>NC_056739.1:219830022-220117522 GCF_019279795.1 Protopterus annectens | reverse complement strand
AAACAATTCAACCAAGAAACTGCCTCCATCTTCAATACCTACTTCATAGATACCATCAGCAAACTTATGCTAACATCTAACCCAAACAATCGCTCACCTCCTGCCACCCCCACTACAAAAAAATACAGTTTTGTACCTACCATAAATGTAGATGTTCGAGTGTTCACCCTGCTGCACTCATCACACTTAGGTTATCCTGCCATCAGGCGGTCCCGCAGTTGGCCTGAGTTCCAAAGTCTTGGTCCGGCGTCGGTTGCTGTCGCTTCTTCCCTGATGTCAGTGTGCCAGGGGTATATAAGAGGCATCCAACGCCATTTTCTTCAGTTTTTCTTGCCCCAGATGTCAGGTGCCCCCAATAGGTAGGCAATATATATGTACTGCTATATAAAAAAGTACATATAAAAATAAAACAATACCTTCAGGCACAAGCAAATACACCACAGAGGTTGTATAGGATAGAATGATATAGATAAGTCCAGCTAGTTCAGACGGATGGAGGGAGGGTAACCTGGACTGCAGCAGGGTGAACACTCGAACATCTACATTTATGGTAGGTACAAAACTGTACTATGTTCATCGTGTTACCCTGCTGCAGTCATTACACTTGGGTTGAATCCCAAAGCTAAAGATGGGTGGTGGAGTTAAACAGGTTTAGAAGAAGCTAGTAGGCTCTGCAAAACTGCAGTGGCAAAACCAGCTCTAGTCTTAGAATATAGAGGTAAGTGATAGTGTTTGGTGAATGTGTGCACTGAACTCCAAGTTGCAGCTTCCAGAATATCCTTGGTTGGCACCCCCCTGAGAAAGGCTGCTGATGTAGCTGTAGCCCTGGTGGAGTGGGACCTAATGTTAGCAGGTACCGGTTTCCCATGATGCATGTAGCAGAAACGTATGCAATGTCCTATCCATTTTGAAATGGTCTGTTTTGAGATAGCTTTTCCATGTGATCCTGCAGCATAGGCTACAAAGAGCTGGTCAGATTTTCTGAAAGCCTTAGTTTTATCCAAGTAGTAACATAATTGCCTGTGAATGTCCAAAGAGTGCAGGAGTCTTTCTCCTTTGTTCTGGGGATTTGGGAAAAAGGTGGGCAAATGAATGGTTTGGTTTAGGGCCACACTGGATACCACCTTTGGCATAAAGGAAGGGTTAGTTCGGAGAGAGACTCTGTCTTGATGAAAAATGAGGAAAGGCTCCACTGCCATTAGTGCCTGTAGCTCTGAGACTCTTCTAGCTGAAGTTATTGCTAGTAGCAGGGCAGTTTTCCATGAAAGAAATTTGAAATCAGCTGAAAAAGCTGGTTCAAAGGGCGGCAGTGTAAGCTTTTCCAGACAAAGTTGAGATCCCAAGTGGGTGTTGGTGCTCTCCTGGGCGGTCTTATGTTCTTAGCCCCTCTGACGTACTGTCTTAGGAGTGGATGTGAAAATAAAGGAGGATCAGTGTTGTAATGAGCTGAAATTGCTGAGGCGTGGATCTTAATAGATGAAAAGGAAAATCCTTTGTGCAACATCTCAGTTAAATATTGTAGAATCTGAGGAATGTTTGGACAAAGGGGATTTTGGCCTTTAGCCTGGTTCCAGGCGCAAAATCTTTTCCATTTGTCTGAATAGGTTTTCCTGGTGCTGGGCCTCCTGGCCTCCAGAATGACATCCATAACAGCTTTGGATAGAGGTGTTGGCTGGTTGTTTAGGTAATTTGCCATGCAGCCAGGTTTATAGTCTTGAGCTGGCTGTGTAGAATCTCATTGTCTCGCTGGGTGAGCAGGTGAGGAATTTGTGGTAAAATCCATGGTGGGCCGTGGGCCATGTTCCTTAGAATTGGATACCAGTGCTGGCGTGGCCAGTCTGGTGCAATGAGTATCATTTGTGGCCTCTCTAATCTGACTTTCAGCAGTACCTTTGCTAGAAGAGGCAGTGGAGGAATGGCATACACTGTTAATGTTTTCCAACTGAATGAGAGGGCGCCCACTTTCAAAGCTTGTGGATGGAATGTCCTTGTGCAAATTTGAAGTTGGTAGTTTTGGGGGTTGGCAAACAGATCTATGTCTGGGCGTCCCCATTTTTGAGTTATCATTGCAAATACTTGTGGATCTAGTTTCCACTCGTGGGGATCCATGATGTTTCTGCTTAGGTCGTCTGCCAATGTGTTTTTCTTTCCTGGCAGGAATTGTGCTTGTAATTGAACTTGGTAAGACAGTGCTGTGTTCCACAAGGTCATTGCTTGCCTGCATAGAGGGTAGGAATGTGTGCCCCCATGCTTATGTACCACATTACTGTGGCATTGTCCATCTATTATTAGTTGTCCTGGGTGTAAGAGGTCCTTGAAAGCTGTTAGGGCATTCTGTACTGCTAGAATTTCTTTCTGATTGATATGCAGATGCCTTTGATCTGTAGTCCATTTGCCCTGAATGCACTGTCCTGCCATGTGTGCTCTCCAGGCATAGTCTGATGCATCTGTTGTCATAGTTTGCCTGGCTGTGGGTAAGGTGAAAGGCTGACCCTTGTTGAGGTGACATGCCTGTGCCCACCATAGAAACTCCTGTTGAAGGCAGGGAATGAGTGGTATCATTGTTTCCAAGCTGTGGCTGTGCCGAGTCCATACGCTTTTCAGGTACCATTGTAATTTCCTCATATGCAGTTTTGCAAATGGTATTAGTAGTATGCAAGATGTCATGAATCCCAAGGCATGCAGAATTTTTCTTGCAGGGAGTTGGGTCTTTGTTGCCATTATTTTGAAGTACTGAGTCAGCTGTTGTTGCTTGTCTGGCGTGAGATCTGGGCCGTTGTATTCAAGCTGGCACCCAGGAATATTATGTTTTATGAGGGCACTAGTTTTGATTTCTTTTCATTTACTGTGTACCCTAGGCAACTTAGAAGGTGTTTGACAAATGCCAGATGCTTTAAAAGAATGTCCTTGCTTTCTGCTTGAATAAGGCATTCATCCTGGTATGGATATATTTTAATTCCTCTTTGTCTGCAGTATGCAATTACTGGTGCCAGGCATTTTGTGAAGACCCTGGGCACAGTAGATAAGCCAAAAGGCAGTGCAGAGAATTGATAATGGGTTGAACCTGCAATGAAGCGGAGGTATCTTCTGCAATTTTGTCTGATAGGGACATGCAGGTATGCCTCCTTGAGGTCCAACATTACTAGCCAAGCATTCTTGCCCAGCATGGGAAGAAGCTGCTGTAGTGTTAGCATCTTGAATTTTGGTACTTGTAGATAGGTGTTCAGAATTGAAAGATCCAGAATGGGTCTCCATGCTTTGTCTTTCCTTGGGACTAGAAAGAGTTTTGAGTAAAATCCTTGTCCTTGCTCCTGTGTAGGTACCTGTTGAATGGCTCTCATGTCCATGAGAGCTGTAATTTGTTTTTGTGCCTCTGCCCATTGATTTGGTGGCAGGTTTGGCATTCCTTTTATCCTTGGCAAGGTATGAAAGTGGAATCTGTATCCTTGTGAGACAATGTTTAGGACCCATTTGTCTTTTGTGATGATGTACCAGTTGTCTGCAAAAAGTGCTAATTTTCCTCCCAAGGGAGCTGCCAAGAGAGATTTGCTTGGTAGTTTGAGGACTGAGTCATTGTGTTTGTCTTCTGCTAGCTTGGGGCCTGTCTTCTCCTCCTTTCTGGGTAGCAGTACCCCATTGGCGAGGTTTGTAAGGGCCTTGTGACTGACCTCTGCCCCTTGGGCGTCTGTATTTGCCCCTCTGTGATCTGTCAGAAGCTGGAAAGGACCAGTTTTTTGTTGGCCAATTTCTGTTGAAACGAGGGGGTTGTACCTGTGAAAAATCCTTGACCGCCTGCATAGACTTTGCCTTATCCTCCATTTTCTTTAAAACCTCTTCTGCTTTTACACCAAATAATACATCCTGCTGTAAAGGTGCATCCAATAATTTTGCTTCAACATGATCAGGTAGGGTTTGTCTATGTATGACAGACCCAGTAACAGCTGCTCTACAGGAAGCTTCCAATGAATCAAATCCACATTGTAAAGTATGTTTGCCCACCTGTTCAGCTGCATGCAACAGATCCTGCATTTCCCTGAATTCAGACTGTTCAGAATGTGTGCTCATTTTTTGTTTTAATTGAGACATTAGGAATTGCTGATATTTCAGCGTGTGAAACTGACAATTTAATGCTCTCATAACCAGAGTAGCTGAGGTGTATATCTTCTTTCATAGGTTCATAGGTTCATACTAGGCTATCTGCCCGAGGGCATTTACAAGCCTAGCCCATTGTTTTGTGGCTATCGCCACCCCTTTAGTATGGGGAACTATACCCATTATTTTGCTGTGCCTCTGTCGAGCAGTGACACTGAGGTAATCCCTGGGGTATATCTGCAATCTCCCATCCATTGGTCAAGATTTCTCTTGAACAAGGCCAGCGAGGTGCTCTGCCTCATATGTACCGGGATTTTGTTCCACAGCATAGGGAGTCTTTGGGTGATGAATCTATCCCTCCAGCATGTCCTATTAATAGCCGTGTCGAGGTTTAAGTCTCCCGCCCTTGTGGCTCTGATGGATCTAGATTTTTTGAGGTGAAGCATATTCATCAAATCTGGGTTTGACATGGCCTTGTATGTTAGGCAAAGGTCACCTCTGAGCAAGCGGTAAGCGACTGAATAGAGCTGGAGTTCTTTCAGTCGGGCAGCATACGACAGATTTTTGAGACCCTTTATCCTTTTGGTGAGGAACTTTTGTGGCCTCTCCAGCTGCTGCAAGTGTCGGGTCAGATACATTCCGAATGGGGCATTGTACTCAATCATTGGTCTGATGAGTGATGAGTAAAGGGAGACTATGACCTCCCTTGATCTAGATGAGAATCCCTTCATGATAAGGTGGGCAATGTAGAAGGTCTTCCTAACTACTTTTGCTACATGGGTGTCGAATGACAGACTACTATCAACCTGGGTCCCCAGGTCCCTGATAACTTCTTCTGTGCTCAGTGGATTGCCACCTATTTGGTAGCTAGGGGTAACCTTGTTTTTCCCGAAGGGTATGACTATGCATTTTTTGGCATTTAACTTTAGGCCGTGGGACTGGCACCAGTTATTCGAATCTGTGAGAGTCATCGGAAGGATATCTGTGTCAGATGTGTTTTCTACTATGGCCCAGTTTGCAGTCATCTGCAAACTTTGTCAGCCATAACCCTCCTGTGTTTGCTTGTACTTGGAAAAGTAGATGCCAAACAAGAGTGGGCCCAGGACTGAGCCCTGTGGGACACCACTTGTGACAGGCTTTGAGTCTGACATGGCGCCAGCAACTCTGACCCTGTGGGTTCTGTCACTCAGCCAGTTTGCAACCCATCTTGTGATGTATGGGTTAACATTTAAGCTGATGAGTTTTTCAATGATACCCGAGTGGGGTATTGTATCGAAGGCCTTAGCCAGATCGAGGTAGGCTGTATGGACTGCCTTTCCCTCATCAATGGCTTTGGTGACTGTTTCAAAAAGTCAACCAAGTTTAAAAGGCATGATCTGCCTTTGACAAAGCCAAACTGGGTTGGATCCAAAGTCTGCAAATTCCTATGTCGTTATTTATGAGGTCCATTATGATCCTCTCCATGGCTTTGCAGATAAGGCTTGTCAAGCTAATGGGCGGTAATTTCCAGGGTCGGTGGAGGCACCGCCTTTGTGAAGTGGGACCACAGTTGCAGTGCGCCACTCCTGGAGTGCGTATCCAGAGGTAAGACTTTGATTAAACAGCTGTCCTAGCTGTGGGTTTAATTCCTCATTGAGTTCGTGGAGCACACAGCCGGGGACACCATCAGGTCCCATGGATGCTGTGTTTTTTGCTTTGGAGAGAGCAGTTCTCACTTGGGCGCTGGAGATGTTTGGGGGGCTGCAATCGTTTGGTATAGATATCTCTCCTTTTGGGGGGGGAAGTTTGCACTGAACCTGTCAGCCAGTATGTTGGCAATGTCTGTAGGATCAGTAATCTTCATATCATTTTGAACTAGTTCGGAGCATATCTGGGAGTTTCCTCCTAGGTTTCTAACATAGCTAAAGAAGGCCTTATGATTGTCTTTTGAGTCTTTGGCTATTTTTCTCTCGAAATTTGCTTTGGATGATTTTATGAGAGCTCTTAGTTTTTTACTTATAGTGATCAAGGGTGTCTTACCTTTTAAGGATTTTGCTCTATCTTGTAGTAGCTTCCTCCTTTTGTTGTAGAGTTTGTTTATGGCTGGGGTCCACCAGACTGGACGCTTGCCTTTGGTACAAAGAGTCTTTGTTTTGCTTGGGATTGCCTTATCCATGCAGTCCTGCAGGTGCTGGTAGAAGGCATTTGTAAGTGATTCAGCGGCTTGAGTACTGTTTTCCGCCGGGTGGGGGGCCTTAAAGGAGACCACACTAGGCTTTAGAAGTGTGAAGTCGGCTTTTGAGAAGTTCTTTACTGTGGTCTGTTTTATTTCAGGTGGGGTGGGATGAGGACCTCCAGCGAGATTAGTTTGTGATCTGATCTCACCAGTGAGGGGTATACTTCGGTGTTGAACATTGTGCTCCCATGTTCGTGATGATGAGATCAAGTATGTTATCTCCTCTTGTGGGGATGGTGACTAGTTGTTCCATGGCATTTGAGTTTATGAATTCCAGGAACTTTTGGGCTAGGGTGTTTGGGCTTGAGTAGTGTTCCCAGTCTATATTAGGGTAATTGAAGTCACCTAGTATGATGGTGTTTGGTGATACATTTATCCCTCTAGTGTTTTCAGGAAGGCCATGTGAGGTTCCTGAGTTTGTGAGGGTGGCCTGTAACATGCTACAATTTGCAGAGCAGTCTTGCCTATGGTTAATTGCACCTGGATGGTCTCCGATGCATCGTGTGTTGCCACCAGTCTTGAGGTGTGGGTGTCCTTGATGAATATGGATACCCCCTCCTTTCTTGGTATTGTCCGGATTTTGGGGCGGAGCATGATATGAGGTAAAACCTGATAGCGCTGGGGTGCTCTCAGGAGCCTTGAACCAGGTTTCTGTCACAGCACAGACATCGATGTTCTCCATACTGAGAAGGGCCTCGAGTGCGTGCATTTTGAGATTTAGACTTCTGGCATTGAGCAGCATTACCCTTAGTTTTTTCCTTTTTGTGTTCTAGGGTGGTAGGTTTAGAATTTGAGCCTTGCCTAAAAAGGCACTATGGGGTGGCAAGAGCCTTTGCCAATATCCGAATCCCAGGGTGACAGGTGCAAGCCGTCCCTTGCGAAGCAGCGTGGCTTGTCCAGCATGTCGTTCCAGGCAGACAGATACTGGATCCCCTTGGAATGACACCAGTGTTTAAGCCAATTGTTAAAGCTGATCATCTTATCTCTGTATTGTGGCATCATTCTTGGTGAAGGTAGGATACTGCTCAAGGTCAGGGTCATACCTGCCTGGACTACATAATCAGAGAGCTCCTCAATGTCTCTTTTCATGTAGTCCAAGGAGGTACGTCTCAGGTCGTTTACACCAGCATGGACAATGACTGAGTCATATTTGTACCTGCTGTTGAGAGACCTGAGTGCTTGCGTTATGTGGCGGATTCTAGCCCGACAGGCAGCTTACTGTGACCTTCTCCTTACTCAGTCTGGTGGCGGGACGTCAGTGTGTCTGACTATGGAGTCACCAATGACTAGTGTGTCTGGCATTGTGTTTGGCCTTAAGGGCTGTGACTGTTTGACACTCTGACTGTGAGGTCTATGTGTTGCAGGTGTTGTGTTCTGAGGTGGTGGTTGTTTGGGTGTCTGCTTTGGTGGCCTCTGCTGTTTTGGTAGATTTTTGATCAGAGCCTCCGAGTATGTCTTTGTGTGTTTATGTGTATGATTTGAGGTTGTAATGGTACTATGTGAGACTGGGTCTATAGTGTGTGTGGTAACCTTCTCCTCCTGACTGGTCTTGCCAGTCCTATGTTGAGAGAGCCTAGCCTCCAGTTTGGCCGTATAGTTGCATCTCTCGCATGTATTTGTGTTTTGCGGGAGGAGGAGAGGGTTGTCTGTGTACATGAGGCAATTGTAATATTGCCTCAATATTCCCAGGTTCACCAGCTGAGCAGGAGAGGACACTAGCAACTGTTCCCTCGACATGCTAGAAGGATAGACAAAAAACTTTAAAAAAGATTCCGGGGGACGTGGGTGACCGAGAAATGGGGGGTTGCCTTTTTGGGGTACTATCTATGACAAGAGTGCCGTATCAAGGTAATAAGTACTGTAGGAGCAAGTGCTAGGTTTAACAGATAGAGAATAGTCTACTTGGAGTCAAGCAGAGATGATCTTTTTAGTTATCTATCTACGGCTCTAGAATCCCTTTTCAGAGGGCACAGGATTTTTAGCCATAGAAGCTTTAGCCCCTTTGGGTCCCTGGGAAATTGTTTCTGGGTCAGCCACAGGGCTTTTATAAAGGAATTTGTGTGAGTCAGGTACTCTGTAGTACCTGTCTGGTTTGGCTGGAGCAGGAGGTAGAGAGTCTGGATTTAGACTAGACTCCAAGTAAACATCATCCACAATGTCTAAAACTGGAGGGATAGCAAGTGGTCTGTGCTGGGGTAGTAAAAGGAACTCTCGGAGCCTTTTCTTAGAATCAGAGTAGTCCTGGCCTTCCCAGTGGAAATGTTCCCTCATGGTATGTAAAGTTTCCCCAAAGGAGTAGTCTTCAGGGGGAGATGCTGAGGGAATAGAGTCTTCAGCATCAGAGTCTTCATAAGGGGAAAAGTGTAATCCTGTTCCTCAGAAGAATCTGAGGAAACTGAAACCTGGTCAGAGGAAGCATAATCCTCCTCTTGTCTTGGTCTTTTATCTGGAGGGGGATGGGAACCCCTGAATAGGGTAATCAAATCTTCAGCCATCTTAAGCATCTGTTTCTTAGGCATGGGGCCTTGAACTGTAGACTGATGTACAGTCTTTTTTGGTTTTAATGGAGTTTTAAGCTTAGCATAAGATTTAATGGTGAGTGTAGTCAGTCTGAAGACACCTTCTGCAACCGAAGGTGTTTCTACTGCGCCGGGATCTCCTTCTCCTCCGGTGTCGGAAGGGCCTAATGAAGATGGCTGCAATGGCCTAGTATACTCCGCTTGATAATCCGCAGCTGTCTGGGGTTCCAATTCTGCGGTCGTCAGGGGCTGCGCAGGCGCCTCACTGAAAACCGGAGAACCGGCGACAGGCCCAGCAGAGGCCTCGGAGTCTGGCTTGTTCCTAGGCTGCCTGTCCTTATCCTTGCGTTTTTTATGCATGCCGGTCATCAGCTGCTCCGACGGCATAATATAATTAAATTTCCTACCAAAGTAATGTCGTGCGAAGTCAAAACGGCGTTTGATAGTTCGTTTATTAAACCTAGCACAAAACCGACAACCTGTGACGTTGTGGTCTGGGCATAGGCAAGGAATACAATAAGAATGGAAGTCCTTATGAGGTATTTGCTTCCCACAAGAAATGCAATTGTTAACTTTTTCTGACATCGGACTGAGGCAAGAAAAGGTTCCCCAATGGGGTACTTGGCTTTATTGAAGACTTCGGACTGAAATTCGATTTGAAAATCTCAGGTGTCGGCCGACCGGCACTTGCGAACTGCTCCTGCTTCGGGCACCACGCGGCAAGAAAGACTGAAGAAAATGGAGTCGGATGCCTCTTATATACCTCTGGCGCACTGACGTCAGGGAAGAAGCGACAGCAACCGACTCCAGACCAGGACTTTGGAACTCAGGCCGAATGCGGGACCGCCTGACGGCATGATATCCCAAGTGTGATGACTGCAGCAGAGTAACACGATGAACATCTGCCCTCTCTCACTAAATCCCATCCCTACTAACATTAAAAATTTTCTCACACTTAAATCATGTTCGCCATCATCTGATAACTTGAGATCGCTCATTCTAAAGGCTGCTGCCAACTCCATAGCATACCCAGTCTCTATACTCATTGACCACTCAATCTATGAATCCATTGTCACAACTATCTGGAAGAAATTCCGCATCATAACAATTCACAAAGTTGGAAACTCAGTAGAACTATCCAATTATCGCCCAACTGCCATAGTTCCTCCCCTCTCCAAAATTCTTGAGCACTGTGTGCATAAGCAACTCATGTCTTATCTCACTCAAGAAAACCTTATAACCCACAGCCAGCACAGCTTCCATCCTCACCACAGCACCACTACTGCTCTCATTTCCTTTACTAACTCCATCTCTCTAGTCAGAGACAATAATACACTGGTCTCCTGTCTCTTCCTAGCTCTCTCAAAAGCCTTAGACACAGTCTCCCACTCCATCCACCTCTAAAAACTTTCTCAGCTCAACCTCTCCCCTACTACTATCTCTTGGTTTTACAGCTAACTTACTAACAGACATCAAGCCATCAAATGGATCTCTGCTCTGTCTCCCTTCCTCCCTGTAAAAATGGGAGTCCCACAAGGCTCAAGTGTAGGTTACCTTCTTTTTAGCATCTTTACTAATCAACTCCACACATCCTGTCCTCAGTCACTGCTAAAATAGTACACAGATGACTCCACTATCACCGTTGCTGACAACCTCTCTGACCTGCTCACCCAAACTCAAACTTCCTTCAACCTCAATGAAATTTGGCTTACTAACAATTGACTCATTCTAAACCCTAAAAAGACAAAACTCCTCCTATTCCTACTAAATCTCTCTACCATCTTAAATTCTCTTTCGCCATCTCCTTCCTTAACACTATCTAATCTGATTTACACACAAAGCTTCTTGGAGTAATTACTGATGACTAACTTAAATTCAACCTCCATGTACACCACTGTATAAAGAAATCCCATCAAAAACTCAGTCTCCTTTATAGGAACAAAAAGTTCCTTACCCGCAACTCCAGAAATTCACTTACCCAGGCTTATCTTCTTCCCAATCTCTTCTACTACTCAAATCCTTACTTACAGTCCTCTCTACAATCTAAACTTGAAACCATGTACTACAAAGTTGCCAGATTTGCAGCTAACCTACCACCAAAATCAGACCACTGTCTTGCACTATGTACACTTAGCTGGTTAGAATTTCCTAACCAACTCTTATATACTCAACTTCTCATCATCCACACCATCTAAAACATGCCCTCCTCCTGCTCTAGCATTTCCTCTAGTCTCCCTCTATAACCTACCTCCCACCCTTAGAAGCTCAGACCAACCTCTCCTACAGATTCTTAAACCTAAAAAGCTTTAGGACAAAACCTCTACAGCTATCTTCCTGCTCTATCATGGAATAAGCTTCCCATAGCCCTTAGAAATATTACCCATTACTATGATTTCAAGACAACTCTCAGAAATTTCCTAAAT
The DNA here is from genome assembly GCF_019279795.1 of Protopterus annectens. Lineage (NCBI taxonomy): Eukaryota > Metazoa > Chordata > Ceratodontiformes > Protopteridae > Protopterus > Protopterus annectens. The sequence continues at coordinate 220,106,273 of NC_056739.1, read as the reverse complement.
AGTGCCTGGAGATGCCAGTGCAATCAGCCCACTTAAAAATCTTCCCTCTTTCCTATTTTATTCACTTAAAATCTTCCCTCTTTCCTACTTTATTCTTCTCCCTCCCTCACCTTCCTTCTTACTTCATCTCCCACAATTTTTGCTACCTTATTCTTCTCCCTCCCTCACTTTCCTTCTTACATCTCCCACAATTTTTGCTACCTTATTCTTTTCCCTTCCTCACCTTCCTTCTTACTTCATCTCCCACAATTTTTGCTACCTTATTCTTCTCCCTCCCTCACTTTCCTTCTTACATCTCCCACAATTTTTGCTACCTTATTCTTTTCCCTTCCTCACCTTCCTTCTTACTTCATCTCCCACAATTTTTGCTACCTTTTCTAACTTCCTGAGTTTTACGATGACAATCGGCTACTACTTTCTATACCCCTCCAAATTCTTGCCCCCCCAGTAATCTGACACCACCTTTCTTTCTTCCACCCTCCACTCTCATTTCCCCTCTCACTGTAACTTGCCAAACTGCTATAACTACATTTCTAGACTATTAATCAATTCTTCTGCATTTTGCCCCTCTTTTCTTATCTACCTCCTCAATACTCAAAACCTATTCAAAATGCCACATTTGCTTAATTTACCTTACTTGTACAGCAATGTTCATCTATTTAACCTTATTTTGTATAAACTTTTTATTGTGTTTATTACGTTTACTTGCATTACCTATACAGAGAATTTACTTGCTTTGTATTTTCTTTTTACTTGTATAACCTGTACTATGGATATATTACTTGCTTAATTTGTACTGTGCTATTTTTAACTGTATACTTTGTACTGTGGAGCTTTTCTCCCCAGGCCTCCACTGAAAAAGGGTGCAAGCTCAGTCGGACTATCCCGGTCAACAAATGTCAAATAAATAAATCGAGGAAGAATGAGAAGGACATCATCAGATATTTTTAATTTTCAATACTTGCTCTCTGTTTTAGAGGTAGCTATGGAACCATCGCAGTGAAGAGCTGATGAGCCCTAAGGATGAGAGTTTATGTACGAGTATCTGCTGGGAAACAGCAGCAAAAACTTTTGAGAAGTGTAAGAAAATGGTAGAGACTAGGCTTCCAGCATTTCTAGCTGTCTATTAGATAGTTGATAAACTGCATATGAATACATTTTTACTGATATTTTTGATAGGGGAGATAAAATGGCAATTGGCTGATTGTTTGAAAGTTCTATAGTTCTGTACTGATTCCACCCTTGTTTAGGGGAATAATGAATAACTTATTTCCATAGCAAAGGAACTTTATTTTCAGATATGGATCAATTTATCAGAACTGAATGAAATTGGACATGCAAAAGCCTCAGCTACTATTTTAAGATACTTGCCATACAGACTGCAAGGGACACTTGCAGTAGGCTTTAATTTTTTGAGGTACTGTTTGATGGTGCCTGTGAGAAATGGTTGGAAGGGGAAATGTTAAAGGAGGTTATATGATTGAGAAGGAACATCAAGAGCTTGATTAGTAGCCAGGTGGGCTAATGATTGCACTGTCTATGTAATACAAACTAGTTACTGAATTATTGTATTGGCATCATTTTGTTTTCTGTGTATTTGTTGCTGGCTGTCCAGCTGGTCTTGCATTTGACAGTTTACTGACAAAGGCCCAGAACAGATTTGGATGATCAGTGTGTATGTTTTGAATGACTGAGTAATAGGTTTTCGTATCTATGATGGTGAGTTGTTTGGTTAGGTTTCCTTACTTGTCTACATGTTAGTAAAGCAGACACTGTTATTTTCTGTCCAGGCCTTCCAAGCTGTCTCCGTTTCTTGAGATGTTTAGATTCTAGGGATAACCATGGGGCAGGGTTGGCCTTGACTTTTTAATGTGAAAGGGGCTAGTGTGTTTAGAACATATACAAAGATTTTTATTGGACTGACAGGAAGCATCATCTACAGGGAGTGCCTTCAGCAACTCTCAATTAAGGAGATGTAGTGCATTAATAAAAGTGCCTTCTTGAAAAGTAGTGTGTTTTGTTTACCAGGCTGTAATGATGTGTTTTGGGACTGTTGCTTTGGTACCTTATGGAGTAGATTGGTAAGTGATCACTTAGGTTGTCAGAGTTCCATGAGATATTTTATTTGGATAGGATGTTAGGATGCAATTGAGGGTTGATTATCTGGTTATGGCTTTGTTATATCTAGTTGGTGTGGTTATAAGTTGGGTGAACTTGTACAAAAGTATACTGCTGGTTCGATTTTCAGATTGTAAGTCTGCCAAGTCTACATTCTCCAGATGTAACAGGATATCATTAGCAAACACGATTTTTCTTTATATCTTGTCACATCTAGTCTCTTATCAGAGATGCTTTTGAAACAGTAAAATAAAGGCTCTCGTGTTATGTTGAGTAAGTGTGGAGGCACAGGACAGTCTTGTCTGCTGCTGGAATTTATTCGTATCTGCAAAGGTTGACAGGTCGAGATATTCATTTTCAGTCTAAAAGAAGTTGCTTCATAAAGGTTCAAATCAATCGTATGCATGTAATAAGGAAAGTTCATTCTTATGAGTTCCATTTAGTAGACACAAAATGTGGATACTATCAAAAGCCAGTAAGAAGACAATCTATTTATTGCATTTCTGAGAATTACAGTATGTTGAGAGTTCTTCGGTGATGTTACTGTTTTGCAATTCCCAACTGGTCATGAAAAAGACTGAAAGTTCAAGATGATGTCCAAAACTAGTTTATTAAATGTATCTGCCATGTCTGGTCTGAGCAAAAAACTGGCATAATGGTGAAGGTGTTTACCTCCTAGACGCAATATACATGATTTGCTTCTTACCTTCAGTTGGGACACTTGGCTAGGTTAAAAATAACCTGTAAGGGCAGATAACCTAGTACTAACTCATGAGCCTATGTCTAAGTCAAATGGGTCTACAATCAAACTACAGAGTTGTCTGAGCCTTGTTTTAATAATAAAAGGTACATGATTCGTTCAGTAAGAGTCATGCCGGTCACTTTCATTGGGATAAGTGAACAAATTTAACTAGAACTGATCCTAAGAAAGATGTCATTAAACCACCTGGTCCTCAGCCTGTCAGCCTTAAAGCCATTAACCATGCTAACCACTTCCTTAAGAGTAATGCACTGTTCTAAACTGACTTTTTTTTTCTCATTTCATACACTCACTTATTTCTGTGGGTGTGCTGTCATGATTTATTATAACACAATATAATGCAACATATAATTACATATTATGAGTAGAAATAATATGCAATAGTTATATGTATAATATAATGGAGATGGCTGTAAATCTGCCCAAAATGTCATGCAAGTTGATGAACATTTTGCAATCTTCAATTATTTGTACAATTCTACTCTTGGTGTTTATCTACTTCAAAGATCCTAGTCTGAAATACTAAAGAAAACTGACCGCGGTGTGCAAATCTTATGAAAATTAACTGTTCTAAATGAGAAAGGCTGCGTATATTCTGATAAAACATTTTCACTTTCAGCTTTCACAGTCAATTCATAGTTTGGTTATTCCCTTCTCTTGCAAGGCCCCCCCAGCTCACTTATTTTTTTGTTTCAGTATCTTCCCAACCTTCGACAATCAACCACCAACCACACTGTAAACCTACTATTAAACTTACTACTACCCCATCATAAATCCATACAACTAAATAAATAACATGTACATTGCCTATTTATCAAGTCTCTGCTCCAACTGCTCATCTCTTCACTTCTACTTGCAACAGCAAAGTTCAGCAAAATGTAGTGCTGAAGTAATTTTACAAGCTTTGGAGTTATCATACAATGGTGCTGAAGTTTTTGCCCAGACAGGCAGCTCTTATGCTGACCATCTATCCCTTAAGTCGTAGTGCAAAGATCAAAGAACATATGTACACGTACACACACAAAAGCACGTAGACTGATACTGAGGTCAATTACAAGTTCACATAGCCCAAAGTACAAAGAATAACAGAAACATATGCAGCTAACCTGAACTGAGGGTTCACTGACAGATCCCCACTTCAGTCAGAAATCATCCAATTCCAGACCCACAGATGTGTTTGCAAAACCTGCACGTATTTCCACAATGAAGAGCTGTCTTGTTGGCTGGGATTTCTTTTCTTATTCTTTCAACATTCCTGTCTCTCTAGTTTTGAAAGCACAGCACTTCTGTTCAGTGCAGAAAAAAAAGTTATGTATTTACCATAACATTCCATGGGAGTTGTTCATCTCACCTTCATTCTTACACATGGGTTCGAAGCTGATCCATCGGCTCCAAGTCGGCTGCTTTACTAGTTGAAGATCTCAGAGTAGCTCGAGACCAGGTCCCTATCTCATGATGCTCTCTGTCCTACCTCAGACCTAGTTTGCTGAACCCAGCATAAACAGGTATAACCCAAGAAATACTCCAACCAGAGTAAGAAGTCCCAAAACAAGACCACCAGACCCCAAGTCTACTCGTTTTTTGAGACCCTGGAGGGGGAAGGTGGGTGGGAATGTAAGAATGAAGGTGAGATGAACAACTCACATAGAACGTTATGGTAAGTACATAACTTCTTTATGTGAAGTTGTTCAATCTCGCCATTCATTCTTACACATGGGTAGCGTCCCAAGCACCCTAATCCTGGGTAGCTCAAGGGAGTATATTCCTGAGGACAGTGGAACCAAAGGAAGCCCTGTCCCTAGAGGCCCTGTCCACTTTGTAATGATTGATAAAGGTATACGGCTTAGACCAAGTGGCAGCTGCATATACAGTGTCCAAAGGCAATCAAGCCGCATAGGCAGAATAAGTAGAAACAGCTCAAGTGGAGTGCACCTTCATACCATGCTCTAATGTTTGGTTCGCTGAAGAGTATATAAATTTAATGCAGTCAGTTAACCATTTGGAAAGGGTAACTTTAGAGACTGGTAGTCCTTTCTTAGTGTCAGCATGAGATACAAAGAGTTGGTCAGATCTTCTGTATTCCTTAGTCCTGTCCAAATAAAATCTCAATTGTCTGTGGACATCAAGCTTATGCAACATGTACTCCAACTTATTAGAATGATTAGTGAAAAAGTTTCGAAGTTCGGTAGTTTGATTCAGGTTAGTCTCTGAACACACCTTTGGCAGGAAGGAAGGAAGGAAGGATTAGTCCTCAGTGATACTCTGTCTGGATGGAATACCAAATATGGGGGTTTGATAAAAAGGGCTTGAAGCTCAGACTCCCTACATGCTGAAGTAATGGCCACCAAAAAGATAGTTTTCCAAGAAAGAAACTTCAACTGACAGGATGATGCAGGCTCAAAGGGGGGGGGGGGATAATACGTGACAACACAAAATTTAAATTCCAGGGAGTAAAGGGTTGTCTAACAGGTGGCCTAAGATGAATGGTACCCTTCAGGAAGGCCCTACATAATCTGAGACATCAAATTAGAACCTTCGGCACCAAAATCGAAATTGCAGCCAAATGAACTCTAATGGTGACAGCTGCAGCACCTTCATGAAAGAGCTCAGATAGGAATTCCAGAACACTGGCAATCGGAGCAACATAAGGATCAATGTTATTTTGGGAGGCCCAAAAGGCATATTGCTTCCATTTACTAGCATACAACTTTCTGGTGGAAGCCTTATGCGAAGACACAAGAATGTGCTGTACCTCTGAAGAAAAATCATGTGACCTGGCTAGGTTGGGAATCGGAGCAGCCAAGCTGTCAGTTTTGAAGGAACAAAGGGAAGGATGGAGTGCCCCTGACAAATGTGTCAGCAGGTCTGGAACTGGGTCCAGAATCCAAGGTTCCTCCAGTTGGTAGAGTCGGAGGAAGGGGAACCAAATTTGTTGAGGCCAAAAGGGGGCTATTAAGATTACAGTCCTTCCCAGGCTCTTGGCTTTCTGCAAGAATTTCGGAATCACGGGTGTAGGTGGGAAGGCATACAGGAGTCCCGGGGGCCAATATTGTACGAGCGAGTCCCTTGGGCTATCCCTGGAGGGGGATTCAGGGCAAAGTAGCTTCTGCATTTGGCATTCATGGAGAATGCAATCAGGTCGCAGTAAGGCTGGCCCCATCTGCAGAAAATCATTTCCGCAACTTCATCTTTGAGAGGCCACTCATGTGGTAAGGGGCTAAGACTTGGTTCCCCTTAGTCTGCTGATGTACCAGACCACAGACATGTTTTGTCCGTCTGTATTGCAATAGTCCCTAGAGGCAGAGAGTCTCAGACCAGGTGCCTTGGGCTGTTCTTCCCTGAAAAAGCCCCCCCCCCCACCCTATCAGGGAAGTGTCTGTGGTCACCGTGGCTGACAGCTGGGGCGAAACAAATGGTTGACCCAATGTAACTTGTTGGTTGGTCAACCACCAGAGAAGATCCTTCTTGCAAGAGTCCGCAATCATGATTAAGAATGACATCGGAAGTTGTTGGTAAGACCACTGGGTAAAGAGTAACCATTGAAGAATCCTCATGTGCATACGACCCAGAGGAACTGCTATGAGTGTAGCTATCATGGTACCTAGTAGCTTCAGTACTTGATAGGCCGGTACTTTTCTTCTCTGCAAAATGTCCAAGACCTGGTCTCGGAGGGTGGTTATTCTGTCCAGGGGCAATTTTACTGTGGTGGTGGTGATGTCTAGTTCTGCTCCGATAAATGATGTATGCTGCGATGGCGACAATACAGACTTTTCTAAATTGATAGTAATGCCTAACTCAGAGCAGAGATTGAGAGTGTAATCCCTGGAGAGAATTAGTTGATGCCTGGAGGCGGCAGAAAGGAGCCAGTTGTCCAGATATGGAAACACTCGGAATCCTAGATGCCTCAGGTGAGCCATAACTACTGCCATGCATTTGGTAAGCACTATGGGAGCTGCTGTGAGTCCAAAGGGCAGTGCTTGGAATTGGTAGCGACTGGCTCCCAGATGATCTCTGGATGGTCTGGCCATTTTGATATGGTGGTATGCATCCTTGAGATCTATAGAGCACATCCAATCGCCCACTCCGAGGAATGGGAGAATAGACTGAAGCGTAACCATCCAGAAGTTCTGCTTCTTTACAAATGTGTTGAGTCTGCTGAGATCCAAGATGGGCCTTCAGTTCCCTGTCTTCTTTGGAACTAAAAAGAATCTGGAGTAAGTTCCGGATCCTATCTGGTCTGCTGGGACTGGCTGGATGATTCTTTTTCCTGCAGCCTCTGGATTTCTATGGCTGCTTGATCCCCGAGACTGGGTGGAATGTCTGGGATTCTTTCTCCCCAACAGGTGAGTTTTCTAAAAATGGAATGATGTAACCTCTGGTAACAATGCTTTGTACCCAAGAATCTGTTGTAATTCCTATCCAGGCATTCAGATACAAAGCCAAGCGACCCCCCGACCGCCTCCAGAGTAGGACAGTCGGGCCACCTTTCAGGAGCGCTGATGAGGCTTACCAAGGAACTGATCCCTGTTACCCTGGTTCTGCAGACCCCCTCTGCTGCCGGGGCGGCATCTTCCATTATTGCCCTTTCTTCTGACCCTGGAGGGGGGTTCACCACATGTGTTCTGGAAAGCTCCTTGGGACTTTTGGAACCACATTTTTCCACCTTTCTGCCCTTTGGGGTATGGTCTAGTAGGAGTGGAAAAATGGACTCCTACGGCAGATAGAGTCTTTCCCTCCTGTTCACACCTAGTGAGAGTCTCCTTGACTTTGGGCCCAAAAAGAGAACAGCCATCGAATGGGGTGTTGACAGAGGAAGACTTGAAGGCTTCCACAAAGGAGCATAAGCGCATCTAGAACCGTCTCCAAAGAGATATCGCCGAACCCGCTGCTCGACTCGAACCATCGGATGCATAGGAAATGAGCTGCATGGACACATTCACTATGTAGTTAAGGGTTTTAAGATGGACTGTCACCTTCTCAGAGACAGCTCCATCTGTATAACCCTGCAGAGCATCTCCAAGCTATTTTAGATCATCTCTTTGAAGATGGGTAAAAGGAGTCAAGTAGTTAAGCAATCGCATAGCAAAGGTCGCACAACTAAAGATGCGTTTCCCATATTTGTCCATCGTCCTGGAATCCCTATTAGGAGGATGGACAGTAGAAGAGGTTTCTGACATCTCTTCCTTGGTGGCCGCTGCCACCACCATGGCATCAACTGGGACTCCCTTAGTGAGGAACATCTTGTCTTGAGGGGAGGTGATAAACTTGCTGAACCTCCGAGGGACCGGTTCCATAATATCAGGAGACTCCCATGCCCTTCGAGCAACCAATTCCATTAGTTCATCGAAGGATGGAGTCACCCTGGAGGTGGGAGGTTGAAACCTAAAGGCCTTCAGAAGCACAGACTCATCCTCAGTAGGGCTAATGGACTGCCAGTCACCCCTCTGCTTTAGGACTTTCAGGATATCAGCAAAGGAGATATCCTCCGAGGGGGACCGTGGGGACCCTTCCGATTCCTCTAAGTCTGTGTCTGATGTCAAAGATTCCTGCGGGGAATCAAAATGCCTCCTCTTACAAAGTCTCTTCCTGGGAACCTCATCAGTGGGGGCTTCTGGTGAGGTCTCAGTAGAGCAAGGGTCACCCAATGGGGTTACCTGAGGCTCCGGGTCTCGATGTTAATAGGGTTCTCAAGAAGCCTCTGCACCACCCAGTCCACATCAGAGAGGGTCATCGAAGAATGAGTCAAAGGAATCAAAGACACCACCGATTGGAGGATAGGCAGCCCCAAAGTTTCAGAAACCGGTTCTGAAATACTTGCTCAGTGCACGGATCTGAAGACTGTGGAGCCAGGCGACTGCACCTTAACAGTAAGCCTTGGGGCCGATGACTTGGGCTCCAAAGATGCCTTAGAAGACTTTGGCCCCTTCGAAGATTTGGAGATCTGGTCAGCCTTGTCCAAAGACTCCTGAAAATCTGGCTTCAATAAGCCTCTATCAGCTTCCTTCGTTTCTTCAGTAAAACCCTACTACTGAAGGAATGGAAGATAGAGCAATCCTCCTGGAGGAGAACAGGTCCCAAACAATAAACACAATTCACATGGGCGTCTGTAATGGACATCTTTTGCCTGCATTTTGGACACTTTTTGTAACCAGATTTTTGTTTTTCTTTATGGTCGGACATCATAAACAACAGCAAACACTAAAACTTGAAGAAACAAGATTACTGCAAACTCGAATTTCTAGTATAATGTTTTCAAACTAACAGTTTTAAGTTGCCAGATCCCTGAACAACTCTAATCCAATATAGACTACACACACACACACACACACACACACACACATATGTGTGTGTGTGTGTATATATATATATATATATATATATATATATATATATATATATATATATATATATATATATATATATATATATGTATAGTAACATCCAAAACTAAGCACGCTGCTAATAACCCTATAACACACTATTAATAAGTATAACACTATGACACACACACTATTAAAATGTATAAGAGGGATAGGGATCAACTAAGGAACGGCCAAATGCCTAAGAGCAACCGCTCTAAAAAGGACGAAACTCATCAAACTCTAAATAAAGAAATTAAAGGCTAAGCAGTCCAGAAGCAGTACAGTGTAAATTTTTTTAGATTACAAAGCAGAAAATGCCAAAAAGAGATAAATATAAAACAAACTGGCCCAAGCTCTCTGACGACCTCCGATCTGTTGCAGAGGCAAACTAGATCTGAGGTATGACAGAGAGCATCATGGGATTGGGACCTGGTCTTGAGCTACTGTGAGATGTTCCGCTAGTAAAGCGGCCGACTCTGAGCCGATGGATCTGCTCCAAACTCATGTGTAAGAATGAACGGCGAGATTGAACAACTTCACATCAACACTTCATGCAGAGTATGGAATCAATGATACTGGATGATAAGCAGAGTCTCCGAGCTCAAAATGCCGATATCGGTTTTCCATGCTTTGGTGGGTTCTTCTGGAATTTCTTTTTACCAACTCAGTATGGCGTAAGTACAGAATAAGTTATAGAAAATGGAGATTAAGCTATCTATTATAATAAACACCTGTCTCAACAAGAACACTTACCCTTATATTTAAACTTTCCTGCAAATTACAGCATTGGTTTAGGTTTATTTCATATGAAAACAATAAATCACACAGCTTTCACATAACAAAAATTTTATGGTATGATAACTAAATTGTGTGTGTTTGTGTGTGTGTGTGTGTGTATATATATATATATATATATATATATATATATATATATATATATATATATATATATATATATATATATCTAAAGACCTATACATCTGTAAACACACACAGACACACACACACACACACACAGTAAACAAAGCAAGTATAAATGTCCATTTGAAGCTAGACAGCAAGGAAAGGAACAGGAAACTCTGATGCAGTCAATGTTAAGGAGTGATAGGCCAGTGAGTTCCCATACAGTTTCATAGTTTAGTACTAGGCTATCTGCCCTGGGGCATTTGTAAGCCTAGCCATAGTGATGTGGCTTTCGCCACCCCATGAAATGGTACAAAAATGCACAGAATAGATTTAGAATACTGTGCCTCTGTCTAGTAGTGACACAATGAAGGTCCCCTTATATAATAGAATTAGTTTACTGTGCCCCTGTCTAGTAGTGACACAGATGTGACCCCTGGGGTAAACTTACGATCTCCCATCCACTCATCAAGATTTCTCTTGAAGAGAGTCAGTGAGGGGCTCTGCCTAACACGAACTGGGATCTTGTTCCAGAGCATGGGAAGCCTCTGGGTTATGAATCTATCCCTCCAGCATGTCTTATTCATACTTGTGCCGAGGTTCAAGTCTTTAGCTCTCGTGGTCCTGATGGATTTGGATTTTTTGAGGTGGAGCATGTCCATCAGTTCCTGATTGGACATGGCCTTGTACGTCAGGCAGAGATCACCTCTGAGCAGGTGGTATGCTACTCAATAGAGCTGGAGTTTCTTTAGTCTGGCAGAATAAGACATATGTTGGAGACCCTTGATCCTCTTGGTGAGGTACTTTTGTGGTCTCTCCAGCTGTTGCAAATGCCAGGTGAGGTACATACCAAATGGGGCATTATACTCAATCATGGGTCTGATGAGGGAGGAGTATAGGGGGGTAAAATGACATCCTTGGATCTGGATGTGAATCCCTTCATGATAAGGTGTGCAAGGTAGAATGTTTTTCTAACCACTTTGGCAACGTGGGTGTCAAATGAGAGGTCGCTGTCGACTTGGGTCCCTAGGTCTCTGAATACTTTTTCCGTACTCAGTGGGTTGCCGTCTATGTGATAATTTGTGGGTACTTTGTTTTTCCCAAAGGGGATGACTATACATTTTTTGGCATTTAGTTTAAGGCCATGACTCCGGCACCAGTTGTCCGTTTCTGTGAGGCCTTTTTGTAGGATGTATGTGTCCGCTGGTGTATCGACTAAGGCGCCTAGTTTGCAGTCATCTGTGAACTTTGTCAGCCATAACCCTCCCATGTTTGCTTTAACATCTGAGAAATAAATGCCGAACAAAAGGGGTCCCAGGACAGATCCCTGTGGGACACCACTTGTGACTGGCTTTGAGTCTGACATTGCTCAAGCGATTTTAACTTTATGGGTTCTGTCCTTTAGCCAGTTTGCAACCCATCTAGTGACATAAGGGTTTACGTTTAAGCTGTTGAGCTTATCTATGATGCCTGAGTGGGGTATTGTGTCGAAGGCCTTAGCCAAGTCCAGGTAGGCTGTATGGACTGCTTTGCCCTCATCAATGGCTCTAGTGACTGTTTTGAAAAAGTCAACCAGGTTCAAAAGGCAGGATCTGCCCTTTACAAAGCCGAACTAGGTGGGGTCAAGTGTCTGTAGGTCCCCTATGTCTCTGTTTATGAGTTCCATAATGATTCTTTCCATAGCTCTGCAGACCAGGCTGGTTAAGCTTATGGGGCGGTAGTTCCCAGGGTCTGTAGAGGTACCCCACTTTGTGGAGTGGGACCACTGTTGCTGTATGCCAGTGTTCAGGTACATATCCTGTAGTAAGGCTAAGGTTAAATAGCATTTTTAAGTGCGGGTTTAGCTCCTCTTGGAGTTCATGTAGCACGCAACCCGGGATACAGTCAGGTCACATTGATGATGTGTTTTTAGCTTTGTTGAGGGCGGTTGCTGACAAATGAAGTTACCTACTCAGGTGGAACGTTATGGTGAGCACATAACTTCTTTATCTGAAGTAGTTAACTTAATTTGATCAGCAACCTGTGGGACAGCGTCCCCAGCTACCAAAAAACTTGGGAGGTCCTCAAGGAAGAATATTCTGGAGCACTGCAGAGCCAAAGGCCGCCCTCCCTCTGGATATCAGATCTAATTTATAATGCGAAATAAAGGTATGAGAAGAAGCCCAAGTAGCCGCAAAACAGATGTCATCCAAGGGAACTCTTGACCAAAACGCAGCAGAGGTAGCCATAGAAAGGGTAGAATGAGCATGAACCCCCAAGGGCTCCGGCCGACTTGAAATTTTGTATGTGAGCAAAATGCAGTGAGATATCCATCTAGCTGAGTCACCTTCGTTACTGGTTTACCCAAGGATGGCTTAGCAAAGGAAACAAAGAGCTGCTCCAACTTGCGAGAGGCAGCTGTTCTGTGCAAGTAAAAGCGCAATTGTCTATGCACATCTAATGAACGCAGTCTGTACTCCCCCTTGTTCTGATAGTTAGGGAAGAAAACAGGCAGATTAGTGGACTGGTCGATGTTAGCCTCAGAAGCCACTTTAGGTAAGAAGGAAGGATTAGTCCTGAGAGATACTCTTCCCTTATGGAAGACAAGATACGGGGGTTTAGTACAAAGGGCCTGAAGCTCAGATACCCTTCTAGCTGAGGTAACAGCAATTAAGAAGGCAGTTTTCCAAGACAAGAACTTTAAGTCAACAGAAGCTGCAGGCTCAAAGGGTGGACCAGTTAGAGTCTGAAGGACTAAGGGTAGGTCCCATGGAGGAACCGCATTCTTGACAGGAGGTCTTAAAAGAAAGGTGCCCTTTAAGAAAGTCTTACAGATCTTAGTGGAAGCTAAAGGACCAAGATTGTCTCCGATGTGGAAGTGGGAAATGGCCGCCATTTGAACCTTCACAGTAGAAGAAAGTACAGTTTTGTACCTACCATAAATGTAGATGTTAGAGTGCTAATACAGCTGCAGTCATAACAGATGGGTTTTCCTGCCGTCAGGCGGGTACTCGGTCGGCCGAATTCCAAAGTCTATGTCCGGCGTCGGTCGTCGTAGCTTCCTCCCTGACGTCAGTGCGACAGGGGTATAAAAGATCCAGCCGACGCCATTTTCTTCAGTTTTTCTTGCCCCAGATGTCAGGTGCCCCCAGAAGGAAGGCAATACATAAAATTATGTAATAATGCAATGCAATATAATCAAAAAACAGTAGTTGCAAGCAAATACACCATAAAAGAATACCCCAAACAGGTTGTATGAGGAGGTGTTAGCCGTTAGGCCCGTCCCAAGAGGGGAAGGAGGGAGGGAAACCTGGACTGCAGCTGTATTAGCACTCGAACATCTACATTTATGGTAGGTACAAAACTGTACTATGTTCATCGTGCATACAGCTGCAGTCATAACAGATGGGTAGAATCCCAAAGCTAAAAAAGGGGCGGTAGGCACTAGGTGGAACTAGGAGGAGCCAGGATGCCCTGTAAGACTGCAGTGGCAAAGCCTGCTCTAGATTTGGAGTATAATGGTAGGTGATAGTGCTTGGAGAAGGTATGTATGGAACTCCAAGTGGCTGCTTCCAAAATATCTTTGGTAGGAACCCCCCTGAGGAAAGCTGCAGAGGTAGCTGTGGCCCTTGTGGAGTGAGATCTGATGCCTGCAGGTACAGATTTACCATGAAAAGAGTAACAAAAACGTATGCAGTGGGCTATCCACTTTGAGATTGTCTGTTTGGAAATAGGCTTCCCTTGAGCTCCTGCAGCATAGGACATAAAGAGTTGCTCTGATTTTCTGAAAGGCTTTGTTCTGTCCAAATAATAACGCAGCTGTCTGTGAATGTCCAAGGAATGTAGTAGTCTTTCCCCTTTGTTTTGAGGATTAGGGTAGAAGGTAGGTAAGTGGATAGCCTGATTCAAGGCTATCCTGGATGCTACCTTTGGCATAAAGGACGGATTGGTTCGTAAGGTAACTCTGTCCTGATGGAAAATGATGAAAGGCTGCACAGCCATGAGGGCTTGTAGTTCCGAAACCCTGTGAGCTGAAGTGATTGCCGGGAGGAAGGCTGTTTTCCAAGACAAGTATTGCAGTTCTGTTGAAGCAGCTGGCTCAAAAGGAGGCAAGGTCAGTTTTTCTAGTATGAAATTGAGGTCCCAAGCAGGTACTGGTTGTTTCCTTGGGGGTTTTATATTCTTAGCCCCTCTGAGGAACTGTCTTAAGAGGGGGTGAGAGAATAAAGGAGGATTAGTGTTATATTCTGCAGAAATGGCTGAGGCATGGATTTTGATGGAGGAGAATAAAGTCCATTGCTTAGCATCTCAGCTAGGTACTGTAATATTTGGGGTAAATTCAGTATCCCAGGATTCTGACCCTTTTTCTCATTCCAGGCACAAAACTGTTTCCATTTTGCAGAGTAGGCTTTTCTTGTAGAAGGTCTTCTGGCCTCCAAAATGACATCCTGCACCTCCTTGGAGAGTAGGGCCTGTTGTGAATTTAAGGAATCTTCCATGCGGCTAGATTGAGTGTTTTCAGCTGACTGTGAAGAGTTTTGAAGTTGTGCTGAGTCAGTAGAAGAGGCATTAGAGGCAGGATCCATGGTGGGGAATATGTCAGGCTTTTCAGGAGTGGGTACCAGTGTTGTCTTGGCCAGTCTGGAGCAATGAGAATCATCTTTGGTCTGTCTGCTCTGGTTTTTAATAGAACTTTGGGCAGTAGAGGGAGAGGTGGAAAGGCATAAACTGTCATTGTTGCCCAACTGAAGGAGAGTGGTCCACTTTCCAGGCCTGTGGATGAAAGGTCCTTGAGCAGAATTTTGCCAATTGGTGATTTCTGTGGGAGGCAAAGAGATCTATGTCTGGCCTTCCCCATGCTTGAGTTATCTTTGTGAAAACTTGAGGATGCAACTTCCATTTGTGTGGATCTGTCATATTTCTGCTTAGGTTGTCTGCCAGTGTGTTTTCCTTGCCTGGCAGGTACTGTGCTTGAAGCTCGATTTGTAATTCCAGAGCCATGTTCCAAAGAGACATGGCTTGCCTGCATAGGGGGTATGAATGGGTACCTCCCTGTTTGTTTATGTACCACATTACTGTGGTGTTGTGCATCCTAATCAATAACTGGCCTGGATGCAGTAGGTCTTTCAAAGCTATAATAGCATTTATTACTGCTAGCATTTCCTTCTGATTGATGTGTAGGTGCTTTTCTTTTTGGGACTATTTGCCCTGAATGCACCGATCTGTCATGTGCGCCCCCCAGGCGTAGTCCGAGGCGTCTGTTGTGATGATTTGATTTGCTTGAGGCTTGCAGAATGGGAGACCTGTGTTTCTTTGGCATGCTTGAGCCCACCACAGAAATTCCTTTTGAAGACATGGAATTAGTGGTATTATTGTTTCCAAACTGTGGCTATGTTGAGACCATAGGTTTTTTAGGTACCATTGAAGTTTCCTCATATGCAGCTTTGCACATGGAATTAGTAGGATGCAAGATGCCATGAATCCCAGAGCCTGCAGGATTTTCCTTGCAGTCAGCCTGGTGAAAGTTGCCAGTTTTCTGAAGTATTGAGTTAGTTGCCCTTGTTTCTCTGGCGTGAGGTTGGCCATCTGGGTGTTTGTATCCAAGCTGGCACCCAGGAAAATTATTGTTTGAGAGGGTATTAGCCTTGATTTCTTTTTGTTGACTGTGTATCCCAGAGAATTCAACAATATTATTACAAACACCAGATGTTTCATAATATGTGCTTGCTGTCCGCTTGGATCAGGCAGTCGTCCAGATATGGGTATATTTGTATCCCTTGAAGTCTGCAGTAGGCGATTACTGATGCCAGGCATTTCGTGAACACTCTGGGCGCAGCAGATAAGCCAAAGGGCAATGCAGAGAATTGATAATGGGTTGAACCTGCAAGAAATCTGAGGTATCTTCTGCAATCTTGTCTGATTGGGACATGCAGGTATGCCTCTTTGAGGTCCAATGTTACCAGCCAAGACTCCTTGCCCAGCATGGGAAGAAGCTGCTGCAATATGAGCATCTTGAATTTTGGCAAGAGTAAAAATGTGTTTAGGATGGATAGGTCCAAAATAGGTCTCCAATCTTTTCCCTTCCTTGGTACCAGGAATAGTCTGGAATAAAAACCTTGACCCTGTTCTTGTACAGGTACCTCTTGAATAGCTTTCATGTCCATGAGATCTGAAATTTGTTTTTGTGCCTCTGCCTTGATTGAGTGGCAGGTTTGGCATGCCTCTCATTTTTGGAAGGGTGTGAAAGTGAAATCTGTAGCCCCTGTCTATAATTTCCAGGATCCATTTGTCTTTTGTGACAATATGCCATTTTTTCGAAAATAATGCCAGTTTTCCACCTAAAGGTGCTGCCATTTGAGCCTTGCTTGGCATGCAAAGGGGAAAGTCATTGGTTCTGCTTTCTGAATGGCTGTGAACTATCATAACCACCTCTTTGTGTGGGTGCTTGCCATTGTCTGCCTCTAAATGATCCTTGAGATTGCCCTCTGCCCCTCGGGCGCCTGTATCTACCTCTTTGGGGTCTGTCGTGGCTAGAAAGGACCAATTTTTGGAAGGCCAACTTCTACTGAAACGTGGAAGTTGTACCTGTAGGAAATCTTTTACTGTTTGCATTGATTTTGCCTTCTCCTCCATTTTCTTTAATACCTCCTCAGCTTTAACACCAAACAATACATCTTTTTGCAGAGGGGCATCTAGTAATTTAGCTTTGACATGATCTGGTAAGGTTTGCTCTTTGAGCCAGGCATGTCTACGTATGACTGATCCTGTAACAGCAGCTCTACATGAGGCCTCTAAAGCATCAAAACCACATTGCAAGGTATGTTTACCCACTTGTTCTACACTATGTATCAAATCCTGCAACTCCTTCAAGTCTGGTTGTTCAGGTTGTGACATTTTGTTTCTCAACTGTGATAACAGAAATTGTTGGTACTTTAACATATGGAACTGACAGTTTAATGCCCTCATGGTTAAGGTGGCCAAGGTGTAAACCTTTTTCCCCCACCTCTCTAAAGCTCTGGAATCTCTCTTTGAAGGTAATGGATTTTTAGCAGTGGAGGCCTTACTTCTCTTGGGACCCTGTGATATAGTTTCTGGGTCAGCCGCATGGCTTTTGTATAGGAATTGGTGTGAGTCAGGAACCCGGTAATACCTGTCAGGCTTGACTGGAGCTGGAGGTAAAGAATCTGGGTTAAGGCAGGCCTCCGAATACACGTCATCTAGAATGTCTAAGACAGGAGGTATAGCCAGAGGCCTGTGCTGAGGGAGCAAGAGGAAATCCCTAAGCCTTTTCTTGGAGTCTGAGTACTCTTGGCCTTCCCAGTGGAAGTGTTCCCTCAAGGTATGTAAGGTTTCCCCAAAAGAGTAATCCTCAGGGGGGGGGGGGGCAGAGGGAATGGACTCCTGTGCATCAGAATCTTCAAAAGGGGAGTAAGAATGTTCCTGGTCTTCAGAATGTTCTGAAATAATGGAGGCCTGGTCCGAGGAGGGGGATTCTTCCTCCACTCTAGGTCTTTTGTCCAGGGGGGGGGGGTTGAGAACCCCTAATAAGAGTAATCAAATCCTCAGCCATTTTGAGCATCTGCTTTTTAGGCATGGGGCCTTGAGAAGGGCCCTGTGGAGCTTGTTTTTTAGTATGCATGACTGATTTAGACTTAGTGAAAGTCTTGATGGAAAAAGAAGAGGAAGGCCTGTAGACACCTTGAGAGGTGGCAGGTCTATCTAAACTCTGAGTTTCACCGCCAATAGTGGCTTCGGTATCTGTAGTCGGGGTGTGGGCCGAAGAGCCTGCGACCTCGGGCACAGAAGACACCGCCAATGAAGTGTCGTCGGTAGTCAGGGGCTGCGTAGGCGCCTCACTGAGAACTGGACCACCTGTAGTCGGCTTTGGCATGGTGTCGGTAGAAGTCGTGGACCTCGTATGTTGGTCCTTATCTTTGCGTGTTTTACTTAAAACTGGAGTCGGAGTATCCGACGACATAATGTAATTAATTTTTTTGCCAAAATAGTGTTGGGCGAACTCCGCCCGACGCTTAATAGTGCGTCTGTTGAATGTAGCACAAAAACGACAGGCCGAGACGTCGTGGTCTGGGCCTAGGCAAGGAATGCAGAGGGAATGAAAATCCTTATGCCGTATTTGCTTCCCACAAGAAATGCAATTATTAACTTTGTCTGACATCGGACTGAGGCAAGAAAAGTTTCCCCAATGGGGTACTTAGCTTTCAAGAAGACTTCGGTTGAGAAATATTCATAATCTCAGGAGCTGGCCGACCGGCACTTGCGAACTGCTTCTGCTTCGGGCACCTCGCGGCAAGAAAGACTGAAGAAAATGGCGTCGGCTGGATCTTTTATACCCCTGTCATACTGACGTCAGGTAGGAAGTGACGACAACCGACGCCAGACCTAGACTTTGGAATTCGGCCGACCGAGGACCCGCCTGATGGCAGGAAAACCCATCTGTTATGACTGCAGCTGTAGGCACGATGAACATCTGGCCCCTTGATGAAAAATGTGAGATAGAAATTCAAGTACTGCTGGAATGGGAGCCATAAAAGGGTCCAAATTCCTACGCCAGGCCCAGATGGAAAAACGTTTTCATTTACTGTTGTAGACCTTCATGGTAGAAGGCTTATGCCCTACCACCAGGATGGATTTAACTGTGGACGAGATACCGGGAGTCCTAGCCACTAACGGAACTGGATCAACCAAGCCGAGAGCTTGAGGTCGTCCAGATTCGGAGTTTTCAATCTCAAAGGATGAGAGATCAGATCCGGAATGGGATCCAAGATCCAAAGAGGAGCTATGAGATGAGACCGTAGGTACGGGAACCAGGTTTGACGAGGCCAGAATGGGGCTATGAGGATAACCTTGCTCCCCAACCGATGAGTTTTTTGTAAGAATTTTGTCATTAATGGGAGAGGAGGATAAGTATAAAGAAGACCGGATGGCCAAGCATGAACTAGAACGTCTCTGGGGTTCTCCCCCGGCAGGGGAATTAGAGTGAAAAACTCTCTGCACTTTGCATTCAAAGGCGATGCGAAGAGATCGTAGCAAGGTTGACCCCATTTGAGGAAGATCTGTTTCGCTACTAAGGGGTTCAGAGACCACTCATAAGAAGAGAGGATAGTTCAACTCAGCTTGTCCGCTAAAATGTTGGACCGACCCGGAATGTGCGTTGCTAGCAGAAAACGGTTGGTGGATATCGCCCACTCCCAAACTCTCATGGCCTCTCGCCAAAGAGGGTAAGACCTGGTCCCCCCTGCTTTTTGATGTACCAGAACACTGACATGTTGTCTGTCTGAATTGCAATAGTCCCCGGAGGAAGAAAGGCATGGAGAGCTTGCAACGCTATAAGCACTGCCCTCATCTCCAGAACATTGATATGCAGAACGGTCTCTGAGTCCACGTGCCTTGGACAGTTCTGCCCATACAATGCCCCCCCACCCCAGGCGAGAAGCGTCCGTGGTCACCATGGCTTAGAGTTGAGGCATCAAAAACGGCCGCCCTTCCAGAAGCTCTCGGGAATGGAGCCACCAAAGTAGGGAGTCCCTGCAAACTCTGCTGAGGGGAATTGGAGAGTCCAATGGATATCGAAGGATGGACCACTGGACCTGTAAGGTCCATTGAAGAACCTTCATGTTCAAGCAGGCTAGGGGTGAAAGGTTGATAGCTGCTGCCATGTACCCCTAGGGCTCTCAGGACTAATTCCGCTGGTGGGACTGGGTGCTAAGACGTGGAGAGTTAAGTTGCAGAGTCTGTCTGATTTCAAGAAGGCCTTGGACTGAAGTGTGTCTATTCCAGCCCCTATGAAGTCCAGGACCTGAACAGGTTGAAGGGATGATTTTTTGTAATTTATAGTGATCCCCAACTGGTGGGCCAAGAGCAGGAAGCAATCCCTGGCTGAGCATAGTAGATGCCTGGTGGGAGCGGCGAGGAGCCAGTCGTCCAGGTAAGGAAAGATCTGTATTCTCTGAAGCCTCAGGTGGGCCGCTACAACTGCCATGACCTTGGTGAACACCCTGGGGGCTGTGGTGAAGCCAAAAGGGGGGACCCTGAACTGATAATAACTGGCCCCCAACCGAAAGCGGAGAAACCTCCTGGATCACCTGTCCATGAGAATGTGGTAGTACACATCCTTGAGGTTTATGGAGCACATCCAGAAGGGTGAGAACAGACTGAAGAGTAACCATCCGGAATTTCTCTTTGGCAATGAACAGGTTCAATGTAGACAGGTCGAGAATTGGTCTCAAGTCCCTTGTCTTTTTTGGCACCAAAAAGAACCTGGAGTAATTGCCCGACCCGGACTGGCCTGGGGGGACGTGCTGGATGGCTCTTTCTTAGCTTATTTCTAAAGCCGCCGCCTCCCTCTGACTGGGTAGAACATCGGGGAGGCACCTCAACTGAGGAGGAAGATTTATGAAGGGGATAGAGTAACCTCTGGATATTATTCGAAGCACCCAGTGATCTGTCGTGATGGACTCCCAATGTGCTAGGTGTTCCGAGAAATGCCCCCAGACTGCCTCCAGAGAGGAGCAGTCAGGCAACCCCTCAGGATTGCTGCACGGGTCAGTCGGAAAAAGGTTCCCCTCGACCCGAAATTCTTCGGCCCCCCTCTGCCTCTGGGCCGGCGTCCACCTTGTCCTCCCCTGCCTCTGAAGGATGAAGCGTCCGGAGCATAACGGGACTGCTGAGATTTCCGGAACCACATCTTCTTTTGTCCTCTCTGGTTCCTGGAAAAGGACCTTTGAGGAGCCGAGAAGTGGATTCCGACAGCAGACAGTGCCTTCCCGTCTTTCTCACTCTGGAGCAGCATATCGCGGACGGTCTTGCCAAACAGCGCAGAACCGTCAAAGGGAGCATTCGCGAAGGACGCCTTGATGGGTTCCGCAAAGTCACAAAGTCGGAGCCAGGCGTGATGCCATAAGGTGATGCCTACTCCGCTGGCTCTAGCTGCCCCTCCGTGGCATGGGAGAGAAGCCGCACAGATGTGTTGGATATCGATTTTAGAGTGGCCATGCGAGCTGAGAAAGTTAGTTTGTCCTCAGCCGACATGGACTCCGGGGGAGACCCAACGTACTCTTTTACTAGATCCCGCTGAAGCCTAATCATGTGTGCCAAGTAATTCAGCGCCCTTATGGAAAAGGTGGCTGAAGCAAACATTCGCTTTCCGATGCGATCCATCGTCAGAGACTCCTTGTCGGGAGGATGGACCGAGGAACTATCCTGTGCCAGTTCCTTCTTGGTGGCAGCTGCCACCTCCATGGCATCTACAGGGGAAATTTTACTCCACGCTGTCTTGTCTGTCGGGGGACTAAGGATCTTTTCTGGTCTCCTGGGGATGGCTGTACAGTGTCCGGCTCCATCCACGCCCTGGTAGTAATTAGGTCTACCAGGGGGTCGGCCGGAGGGGACACCCAAGAGGTAGACGGGCCTGCGTCAAATGCCTCCAGAAACACTGACTCATCCGAGGAAGGTTTCTGGGCTGACCACCCCCCTCTAATGCGCAGCATCTCCATAATGTCTCCAAAGGAGACGTCCTCGTGGGGTGACCTGGGGCAACCTTCCCCTTCCTCCAAGTCAGTGTCTTCTGTGAGGGACTCGGGGGAGTCCAAGTGCCTCCTCTTACACTTTCGTTTCTGAGGGACCTCCTCGACAGGACTGTCCGAGGAGGGCTCACCAATGGGGTCATGCTCCTCTACAGGAACTAGCTGGGGAGTAGACGCAGGCTGTCCCTGGGGCCGGATGATGGAAGACAGGCCCATCTGCAAGGGAATGGCGGGTGGATCCATAGCACGAGCTGGGGACCTCGAATCCCTCAAGAGGACCCTCTCCACCATGTCGAAAGCCGAAGGTGAACCACTCTTCCTGGGATCCGAGATCAGCCCCCTCGGATCCAACGTATGGATTGGCGCCGAAGCAATCGGACCTGAAAGGGAAATGTGCTCCGACTGCATCGGAGCCGAAGACACACTCACCCCTCCGGATCCATGGCTCGGCTCATGGCCCTGAGAGCTAGGATCTGAAAAGGGACCCAATAAACTCGAAGGTAAGGCTGGCATCGAAGTAGCGATTAGTATCAGTGCCGACTCCCCGGCTCCGAGGCTATTCAAATCCGATGGCTCCGAAACCCGATAATGGATCGGAAAAGGAGTAACAGGTGCAAAGAAGGGGGGCGAGCTTCCAGAGGCAAGAGCACTACCATCTGCATCTAGGCCTGAAGGAAGCGACGCATCATCCAGTCCATGTCCGCGTCAGAAAGGCTTCTCGTAGACCTAGAAGAGGCCACCTCAATGACCTCGAATGTGACTGGGGCTCCTCCTCCGGCCCCAGAGAGAAACGTGGTGAATGGAGCCGAGAGGGGGAGGACCCGGGAACCTTCAAGGGAGAAGAGAGCTGCTTAGCCGGCGGGGCAGAGGGGGCTGAGTCGGCCCGCCGCTTGTGGCTCCTATGCCTCTCCCTGTCTTTGTCTCTCTCTTTCTCCCTCTCTCTATCTCTCTTCTCTTTCTTTCTAGGGTCCCTCTCTCCCTGGGACACAGTGGGAGGTTGAGTCCCAGCCAGGAGAGCAGGAACCATTGGCTGAACAGCCGCGACTGACTGGCACCACTGAGGGAGAGGAGGAAGAAGTAGAATCTGCGTGTAAAAGGCCCGCTAAGATTAACTTGTTCCTCCTGTCTCACAGAGCCCGGGGGTTAAAGGCAGCACATATCTGGTAGCCTGATGTCAAATGTGCAACCCCCAGGCAAAGAATGCACTGAGTGTGGCCATCGGCTGGGGACAGCTTACGGCCACACTCAGAGCATTTGGAAAAGATGGCCTTAGGGCCTTCGGCCATGTCTACCACAATCACACTCCCTTACACACAGATAAGGGGAACGGGAATACACTAAAGTTAAATTAAACTAAACTAGTCTAAGGGATCAACTATCACACACACAAACTTTTTAAACTGGTAAAAAGGTAGAGAAAATTCCTATCCTTATCTTACCTAATCGCAAGGAGCTCATCAGTCATGCATATAGAAGCCGCGGCAAACGAGATCCGAGGACTGCAGGGAGGTAGCAGGGTATTATGGGTAAGGGGAGGAGCTTAGAGCTCAGATCTCTAGCTTGGAAAGCTGCCGGCTCGGATCCAGGATGGATCCAATACCCACAGGTTGCTGATCAAATGAAGTTAATTACTTCAGATCAGTAAATATCAAACCTTAATTTAACAACAAACTTTTTTTTTTTTTTTTTGCAGGAAGGTTTTACCCCTCCCCGCACCACCACCACCATTGCACCCTGCGGACTTGTATATGCTTATCCAACATACCACACTGTCAGTATCACTATAAAACCAATCTCAAATGTTCATAAGGCTTATAAGTGATTACTAGGCTAATTACAAAAGACAGTCATTATAAGCCTAGTCATGCTTCCGAAAGTGATAAACCGTGTACCATGCGTCTGTGAGGTAAACACTTTAATTATTACACCAACCTCTGCTGAACACCTGTACGATCATCTGCCATTTTCTCATCAGAAATATAACAGTATCCCCTTCAAAGGATGGGAAAGTACACTGAATTCTATCGTGAAATTCACAGCCTAGATTTTGCAGTTAAAAAAAGACACAGCAGAGGCAGACAAAGGACAAGACTGTCTTCAGAAACTGTCCTTAAGTGTCGGCCATCATATCATCTCTTGAGAACACAGTTCATTATGTTCCATGTCTTCATACACGATTAAGACATACTCATCATTAAATGCACCAATAAACTCTATACAGAAATATGATAATAAAGTAATTTGTATGAAGCATTTTTTTTTTCTGGACAGGAACCAAAAATCTGCACCCTAGGTATATAAGTAAGCAAGTGGTGTAGTTGCATTTTTTTTTTTTACTGCTACTGCTGGTGGGGGGGGGGGCTTCATTCAACATTACTTGCAAAAACTTCTCTGGTTGATAAAAATATATCTGACTTTTCAAAGGAACTAAAACATGTTCACTACTTGTATGTTATTATCCATAGTCAAGAACTTACAGTTTATTAATTTTTGTATTATATTCTCTTTAGCCTCTTACAACATATCTTTCGCTGCTAGAACAGAATCTTTTTTTTTTAATCCTTAAACCTAAATACTTTACCTTTTATCACAGTAAGTATGGGCATCGCTGAAGCAATTCATACATAATTCATCTGCTGTAGCTTTTGCTTTGCCTTCATTTTACATGCCAAAAGACTTGAAACTTTATCACAAACTTTTGCAACATAGAAATGTATTTTTCTGGATTTATCAAGTTCAAAATATCATGCAAGTACAACTCTATTACCACACCATTTGGGACCTTAAATTTTGTGAATCCCTTATTTTCCTTAACCATTCTAAAGAAAAAGCAAACAGACAGGGAATAGGACATCCCTGCCTGCTTTCTCAGTTTAAACACAACCTGTTAATGAAGAGCCTTCCCACCTTAATGTTGGTTTCCTGCCCTTCTCACACCCTTTTAGTATTATTATTATTATTCCATCAGGGAAAACAAATGTTACCATATCAATAATGACACATTTTTTCATGCTTTTCTCTACTTGCCTTATCTCTTAATTGTGCCTCGTCTTCCTCTAACCTTGGAATAAGCAAGTGTTTCATAAATACTGCCCAAACTGCAGAATCTTATATAAACGCATTCTACGGACATCTCCAGGAATGCATGGATCATGCTATCCCAAACAAAATCAAGACCCAATCATCCAAAGGCAGGCGTCCAAGTCTGGTGGACCCCAGCCATAAATAAACTGTACAACAGAAGGAGGAAGCTACTACATGATAGAGCAAAATCCCTAAAAGGGAAGGCATCTCTGATCAGTACTAGCAAAAAATTACGATCGCTCATAAAATCCTCCAAGGCCAGCTTCGAGAGAAAAATTGCACAGGACACTACAGACAATCATAAGGCTTTTTTCAGTTATGTTAGGAACCTGGGATGCAACTCCCAGACTTGTTCTGAGTTGATTCTAAATGACAAAAAATACACTGAACCCACAGACATCGTCAATATCCTGGAAGACAGGTTCAGTGCAAACTTCTCCCCCCCCTCCCCCCCAAAAGAGCAAGTATCTATCCCGGCAGAGTGCAGCCTCCCAAACATCTCTGATGCTCAGGTGAAGGCCGCCCTCTCCAAAGCAAAAAACACTGCTTCCATGGGACCAGATGTCGTCCCGGGTTGCGTCCTACATGAACTCCAAGAACTAATCCCTCAAGTAAAACTGCTGTACAATCTCAGCCTCACTACAGGATATGTGCCCAAAGAATAGCGTACAGCAACAGTGGTCACACTCCACAAAGGTGGCGCCTCTGCGGACCCTGGAAACTATCGCCCCATAAGCCTGACTAGCCTAGTATGCAAGGCTATGGAGAGGATCATCATGGAACTCAAACAAAGACATTGGGGACCTACAGACACTAGATCCTACACAATTTGGCTTCGTCAAGGGCAGATCCTGCCTTTTGAACCTGGTCGACTTCTTCGAAACAGTCACCAAGGCCATAGATGAAGGGAAGGTAGTCCACACAGCCTATCTGGACCTCGCAAAGGCATTTGACACAATACCCCACTTGGGCATCATAGATAAGCTACCCAGCCTAAATATAAACCCCTATGTCACAAGATGGGTCACAAACTGGCTCAAAGACAGAACCCACAGAGTCAGAGTTGCTGGAGCCATGTCAGACTCGAAACCGGTCACAAGTGTTATCCCACAAGGTTCCGTCCTGGGACCGCTCTTGTTTAGTATTTACTTTTCTGAGGTACAGGCCAATGTGGGAGGACTATGGCTCACCAAGTTCGCAGATGACTGCAAACTGGGCGCCATAACAGACTCTCCAGCTGACACAAACTTCCTTCAAAAAGGTCTCGCAGAGACGGATAACTGGTGCCAGAGCCATGGTCTAAAGCTAAATGCCAAAAAGTGTACAGTCATACCCTCTGGCAAAAACAATGTGCCCACAAATTACCACATAGGTGGTAACCCATTAAGTACAGAGAAAGTAATTAGGGATCTGGGGACCCAAGTTGATAGCAATCTCTCCTTTGACAACCACATTGCCAAAGTGGTTAGAAAGACCTTCTACATAGCCCACCTCATCATGAAAGGATTCACATCTAGATCAAGAGAGGTAATCGTGCCCCTTTATTTATCCCTCATCAGGCCCATCATAGAATACAATGCCCCCTTTGGGATGTACCTTACCCGACACCTGCAGCAATTAGAAAGACCCCAAAAGTACCTCACCAGGAGGATCAAGGGACTCAAACAGATGTCATATGCTGCTCGGTTAAAAAAACTCCAGCTCTACTCAGTTGCATACCGCCTACTTCGCGGCGATCTATGCCTGACATATAAAGCTATGTCCAACCCAGAATTAATGGACATGCTCCACCTCAGTAAATCTAAATCCCTTAGAGCCACGCGCTCGAGGGACTTGAACCTCAGCACAGAAATAAATAGAACATGCTGGAGGGACAGATTCATAACCCAGAGGCTCCCTTCGCTCTGGAATAGAATTCCAGTTCATGTTAGGCAGAGCACCTCACTGACTCTCTTTAAGAAGAATCTTGATGAGTGGATGGGGGATCGTAGGTTTGTCCCGTGGATTACTTCCGTGTCACTATTAGACAGAGGCACAGTAAACTAAACTTTAAAATGGGCACAGTACACTCAAATCAAGGGGTGGCGTAAGCCAAACACAATCGGGCTAGACTTATAAATGCCCCAGGGCAGATAGCCTAGTATGAACCTATGAACCTATTTGTGCCTTTTCTTGGTTCCCCATTTCTCTGCTTTATACAAACGTTCTTAAATTTTCCAAAACATTGCTTATATCTCTACAGAATACCTGATCATCATCAACCTTTCTAAACTAATGCATATTGCCCAAATACTGTTTTCCTTAAGTACTCCACAGTTATTTCTTTCCTTCTCCAAGATTCACCCTCCTTTTGAAATATTCACACATTTGTCAGTCCCTCAACTCCAGTTCATTCTTCCCCATCTCTCTCTCTCTCAGTTCTACTACACTTGTAATAGCCATTTTCATTTCGTCCCAGTAACTATCCCTTCTGAAGTTATTTCTATTTTCTTAACAATTTTCAAATCATACCCACTAGCTATTCCTTAAATCCTTCTCCTTTTAATGATTAAATAGGAAAGTGCCAAAGTATCAATTTAAATAATTTCTCTGCAACTTTATCTCACTTTCTAAGATAGTGCACAATTTAATATAGTTATTTCATGGGTTTCAAAGTTTTCAATTTAATACACATGCTTCTGTGAAACCCAATTTCTACTTTGTCTAGGCCAGTTCAGTTATTCTATCCTGCAGAATAATATACAAGTTCTGAGTCCCCACTACAAAATTTACATCTTCCACACCCTATATTCTCATATTTTAATTCAGGAATCTTCCTACTTTTGTTTTACTTCTCTTCTTTCTCCCCCTAATACTTTCACACTATAAAATAAGTGTTAAGTCTCAACCTATACATAAACTATGTTCCCTGCTGAAAGCTTATTGCTTCACCCCAAAATCATTCTACGTTCTATTAGCAGTAGTTTTATGTGGAAAATAAAAAATTACTGTGTAACCCATTCCCCCTGCCAGTAACATTTTGTAGCCACAAATCTGCCATAATTATCCTTTCTTCTCACTTTTATCAATACTGGGGCAAGAGTTGTAATCGTCAGCTTTCCTTTTCATTTATTTGTCCATGATATTCTGCTGAATGTTCAACCTGAAAGCCTTTATTCTGTACAACTCACATGCTCATTTATATCCAGAAACATCTCCTGTAACATTCCTATTTGTACCCTACACTCAACAGTTCTATGTTCTTTTGTCCATACCTGGAAGGGAATATAAATGTTAATACTGACAATGCAGCTATTCTGATAAAAATTATATTACTCCTACATGTTACATATGACAGTTATTTTTTAATATGTTTCCAGTTTGCAGCTTGTATGTAAACACATGGATTAGCAGGCTGACATTACTCGCAATCCCTTCTTGCTCTATTTGAACCCATGTCACATTTTCACAAGCATTTCTCTTCAATAAAAACACTCCAACATTGTTTTGAAAAAACACCACATTTTAACACAAATACACAAAACTATGCACCATTTATAAAAAGGAACTATAGCCCTCCAAACCAAATGGCAATATTTGCCTGACAGTGACGGGTGCATCCACAACTACCACATATTCCAAAGTTAAGGTTAACTATGCTAATGTGCATACTAAGAACCTGTGTTGCCAATTAAAGATGCTGCCATCTGTTCTAATCAATAGTCCCTTCACAGGTGTGAAGAAAAAAAAAAAAAGAGTTATGTACTTACCATAACTTGGCATCTGTGCTACCCAGTCTCATTATTCATCACAGATGGGTCTTGGATCTGAGCCAGCAACTTCCCAGACAGATCCAGAGCTCAAGCTCCTCCCCTTCCCATAACCCCTTATTACCTTCTAACCCTCAGATCAGGTTTGCTATAGTAGTAGAAACGCAAAAACAACTGCACTTGAAGGCCAAAAATGTTCTTGCTCAATAGAAGCCAATTCAGCCTTGCCAGAACCTGCAGAAGGAAGGGGGGAGGAGAGTGGGAATGTGATAATGACATTGGATACTACAGATGACAAGTTATGGTAGGTACATAACTATCTGATGCCATCAGTGTCATTTTTCATCACAGATGGGTCAGAGTCCCCTGCTATGTATCCTGAGTGGCCTCAAGGAAGAATATGCCAGAGGATGGAGGAACCAAGGAAGCCCTGTTCGTAGACACCAAGTCCAATTTATAATGCAAAATGAAAGTATGTGGATTAGACCAAGTCACAGTAGCACAAATCTCATCATTGGAAAGTTTAGCCAAGAACACTAATGACATAGCAACAGACCTAGTAGACTGCACCTTAACTGGTCTGGATAACTCTAAATGCCTGCTAGGATAAATGAAGGAAATACAACTAGCAATCCACCTGGAAACAGTCACTTTGGAAACTGCCTGGCCCCTTCCTGTTTTGTGCGCAGGCCACAAAGAGTCACTCCGACTTTCCAAATTCCTCAACCCTTTTTAAATAAAAATGTAATTGCCTGTGAGTGTCTAAACAATGCAAAATACATTCTCCCTTATTAGAATAATTAGGGAAGAAAACAAGTAGTTGAATCGATTGAATGAGATTAGCTTCTGAGGCCACTTTGGGGAGAAAGGAAGGATTTGTTCTAAGGGAAATCTTTTGTTTAATGCACAGAGCATGAAGTTCCGAGACCCTCTTGGCAGAAGTTATGGCCACTAAAAGAGCCGTCTTCCAGGAAAGGAAATTTAATATCACATGAACTAGCCAGTTCAAAAGGTTTTTGCATCAGGGACTGCAGCATCAAGGTCAAACCACACAGCAGGGATGGATCCTTAATAGGAGGCCTAAGAAGAAACACTCCTTTCAGAAAGGCTTTGCACAATTTGGAAGAAAAGGTAGGCTCATCGTTAATATGGAAATTAGATATGGCAGTCAACTGTGGCTTAATGGTAGAAAAACTCATCCCATCCTGAAAAACAGAAGACAAAAGTGCAAAATATCAGGGATAGGGATTGAAAAGGGATCCATATTTCGTTGTTCGGCCCAAATGGAAAACATTTTCCATTTACAGGAATACACCTTCTTCATAGACGTTTTTTTAAGCCAAAATAATGTCCATCACCGGGGAAGGAAGCCTGAACTGTGAAAAAATTATTGGAAATGGAGAAACCATGCGGTTAGATGAAGGGTCCGGAGATTGGAAAGTAGATGTCCCAGGGATGGGAATTAAGATCTGGAGAGGGATCTAGTATCCAAGGAGGATACTTCAGATGAGACCTCAGGAAGGAGAACCATGCTTGACATGGCCAGAAAGGGGCAATAAGGATGAGAGAGGTCTTCAGGTGATGAGCTTTCTGAAGGACTTTGGGTATCAGAGGAATGGGAGGGTAAGCATAGAGGAGAACCAGAGGCCAATCATGAACTAGAGCACACCAGGGTGACTCCCCTGCTGAGGGGATCAGGGCAAAGTAATTGCTGCATTTGTGGTGCACTGGGGAGTCAAAGAAATCACAACAAGGCTGATCCCAACGGTCGAAGATTTGTCTTGCCACTGACAGATTCAGGGACCACTCGTGAAGACGCAAGACGGACCTGCTGAGTCTGTCAGCCGACATATTGGAACTCCTGGGAATGTGAGTTGCAAGACGAAAGTGCCTGGAAGACATCACCCATTCCCATACTTTCATGGCCTCTCTGCACAGAGGAGAAGACTGTGTTCCCGTTTTGCTTGTTACAGCCATGTTGTCCATCTGAAATTGCTATGATTCCCAGAGGGAGGCATTCCTGAAAGGCTTGCAATGTTAGAAGGACTGCTCTCATCTCCAGGACATTTATGTGCAGTTTGATCTCTGTGGAGGACCACGTGCCTTGAACCATCCTGACCTGAAAATGTCCCCCCGCCCACCCAAACAGGGAGGCATCCGTGTCACTGTGGCCTTGGACGGAGGAAGATAGAATGGCCTACTTAAACATAGATCCTGAGACTGACGCCACCAAGTAAGATGATTCCTGCACACCTGGGTCAACTTTGTGGTCATGGGTTGAGACTGAGTGGACCACTGGACTGCCGGGGTCCATTGGAACACTCACATGTAATATCTTGCAAGAGATACTAACTGAATGGTAGCTGACATCGAACCTAACATTTGGAGGATCAAGTGAGACGATGGGCATGATAGATCTAGCAAGAGAGAGTCCTGATCTTGAATTAGCTGCACCATACAGCGAGTCAGTACTGCAGTCTCTGATACCATGCCTAGTTGCACCCCAATGAAAAAGAAGTTATGTCCTTACCATAACGTTCCATGTGAGTTGTTCATCTCGCCTTTTGCTCTTACACGTGGGTCGGAGCCGATCCCTCGGCTCTGAATCGGCCGCTTTTCAAGCTCAGACTCTCAGAGAAGCTCGAGACCTAGTGTATATCCTATGATGCTCTACTGTACATCCCCAGATCTAGTATGCTGCAACCAAGACAGCCTACCGACAGAATAAAACTATGGAGTCTACCTGCTTAGATAACTATAAAAGTAGAAGGAAACAAGAAGAGTAGGAATGTATGAAACAGACTGACAACTGAACCAATCCTCCAAGGCAACCATCTCCTCGACTGGAGGGGGAAGGTGGGCAGGAAAGTAAGAACAAAAGGCGAGATGAACAACTCACATGAAACGTTATGGTAAGGACATAACTTCTTTATGTGAAGTTGTTCTATCTAGCCATTTTGTTCTTACACATGGGTAGCGTCCCAAGCACCCTAACCCTGGGTGGCTCAAGGGAGAATATTCCTGAGTACAGTGGAACCAAACGTAGCCCTGTCCCTGGAGGTCCTATCCACTTTGTAATGAGTAATAAACGTGTGAGGTTTTGACCACATGGCAGCTGCACAGATGGTATCTAAAGGCAAGCGAGCTGCATGAGCCAATGACATAGAAACAGCTCGTGTAGAATGGGCTTTGATGTTAGTTTCTAATGGTTGATTAGTGGAAGCATAAATGAATCTGATGCAGAGAGCCACTTGGATAGTGTGGTTTTTGACATTGCGAAACCTTTCTTATTCTCTGCATAAGAAACGAAGAGTTGATCCGATTGCCTGAAATCCTTCGTTCTATCTAGACAGAACCTCAGTTGTCTATGTACATCTAGCTTGTGTAACATATATTCCAGTTTGTTGGTATGGTGTTTGAAGGTTTGGAGCTCAATGGACTGATTTAAGTTATTTTCTGCAGCGATCTTGGGAAGAAAGGTAGGATTAGTCCTGAGGGATACCCTATCAGGGTGAAAAATCAAGCACGGGGTTTGGAGGACAAGGCCTGAAGTTCTGAGACCCTACGTGCAGATGTAATGGCTACCAGGAATAAAGTTTTCCAAGACAAAAACTTTAAATGGCAAGATGAAGCAGGTTCAAAGGTCGCGAGCATCAGTTGGGATAAAACCAGATTCAAATTCCAGGGGTAGACAGGATGCCTAATAGGTGGCCTTAGATGGTGAGTTCCTTTTAAGAATGCTTTACATAGTCTGTACGACATAATGTTGGAGCCGTTAAAGCCTACATGGAAGTTTGAGATAGCAGCCAATTGAACTCTAATGGTGGCAGCTGCCGCGCCATCATGGTGCGGCAGCTGCCACCATTAGAGTTCAATTGGCTGCTATCTGAAACTTCCATGTAGGCAGCTGCCGCGCCATCATGGAACAAGGAAGACAAGAACTCTAAGATGGTATGGACAGGTGCTACATAAGGGTCAGTGTCATGTTGAGAAGCCCAGTGAACAAATCGTTTCTATTTGCTATTATATTGTTTCCTGGAGGATAGCTTATGAGAGGAAACTATAATGCATTGGACCGCAGCAGACAAATCTTGTGACCTGGCTAATGTGGGAATTGGAGCAGTCAAGCTCTCAGTTTTAGGGAAGTGAGGGAGGGATGGAGAACTCCCGACGGAGTCAGAAGATCCGGCACTGGGTCCAGAATCCATGGTTCTTCTAGTTGATACTTCCACAGGAAGGGAAACCAAATCTGTCGAGGCCAAGACGGGGCTATCAAGATCACAGTCCTTCCCAGACTTCTGGCTTTCTGCATGAATTTGGGAATTAGGGGTATCGGCGGAAAGGCATATAGGAGGCCCGGGGGCCAATCATGTACGAGCACGTCCCTGGGTTCGTTCCCCGGTGGGGGATAAAGGGCAAAGTAGCTGCTGCATTTGGCATTCATCAGAGATGCAAACAGGTCGCAGCAAGGCTGGCCCCATCTGCAGAAAATGTCGTCCGCTACCTGTTGTTTGAGAGACCACTCGTGGGGCAAAAGCATGGCTCTGCTTAGTTTGTCCGCTATCACGTTGGATGACCCCGGGATGTGCATTGCTATCCAAAAGCATCTGGTGGATACAGCCCATTGCCAAATCCTTAGGGCCTCCCGACATAAAGGGTATGATCTGGTTCCCCCTTGTTTGTTGATGTACCAGACAACAGACATGTTGTCCGTCTGGATAGCAATTGTGCCTGGAGGAAGAGAGTCGTGAAAGTGTTGCAACGCTAGGAACACCGCTCTCAGCTCTAAGACATTTATATGCAAGTGTGTTTCTATGATTGACCAAGTGCCTTGGACAGTCTTTCCCTGAAATAGCCCCCCCACCCTGTCAGGGAAGCATCCGTGGTCACTTTGGCTGTGGGTTGGGGAAGAATGAAGGGACGACCGATTATCACTTGGTTGCTGTTCAACCACCAACTGAGATCCTTCTTGCAAAGATTGGTTAACCTGATCTTGTGAGACATGGGTAGTTGTTGGTAAGACCATTGTGCGAAGAAGTAACCACTGGAGTATTCGCATGTGCATGCGGCCTAACGGGACTGCTATCAATGTGGCTGCCATAGTTCCTAAGAGCTGTAGTATCTGGGATGCTGGAGCTTTGTTGCGGGCTAAGAGACTGGATACTTGATTTTTTAGAGTTACGATTCTTGATTGGGGCAACCTGATCCTTGCTTTGATGGTGTCCAGTTCTGCCCCTATAAATGTAATATGCTGAGAGAGCGATAATGCAGATTTTTCGAAGTTTAGGGTTTTGCCCAGCTGGGAACAAAGGTCTATGGTGTAGTCTCTTGTTTGGATTAGTTGATGCCTGGAGGTGGCGGTGAGGAGCCAGTCATCCAGATATGGAAACACTCTGAATCCCAACCGTCTCAGGTGAGCCGTGACCACTGCCATACATTTGGTGAACACCCTGGGGGCTGTGGTGAGGCAAAAGGGCAGGGCTCTGAATTGGTAATGACTGGCTCCCAGCCGGAAACGCAAGTGATCTCTGGATGATCTGTCCATTTTGATGTGGTAGTAAGCATCCTTGAGATTTATAGAGCACATCCAATCGCCCGTTGATAAGAACGGGAGAATCGACTGCAGCGTGACCATCCGGAACTTTTCCTTCTTGACGAAGGTGTTGAGTTTGCTGAGGTCTAGTATGGGCCTCCAGTCCCCTGTTTTCTTTGGAACTAAAAAGAACCTTGAGTAAGTTCCGGATCCTATTTGGTCCGCCGGGACTGGATGGATAACTTTTGTCTAGCAAGTTTTTGATTTCTATAGCTGCTAGTTTTCTCAGACTGGGTGGAACGTCTGTAATCCTTGTACATATGGGTGGGGGTTTTGTAAAGGGAATGTAATAACCTCTGACAATGATGCTTTTTACCCAAGAATCCATTGTAATGTTTAGTCAGGTGTTGGGGTATAAAGCCAAACGACCCCCGACTGCCTCCAGAGTAGGACAGCCGGGCTTCCTTTCAGGAACATTGATAGGGATTACCAGAGAAGTGATCCCTGTCGCCCTGGTTTTGCAGACCGCCTCTGCCGCTTGGATGGCGTCTTCCATTTTTGCCCCCCTCCTCTGCCTCTAGAGGGGGTATCAGTAGGTGTGTTTTGGAAGGCTCCTTGAGGTTTTCGGAACCACATTTTCCCACTTCGCTGCCCTTTGGGTACTCCTACAGCAGACAGAGTCTTCCCTTCTTGTTCACACCTAGTTAGCGTCTCCTTAAATTTGGGTCTGAACAAGGCGGACCTGTCGAATGGGGTGTTGACAAAGGAAGACTTAAAGGCTTCCACAAAGGAGCAAAGGCGCATCCAGGACTGTCTCCGAAGAGCTATCGCTGTGCCTGCCGCCCTACTTGATCCATTGGCAGCATACGTAATGAGTCGCACGGATGAGTTTACTATAGAATTAAGGGTGTTGAGTTGTGCAGTCACCTTTTCAGAGACTGCATCAGCTGTGTTACCCTGGAGAGCATCTCCCAGCTCCTTTAGGAGATCTCGTTGAAGGCGGGTAAAATGTGTCAGGTAGCGGAGCGACCTCATGGAAAATGCCGCAGAACTAAATATGCGTTTCCCATATCTGTCCATCGTCCTAGAATCCCCATTAAGAGGGTGGACAGTGGAAGAGGTTTCTGACATCTCTTTCTTGGTGGCCGCCGCCACCACCATGGCATCAACTGGGACTCCCTTTGTAAGAAAGGCCTTGTCAGTGGGGGAAGTAATAAATTTGTTGGGTCTCCGAGGGACCAGTTCCAGTGAGTCAAGGGACTCCCACGCCCTACGAGCAACCAGCTCCATCAGTTCATCGAAGGGCGGAGTAACCCAGGAGGTGGATGGTCGAGATCCAAAGGCCTTCAGGAGAACCGACTCGTCCTCAGAAGGGGCAAGAGACTGACAATCACCCCTCTGCCTTAAGATTTCCAATATGTCCGCGAATGAGACATCCTCTGAGGGGGATCGTGGGGACCCTTCTGATTCCTCCAAGTCGGTATCCGATGTCAGGGATTCCTGTGGGGAATCCAAGTGCCTCCTCTTGCACAATCTCTTTCTAGGTACTTAGTCGGTGGGGGCGTCCAGTGAAGTCCCTAGAGAGAAGGGGCCACCCAGTGGGGGTACCTGAGGCCCTTGATCTCGACGCTTTGTGGAGATCTGCGGGGAAGAGGTAGAACGAGGCCCTTTAGGGGGGGGGGGGAGGACAGATTCAGAGGAGGTAGTGGTTTTGGCAGCCATGACCTTCCTCATGGCATCGAAGGCACCAGAATCCCGGTCCGAGAAGTCAGTGGGCTCTGAAGAGACCGGCTGATCCTTCCGGACCGAGACCCTCCGCTCCAATCCAGAGGACGGAGCAGAGGCCACCTGCGCCAAAGCCCCAAGTGGAAGAGTCGGCACCGAAGTATCGGTTCGGCTCTCCACCCCGGTGCCAGCGAGGGACTGTCGGCCCTGAGATTCCCCGGTCGGGACCGAGGAGATCAAGGTCGATGGAGCCGAGGGAGGTGGACCGAACCTCGGCTCCAAGGGTTCTACCAATATCGGTTCCATCTGCCCCGGCTCCGAACACTCGATTGGCCTTGGAGGAGGAGGTGGAGAAGCCATGGAAGGGATTTCAGGCTTCGAAGCCGAATGGCTCAAAGCAGATAGCATTTTGGCTAGGGCCGGGTTCTCTAAGAGCCTCTTAACCATTCGGTCCAGATCCACATCGGAAAGCCTCGATGAATGTGTCGATGGATGGGTCGAAGGGGCCGAAGATGGAGCTGATTGAAGGATTGGAGACTGAGGAGCCTCCAATATTGGTTCCACAACTGGGCCCCGAGGTAAGGACTCGACACACGGTTCCAAGGACTGTGGAGCCAATGCATGGACCAAACCTGAGGAACTCGGAGCCGAAGACTTGGGCTCTGAAGATCCTTTGGAAGACTTCGACCCCTTCGAAGCCATGGAAGAGGTATCAGCCTTATCTAAAGAAACCTGAAAAATCAGGCTTCAGGAGTCCTCTATCTACCAGTTTCCTTCGCCTTTCCAGGAAAACCCTGGCGCTAAAGGAAAGGCAGATAGAGCACACCTCTTGTAGGTGTACAGAGCCCAAACAGTACACGCAGGTGGAGTGGTTGTCTGTAACAGACATTTTCTGACCGCACTGACACCTTTTACATCCAGATTTGTGCTTTTCTGACATCTTAACTCTACCCTAAGTAACACAACAAGTAGTAAATGTAAATATGTATATATATATATATATATATATATATATATATATAAAACCAAGTATAAACCACTCTGGATATATTTATAAGTCTAAGTATCTAACAAACTATTTGCTAAACTGTACAGTAAACTAGCACACACTATATATATATATATATATATATATATATATATATATATATATATATATATATATATATATATATATATATATATATATATATATATATGTAAGAAACAGAACACACGGACACACACAGCAGCTGACAGAGCCCTGTCACGCCCAAAAAGAAAGGCCTAAGCCCTGAAAAAGAACTATTTAAAAGTCCTAGTAATTAAACTAGACTAAAAACCTAACACTATCCTATTATCACACAAATATATATATAATTCTCAAAATTAGAGAGAAATACTAGTATAAATAGAAAAAATTTTGTCACTGGCCCGAGCTAACTCCGACGAGCTGTTGATCCGTTGCAGCGGCAAACTAGATCTCGGGATGTACAGTAGAGCATCATGGGATATACACTAGGTCTCGAGCTTCTCTGAGAGTCTGAGCTTGAAAAGCGGTCAATTCGGAGCTGAGGGATCGGCTCCGACCCACGTGCAAGAACAAAACGGCGAGATAGAACAACTTCACATCTCCAGATTTTGGCTCGGAACTAGATTGGATATGGGAAGATTCACCATGATGCCTATAGACTGGAAAAGATTGAGAACACATCTGGTGGCCAGAGAAAGTCGATGCCTTGTGGGAGCCATGAGGAGCCAATCATCCAGGTACGGAAAAACCTGGAAACCTTGCAGCTGGAGATGAGCCGCCACCACTGCAATACATTTGGCAAACACTTGTGGATCTGTGGTGAGTCCAAAGGGCAGGGCTCTTAAATGGCAATGATTGTCCACCAAATTGAAAGCATAAATGTTTCCTGGAGTGTCTGTCAATCTTTATATAGTAGTACAAGTCCCTGACATCCACTGAGCACATCCAATCATCCTTGCACAGGAGAGGGAGAATGGACTGAACAGTGACCATCTGGAACCTGGAGTTTTTGACAGATTTAGCTCACTGAAGTCTAATATTGGATGCAGGTCTCTGGTCTTCTTTGGCACCAAAAAGAAGTGACAGTAAGTTCCGAACCCTCATTCTCCTGTTGAGGCCTCCTGAATGGCTCTTTTTTGAAGAAGGTCTTGAACCTTGAGATAGGCCAACTCCCTATGGTGGGGTGGAACGTCTGGGTGAAATTTTCAAATTGGAGGGGGCTGAGAAAAGGGAATACAGTAACCCCTGGAAATCATTCTTAGCAACCACTGATCAGAGGTGAGATTTGTCCAGGCTAGTGGGTGATGGGAGATTCGACCCCCAACTGCTTCCAGGGCAGGACAGTCAGGCAGTGTCTCAGGAATACTGAAAGGGCTTCTCTGAGAAGGGTTCCCAGCAGCCCTGGTTCTAAAGACCCCCCTCTGCCTATGGGGTGGCAGCTCCCATGTAATCTCCTGCCCCGGCCTGGGGAAGAGGATCCCTGTGGAGCATCCTGAAAGGAAGATAGAGTCCTCCAGAACCAAAGTTTCTTGCTTCCTCTGTGGGTCTTAGAAAAGGACCGTTGGGAAGTAAAAAACTTGATTCCTACTGCGGAGAGTCTGAAACGGTCGATTGCCCGGGACTCCCTGTTTGCGGAATGGACTGAGGAGCTTTGCTCAGCTAGGTCCTTCTTAGTAGCAGCAGCCACCATGGTGGCAATGACGGGGACTCCTTTGCTCCAAAATTTTTATCCTTGGGAGGACTGAGGAATTTGTTGACCTTTTGGGGCACAGTTTCCACAGTGTCTGGCTCCTTCCAAGTCCTGCTGGTGATAAGGTCTACAAGCTCGTCAGCACTGGAGGGGAAGGGAAAGGCCCGTAAACTCCAGACTTGAACCCACCACCAGGGAATTTGCACAGATTTCTCAGAAGCGATGCATAGCCTGGTCCGAGGGTAGTGAACAGAGCCAGCCAGGGAGCATGATGGTGTCAAGAAGGCGGAGATACCAGACACCATTGGCCTCTCGCTAGAAATCCCCTGGTCCTGACATTCCAAAACTGGATGGATTGGAAGAGGAGAGTGGTGTCCCGCAGATGGGGAGGATCTCCTAGCCATATGGGCTGGGAACGGCAGCAAGCCCAACTTGATTTGGGTCCTTAAGGAAACTCATCATCCTATCCATATCTGAGGGAAGGAGACGTCTGGAGGATCTGAACGAAGCTGATGAGTGGCCAGATCTAGCTGGAGATCGGAATTTGGATCCCACCGCCCTATGGTCCCGAGAAGGGGATCTGCTCTGTCATGTCAAATCAGATTTCTTAGATGATCGAGAAGGTGAACTGTCGACAATAATGGGATCTGACAGAACGGTCTGATCCAAAAGCCTGGTGGGATCCAACAAATGTGTCGGATCCAGGGACGGCTTATGCCTATTTGGATCCAAAGGCCTCCACTCCACCACAGCCTTGGATCCAAGGGTCTGATATAAGGCTCTCGGAATGGCAGATCTCGGATCCGAAGCTGAAGAGGCTGGACTCAGATCTGGAGATCTGCAATCCGAGAGCCTAGGCTTCTTAGAAAGATAAGAAGACGACGACCTCTCCTCCAAGGGAAAAGGAGGTTCCTCTTTGGTTCCTGAGAGGGCTTGGAAGGGGAGTCTGAGGGCAAAGGACCACACTGTGCAAGTGCTTCAATAAGAGCTTATTGCAGTGCTCCATGAGGGTCCTGGGGTTGAATGCAGCACAAATGTCACATTCACCCTCCAGGTGCACCAACCACAAACAACACAGATACTCCTTATGCGGGTCAGAACATGTAATCTTCTGAACGCACGAGGAGCATCTTTTAAAACTGGAGGGTTTCTCAACCATGTCTACACAATCACACACACACCATATGTAAGCTATCAATAATCTAACCCCCCCCCCCACCCCCAAAAAAGGAAGGGATAGAGAAAGATTTTTTTTTTTTTTTTTGAAACTACCCTAAAGGAAAAAAGGGTGGAAAGTGGTGGTGGTGGTGGTGGGGGGGGGGATCTTAACTAAATTAAAGTATTTAGCAACTGAAAGGCAAGGTAAAACTAACTACCAATACAGAGATAGAGTTAACTTATAAAAGGTAACAAACCCTAAGAAAAGTAATCACTTATCTGCTAGCCTGAGTCTGGACCATGTCAGAAGGTTTTCAGCAGTAACCGAGATCCGAGGGTTAGACGGTAGCAGGGAATTATGGGAAAGAGAGGAGCTCTGGATCTGTCGGATCCAAGACACATCTGTGATGAATAATGACATGGATAGCATCAGATCAACCTGTATGCTTTCAGTAAACATTAACTTTTAACCTTAAGAAAAAAGAACACTAAATACCCTTAAACTAAATTGTGCACTATTAAATTTAATGAGTTAAAGCACTAACACTATTGGGGAGGCAACTGTTTGTATAACCTTTTTCACAGTTTCAAACTTCATTATGGAGACTCTCTAATGGGTGGAAGGGTAACATGGTTGTGTTCAGGCGAAAGTACTTAAACTGATTTATTTTCTTTGCTGGGCAACTAAAACATACCAGGTTTAAGACGCCTCAGAATTTAGAGCAGAATAGTCTTGTGATATGGCAAAAGCTTGCAATGCTGTGGCTTATAAGGATGTTTTAAAACCCCTCAAGAAACTAGGCGATATCTATGTGATTATCTTCATATTTTCAGGGGTTAAAAACTTCTACCAGGGCTGTCCATGGTTTTTTCTCCTTCAGTTTTGTAGCACTTGGGAGAGTCGCAAGGCTCTGGAAAATGTCATGAAAACACTTCTTAACAGTTTCCTCTAACCCTCTATAAAGATAAAACCCATTTGTACACCAGTTCTCTTACCAAAGTAAGCTATAATTCTGAATTACATCAAGACTGGGGTTATCATCTGATTATTTACATTTTTTTAACTAGCCTGCCACTGTATTAACTGTAATGATTATGATGAATTTTATTTTTTTACCTTTAGTTTTTCAGGTTAGTGGGCTAGACTGCTACCATAATAGGCCTAAACAGTAGACAGTTGATGTTCTTATGAATTTTGGGAATTCAAAAGTAGTGTCTTTATTCCACCCTACAACCCTTCTGTTATGGTGTTTGAGCGTCTCAGTGCAATACAGATACGAAGATGTCTAGAAAATGAAACACTGGCAAATAGGAATTTAACTACAGCTGAGCAGTTTTGTCTGAGAGAATTAACACAAAGTAACCAATACAGGGTGATGAAACCCGATAAAGGGGGGTGTCATTATGTCAAACACTGAATATGCATGCAGAATACAATTATTATTAAATGATGCAGAAACCTATGACATGGTTTCTAAATTTGATGTAGAGGGCATACACCAAAATCGACTGGCATTTGTATGAATTCATGTGTGAGGGGATTATTTATCTTGAAGAGTTTAAGTATCTTTCGGTGGAACATCCTACTATCCCCTCAATGTTTGGAATTCCCAAAATTCATAAGAACATCAACTGTCCACAAAAACGAGCCTCTGGCATCATATATAGACATTACATGTAAAAATACATTGGATAAATTAGTATACATTTTAAAAGATTCATGGCATTGTTTAGCCTGTATTAGGAATATTCAGGTGGATTGTCTGGATGAATTTTGGTTTGTAACAGTTGATGTTATTAATTTATTTTCGGTGCCCCCCCCCCCCTAAACTGGGATAGACTGGTTTAGTAGTAATCTGGCTAAACACAGTGAATTACATCAAGTAAAAAGAAGCCTGTTAGTGGAGTCAATGGAGATTGTATTACTGAATAATTTTATACTGTTTGATGGTGAATATTATAAACAGACAACTGGGGTTGCAATGGGAGCCAGATGTGCACCCATTTATGCCAACCTGGTGTTGGCTGAATGGGAAGAGCAATATGTGTTTAAATCAGTGTATACATCCAGAATTTTGACTTATTTACAATATTTGGACAATATACTCATCCTATGGAAGGGCTCCAAACATGAACTAGAAGCATTTATTGACTATTTGAATGAAACAACAGTGTTTCTAAAGTTCACAAGTCACATAAATAAAGATAAAAATTGAGTTTTTGGACATCCAGTAATATAAGGAAAATGGCCAAATACATTCAAACATTTTTCGTAAAAAAACATATAGTAATTCCTTTTTACACTATGACAGCTGCCATCCTGACTTTCAAAAGAAAAATGTGGTCAAGGGGCAGATGATACAGATGTCCAGAATTATAAACAAAGATGCTTGTTTTAGGGTTGAACTAGACAAGTTGATAGACATGTTTAGGAAGAGAGGTTATCCTCATGACTTACTAATATTGCTAATGATATAGAGAAAAGAAGAATTAGTGACTTTAAGCCTATTCTTCTGGATAACAACAGAAGTCTTAGTAAGGTTATTGTCTACAACAACAACAATTCCAGTCAGAATTACCATCCTGGTATGGTTATGAAGTACAATCACACAGGAGCAAAGGTTAAGAACATTATATACACTGTTTGGGACAGTGTTTTTTCTCAAGAATTAAAAGTTATAATTGGTTCTGTTCCAAGGTTTATTAACAGTAGAGGCTTAAATCTGAAAGACTTGTTCGAGATGTCATCTGAGACTATTGGTCATAGACCTGCTCGGATGGGTAAATGCGGTACATGTAGTGCATGTAAATTCATTAATGGACCATATGTACAGATTTACAGTTACAAGAGAACATTAAAATGTCCTGGGTATTGTAAATGTAACTCAGGTTTGGTAGTGTATGTGGCTACATGGCTATCCTGTACGGCTTTTCTATATGGGGATGACCACAAGGAAGTCGAGACTCCGGATAGTAGAGCATAACAGGGACATTAAAAATAAAAAAATCTATGCATGCCCTATTTAATCATAGTAAGAATTGCATTAATTTTAAAAAGTTTTTATTTTCTGTCATTGACAGGCTGCCTAAACGTGATTTTGTTGGAGATCTTAAAACCTTGTGGAAAGTTAGAGAATGTTTATGGCAGTTGCGCCTTGATGCATCAAATGCACCTGGCATTAATGACAATATTTCTACAGCCTGTGTATTAAAGTATAAATCTCAGTTTTGATAATGTATTTTATGTGGTTATCCATTTTTAAGATGTAGTATTGCTGTTTAATGTAGGTATTTTTTGTCCAGCAATTTATCAGTCCAAACCCTAAAATCCAATAATACAGCAGGTGATTCCCTGTTTACTAACTCAGTGGGTAAAGCTTGGAAACTTCTTCCTGCAACCCTTACCCAAGAACTCTCTCTTCCACTATTTAAAAAAGGCCTAAAATATACCTAAGGGTGAACTGGCTCTGTCCATGCCTAAACCCTGACTAACTCATTTTAACATTTATGGTATTTTCTTAGCTAGTACACCATCAGCAAGCAGATACTCCACCCATCTGATGTGTTATACCTTAATGTACAGTTATGCCTGCTGAGTCTAACATTTCTCT
Source organism: Protopterus annectens (assembly GCF_019279795.1). Classification (NCBI taxonomy): domain Eukaryota; kingdom Metazoa; phylum Chordata; order Ceratodontiformes; family Protopteridae; genus Protopterus; species Protopterus annectens. The sequence continues at coordinate 220,063,046 of NC_056739.1, read as the reverse complement.
ATACGGTTGTTGCCCTAATGTGCTCTAAATTTGTATACTGATCCTATTTCTTCTCTCACTTTATTAACTTTCTCTATACGTATTAGTGTTCCTACTGTGATGAACTATCTGACATATTGTATCTATCTCTGTCTCCTTTGCATTGTATCTATCTCCTTTGCTCTCTTTGAATATTATTGTAATGCTACTACTATTATTAATTTTATTATTGTGGAGCTTTTCTCCTCGGGCCTCCGCTGAAAATGGACATGTATCCAGTTTGACTATCCCGGTCAGCAAATGTAAAATAAAAAAATAAAATAAAAATATTTTTTTTATTGCACACACCGACATATGCATTTTTGAGGTTATTGCTGCTTCAGAAGAACTACAACTAATGTACTTTTGGTAGTATCTGTCTAGGCTGAATGAATTTGGTTGCTTGGGGGTTAAATTATGTATTAATTAGAGTGATACTTATGTGATTAACTGTTACTAATTAGTATATAAATGTCACGTGTTCAATTTTACACCGACTCTGATGAAGCCCAATTGTGGGTGAAAGCGCTTAATCAGTTTGTTCATTTTATTAAAGCTGGTGTTTCTTCCTGGCAACAGATCTGGTTTTTGTTATTAAGATGCAGAAATATCTTCTGACTTTGTATATCTCGAGGAAAATTTTGCACTACATACCAATAGGGCATAAACACAAGGGCTTTTTACCTAGCAAAGAACCTTCTTGCTCCACGTTTTCAGACATTGTCAGTTACTATTTTGGTTCTTCTACTGATTGACTACTCTTAACAAAAAGTAACCAACAGCTGCAAAACTACTATATTTCTTCATCATAATCTTAATGCACATGCAAGTCCATTCTAAGCAACTAATGATTACTTATTTGTCTTCCTTAGACAGCCTACTTCTATTTTCCTTCATCTATCTGCATATATAATGCTTGATAAAGTTCACAGCTTCTCAGAAAGTTTCTTTCAACGGTCCACATGCTATATCAGCTTACAAGCTGCTGGGAAATACTCAACTTTCTAATGAGCCTAGGCCATCTTCAAATGGCTTGTGTGCAAGTGAGGGATGCCGTGGAAAGGGAATATAGATTACTTGGCTACTCTGAGTTCTTACCTTAGGATAGTACAGTTCCCCACAATGCACTTATTGGTTAAGACAGTCAGTCACGGCACAGTTTAAAATGGTGCAACATCAAGATGGGCTGGTTACAAGGTATTTTCAGCTACTGAAAGAAAAAGCATTTTCTGTCATGAAGAAACATAATACAAGTTTTAAAATGGCTGCACGCTGATCAGAAACTTAACTTCAGCTCTCCCAGTGTGAAAACAGTAGTACCATTGAAACATTTTTTTTTTTTTTTGGGGGGGGGGGTAAAATGCAGTTGCTGGCTAGTAAGTACACTTCCTGAATAACAGCAAAGAAATCTGGAAAACCTGAAAGAAAAATCAACCAGAAAATGTGAAAAGAAAACACGGTCTGCGAAGGATACTGCAGCTGCTCAGCAAAAAGCAGTTCAAGCTTTAGATTTGGTTCAAGACATGGCTTCTTGTAGTTTAAAGGAAACATAAATCAAATGTACTCAGATGTAATTAAAATAAATGAGACACTGAAGGAATATATCAACTCGAACTGATAAAATTGCAAATATCAGATGATGAAAAGAAGAAAAAATGAGTATGAGGCTTCCCAAGAAGACATGTTTCAAAAATAGTTAGAAGACACAGTGCACAGAGACAGCCTAAGATTTTCTGCAGTACTGAAGCTGAAGGAACAGACTACTCATTTATATAAGCATGACTAAGCAACCGTACTAGTGTTCACGCAGCAGGCTTTGTTAACTGAAGACCACATAAGGTGTTTGCTCCAATCCTGGTCAACAGAAAGCAGTCAAGACCTTTATTAGTAAAGATACACTCATACTAGGAGAAACAGTTGATTCTGAAAAAAAAAACTGTGACAGAAGGGCAAAGAATTGCAAATTGGAGACGGCACAGCTATTTGCAGAAATGATTATTCACTGTACATCAGGCTGAAGAGAAGCAACATTATCTGAGTAATCAGGGAATATCTATAGGAAGGTGCGAGATTCCAGCTGCTGTATCCAGCTGTCTTCATAGTACTTTTTCCTGGAGGACCAAAGTCATTTTTGATGCATAATATGCTAAGGAAGAAATAAAATAGTTTCTCCAACAAAAAATGAGCCAGCAAGCAAAAGGGGCTCAGTTTCTCATTCTTTTGACACTATGGTTCATAGAGAGACTTTGCCAGTAAAACCTTTCCAATGCTTGAGAGAAAAAGAAAAAAAAAAAGACAAAGAAATTGAATAGAAGGATCAAGAGTACTTTGGACTTGACTCAAAGTCTGGTGCTGGGAGATAGATATGAACAGGAAGACCAGTAATACTGAAATTAGTGAATAAATGGGAGACAACTAAGCATCTATCACGGTTGTGAAATACAGCTTTGAAAAAAAAGTGGGTGAAAATGACTAGACTTTTGCTGACTTTGTTAAACTTGGGGTGAATGGTAAATCATATACCTCATGTTTATATCATTGTTTAGAATCACTAAAAGGTGGAAAAATAATTAAACATTTCATGATATATAAACTGCATGTTACTTATGGTAAAGTTATTTTTTATGTGTAGTCGAAGGTATTTTAAATGTTGGGAGTGAGTCTTTTTAGTGATTGCTGTGCGTGTTAAAGATACTAAAATAAGTAATTTTATAGTTGCATGAAATACAGGCTTTACAGTATAAGACAAGAAAGGCTGGACAAAAGCAAGTTTAATGTTAATATGCTGTGATCCTGGGCTACTGGGGTGGACTGTAAAAGTGCACTGTATATATTACTTGTAGAATTAAGATACTTTCTCTTATTTTTAAAAGGGTGAATGTCTAAACTAATGCCTTTGGCTTAAGCTATAAACAAGTGTTCTTGCAAGCAAGTAGGCTTTGAAAATAAGGCAAATTGATGAAAAGACAAAAATGCTAAGTCTCTTAGAACTACAAAAACATTAGCTTGTTTTTTTTTCCATTAGCAAATGTTTATTGGGAGTCAAGAAGCCAGCAGCCGAAGGCAGCATTCTGCTGAGTGAAATTTATAAAGATCATTGCTGAGTACTTTTCTATGGAGATGGTGCAAGGAATTAATCTTAGGATTTGTGAGCATTCTTTGCTAAGAGAAATGCAAAATTTAAAGGTGCAATGGCAAGCACTTCAGTAAAAAAAATAAAGTCTGAAATCATACGAAGTGAATAAGCAACAGCAGCCTTAATACTTTATTGCACTTGATAGAACAGTGTATAATGTACTTTTATTTATAGATACCCACAGCATTTTTTCTTATGACTAAAAAGTTAATGTTTTCTGAAAGCATACACGCTGCTTTCCACATCTGGGAGAGGAATACAGATAAAAAATGAACAAATAATCAGTGCAAGTAGGAGCATGGGCTGTAACATGGGTCACCTTAATTTCATGATAGGTAATGCCAGTGGGTACAGCTGTCCCCTATGTACAAAAACTGGCATAGGCTAAACAGAAATTTTATTTTACAGGAACATTTGCATTTAATTGAAAGCTTTGACATACATCCAATATCTATTTCAGATCATGTGCCAAAAAAAAAAAAAGATACAATTTCAGGGTAATGGCATAAAAATGAGACACTGAATCTTTCCCACCTAACTCTTAAAAAGACAGGAATTTACAGATGGGTAGTGGAAATTATTTGACAGTTATTAGGAAAGATGGAAATATTGTCAGAAGTTATTGCTAGTAAGTGGGCTAACATGAAAATGGAGTTAAAAAACAAGGTACAAATAAAATAGAAAGATATGGTTAAAAATTATTACTTAGAAGGGCTGTCAAAGGTTACAGTATTACAGAAGTGGAATCTCACAGAACAAGAAGCACAAATGTAGACTGCTAAAGAAAAAATAAGGAAGTATATGAATAACATGCACAAGTTCAGAAAGATTGCTGTTAAGCAACTACTTTTGATGATAAACTCCAGAGCACAAGTACATTTAGTAAAACGACTTAGGCAGCATAAATTAGAAAGGGTTGTTGCCAAACATAGAGTGCCTATAACATGAAAAATAACCAAATATCCTGTAATTTAGACATTTTTCAGAAATGTTATGAACATTTATATAAAACAGAGAAATATGGAAATCAAGAAAAAGCACAAAAGAAAATATTTATGGAAGACAATTAAGCCAAGGTTAGCAGTAGATCTGGCTCAACAACTAATCTTCAGGAAAGTCTACAAGAACAGATGGCATTTCTGTGGAAGTTTGGAAATTATGAGGGAAGAAAGGGATAAAGATCCTGAAGATTTTAACAGTATTTTTAAAAGGAGGGGAAGCACCAACATCTTGGAAAAAGCTGTGGTGGCTGTATTACCCAAGGACAGAAAAGTTCCATCAGACCCAACTTAATGCAGAACCATTTCAAGTTTAAAACACGATTATTAAGTGTTTATGTCTATTCTAGCTAAAGAATGGCAAAGGTGTTGCCAAAACTGATAAAAAGAATGGAGCAGTGTGATTTTGTGGAGGAGAGGCAAACATTTGACAACATCATACCTCTCAACTGTCCAGGTTTTCACAGAATGTCCAGATTTCTGTCTCGTATTTTTAGTCTGTTCCTCAAATGTGTGGTTTTCTAGCACATTATTGAAAACTGAAGTTATTAAGCAATGACATACATTTGTGGTTCAGACTTCATAGCCTTCAGAAAGTGTAAGCTAACACAAATTATATTACTCTAGAGATTTTCTAATTTTATAGGAGCAATATTTAAAATCTCTCCCTATTGTTGGACCTTAGACCCCCCCCCCAATTATTTTAGGCTTTCTCCAGAGTTCTTTTTTATTTTTTTTAAATAAGAGATGTCTTTATTAAACTATCACTCATGACACAGGTGCTCACACACATTTATATAAATGAAGACAAATCATACTGGCATATTTTTAGTTGCTAACATTATACATCACTTATAATCTATCCATTCATTGTCAGTCAAACATTAGATAGCTTATTCAAATCCTACTATTTGTAACCAGCAGTACGATAATACAATAAAAACTAATTAAATAAACCTCATGAAAAATCAAAATTAAATCGTATCTATCAAAAGTTTTTAATTTTAGAAAATTGGAAATAGAAATCATATCGATAAGTCCAGGTGGGGAAGTGGCATTCAAAAAAATCTGTCACCACGCTTCCTTTTGCTCCAAAACATGTTTCCAAGGACATCCCTGTTTACCTGCTGCAAAACTGTGAACGTAAAACTCATGATTAGAAAAAGAACTAATATGTTTATACAAGACATTGGTATTTTTTTTCTGGGAAATATCAAACACATGTCAATAAATTCTTTTAAACTATTTATGTTCTGTTTTACCAACATAAAAAACATTGTACTGCATGCAGTTTGCAATGTAAACAACCCCCTGCAAGTAACTAAACCTAGCTGGTGTAATAATATTTTTGTTCCCTGGTTTGACCTCAGAGCCACAATTAACATGTCTTCATTGATGGCACATACCGCATTGAACCATCTTACCTTTGTGATTATTAGTTCCCAAACTCTCTAAAATATTCTTCAAATTGGGACCCCTTCTATATACAATATTGGGGCATTCCCCTAGACACCCACTAATATCATGATCACCTATAATCAATTCCCAATTTTTAACTAAAATATCAGAGATCAGGGAACTGTTAGTATAATAAGTAGTAACAAACAGGCAAAAAATACTCCTGGTTCTCATGTTATACAATGAAACAGTGGAGTCCACAACAAAGGAGCTTGAAACTGTAATATCACTGCCTCGAATATCACCATGTCTGTCAAGACCATAAGGATCTATGGACTATGGTTCATCTGTAATAATGGTACACACAGTCCATTTTTACATTTTAAAATCACTTCATTTTTAATTTTAAGCAAAAAATTAAGTGGATAACCTCCATTTAAAAACGTTCTCTCTCAGTGGTTGCACTCACTAATAAAATCATCATAATCAGACACCATACGTGTAGCCCTGTACCATCTAACTTTTAACAACCGCACATTTAACATGTTGAGGATAACTACTAGAAAATTGTAAATAGCTATTTGAATGTGTCAGCTCCCTGTAAATGGTAGACTTTAGATTATTATTCCCAGGAATTTTAGCAATGCAAACATCTAAATAAGCTATACATTGTGGATCTGTATATGCAAATTGTAAAAAGGACGTGGTGCCGTTAATGTAATCAATAAACAAAGAAATATCCTCAAATGGTCCAATCCAGGCAACAAATAAATCATTTAAATTTAGTTATACTGATTTGCTTACCAGTATTTCTGATAGAGTAGTCTGCAGGGAATTTTTGAAGTCTGCCAAATCATTACACTTTAAAAATATGTACCCAATTACCTCTTTCTTCCCCATCACATAGTCAACATTTGCAATGTAGAAAAATTCTTTGGGGTCTACTTGGGGTATAGCTTTGTCCAGATTTCTTGTGTTAAGAGGCTGACAGAAATAGACACCATGAACTGAACAATGATGATCCACAGGGAAGCAGAATGTAAGAAAATGCTACTGCTATTGGTGGGTCTTGATGCAGAGAAAGCATTCAACAGCAAACTGTGATTTTATGAAGAGGGCAATGGAAGCTTTTGCAATCCCTGCTACAGCAATAGGGTTAAGGTTAATTAGGAGGATATATGAAGGATCAAGGGCAAGAATTAATGTGGGAGGGTTCCTCTCTGACAAGTCATGTTTAAACAGAGGAACTAGGCAGGTGTGTTCTCTTTCCTCTGTTATTTGCTTTATATTTAGAGCCATTGACAAAGAAAATAAGGGACTCAGAAATGCAAGGATATATTTGGTATGGTATTGAAGAAAAGTTGGCTTAATTTACAGATGATGATGATATTTTGTACTTGACAAATTCAGAAAAGGATATTTTAGTGTTGTGGAACATCTTGTGACAGTTTCAAGTCTTTTCAGGATATAACATTAAAGATAAAACGAAGGCTACATTCATAAATTATGTATCTACCCATGAATTAGTTCAGCAATATCAATAATTACAGGAAGACAATTGAATGAAGTCTTTAGTAGTATGGGTTAAAAGGTTATGCTATGGCAACTGAGGATATGTGGGAAGAGAATAAACAAAAGATAATACAAAAAACTGAGGAAATGAAATTCCTTGTTTAGGAATATGGATAATAAGATACAAGTAGTGAAAATATACTTAGTCCCTTTAATTTTATATATGGGTCAGGCATATTTTTATCAACCAGAGGAGAAGTTGTTGTCAATAACAAACGAGTTGAAGTAATTTATCTGGAGGGGAAGAGGGCATGAGTTAAGCTGAATAACTTTATCCTTCTAGTAGAACAAGGTGGTTTAGGATTACCAGATATGAAGGGACATTTCAGAGCTACACAGTTAAGGCTCACATATACAACACAAGCAGTAGGTTATAATTCAAAATGGAAAAGGATTATGCTGAAGTGGGGGTGAGGGGAGAGCTTCAAAACAAAGAGAATGGGATTTTGCATGCCAATCCTTACAGAGACACACAATCACCACTTACACAGAATATTACATTCAATAAAGCAGGAGGAGTACATAAAATATGCAAGAGGGTGCTGGAATGTACTGGAGAAAACTGACAAGGGAAACAAGGTACTGGAAGCAAATAATTAGACAGAGAAAAGTAGCAGAGTAGAAGAAGGTCAAGACAATGTTTGGACTAAAGTCTAGAGATTGGCTTCCCTACCATGAATTAATATCACTGTACAGGCAAAGGGAAAGGGAGATTAAGTGAAAGACCTGCTATGGTGTTTTTTTTTTTTTTTTAGTCTAGTCAAATGTAGAATAGAAACTGCTGTTTAAAAAGTTATAATTGGTAGGGCATATAAATAAATGTACAACTATGAGAATCAGAGGAGGTTAGAAAAGACCAGGAAGAGGGAAACTGGAAAAGCAATTTATAGGTTAGAAAAGACCAGGAAGAGGGAAACTGGAAAAGCAATTTATAGGACTGGGAGGACATATGTACAGCTCCCAAGTATGCACCAAAAACAAAATCTAGAAGGTTTAGTATCTCTGCTTGCAAGTGTCTGCATAATTACTTTTACACCACAAGCATAATTCACAGAATTTTTCTTTAGGTAGGTAGCAAATGTTGGAGGTGTGATGATGAGGAAAGAGGTAACTAGGAAGATGCGTTTTGGGAGTGTAACGAGTTGGCAGTTTGTAAAAATTCCCTACAGAGTACTATGTCATAAATGTTGAGTGAGCAAATGGCGGTAACTAAGGAAATTATTTTTGAGCTGGGACACGGCATCTGAATTACTAGACACAGTAAGACTTTAAGTTTAATTCTCTTGGCTATCAAAAAAAAGCAATTACTAGAAAATGAAAGTCAAAGTCTAAATGGACTGTATTTTGAGGTACTGAATACTATAAAAATGATAAAAGAACTTGGAAGAGGTATACTTAGAAAATGGAAGAAGCAAATTACTTAAAAATAAATGGGAAGCTCTGGGAATAATACGTGCAGAAAAGTTTTCAGGAAGCGGCAGAAGAGGAGGCGCAAGTTTTAAGGGAATGCTGGAAATCAACAATTTATGTAACACTGAACAGAGAATTACAAAAAAAAAAGACGTGATGTATAATGTACATAAATGAAAATGTTAATACGGTTTTCTTTTCTGTTAATGTATGTTTGCCTATGTCTCGGGTAATAAGTTAATAAAGGTACTACAAATAAAAAAACAAAAAAGAAACGTATCATTGCCATGGAGAAAAAATACTACACCTGCTGTACACAATGCAAACAGCAATAAAATGGAAAAAAGCTGAATGGAATTTTTTTTTTTGCTTGCAAAGGCTATGCTTCAAATGTTCAAGTATTAATTAACACTATGGAAGAAGTCACATGAAGTACAAATGCCTTATAAAAGTGAAGTGACTTTCCTGTAAATAAAAATAATGGAAAACAAAGACTGGATGAGAATAAGGGTTTGGAACAAGACTGGCACCCTTATACGTTTACACTTCTTGTGGAGAGGGAAAGTAAAAACCAAAGGCACTAAAATTTTATAATTAAATCCTACGAAACAGTAAAAAAGAAAAAAATCTAGAGTTTTAAAAGTAAATTTTTTGCACTCTTTACCCATGCTGTTTGTTGATTAGAAACACTCTCTTGCCCATTCAGTTTATATTATTGGGGTGAGGATAATACTGGAGAAGCCATCATTCCTATCAGCCCTCTCAAGTGGTTTGCATTTTTTTTTTACTCATGCTCTGATGTTACTTCTGATGCATGCCTCACAGATGGAAAGGATGTGCAATGGGCCAACCACACTGGTTGTCCCTACCTCTACAAAGTATACTGCATGGGAAGTGGTTTCCTGGTCTCCATCAGAGGAATCTCACTTCCCTGTGTGCTTCCCTATTGCCCGCAACCATCCCTTCAGGACAGGTGAGCTGGTCATGCCTCATCACTCTGCTCCCTCCTTGCTCAGCTACTCCTGTACAGAGGTTGCTATTCGAACACTACAGCCCTCTGCAATATACAGTCGAGCTTACAAGCAAAATTTATCATGCAGTGAAATTCAGTTTCACTGGCCTTATTCTGATAATTTCAAAAATATTTTTTCAATATTTTTAAATATTCAGTTGCCTATTAGCTCACATGACACAAAACTCAAGGCAAAAGTTCTAGTCCTGCAATATTTTGCCAAAGGCAACTCTGTTTATGGACAGCTTGTCACATCGGTATTTTACTTAAAACACACTGATCAAAATACCCTGGCACTCAACCGCGCACATACACAAGTCAAAATATGTTGCAAACCTTGTGTAGGCTGTTCACTTGACCAAATTATAGAAAACAGAAATGCAATTAAACGCTCAATATAAAAAAAAATCAGCAAAGTTACAGATGTACCTTTTGTCTGAAAATAAAATGTTACAAATTAAAGCCCCAGCATCTCATTCAAAAAAATGTCCTTAATTCTTCTGAGGCAATTGGTGTTGTACAATTAAATACAATTAGTTCTAAGGCTTGCCTGCATGATTGCTCTACTTACACTTGGAATTTTTTGTTTGTCACCATCTCCTCCCTGATTGTCTTTTACATCTGTGAACCGAGCAGCAGGCATAGTAGCTCCTTTATCAGCTCTTTGCTTCTCAGGAGGTTTAATGTTCTTAGATCCTGAAATCTGTCGCAGAAGGTTGGGAGGTTTAGGTGGAAGCTGCAGAGAAAAACAAAATTATCACTATACAATAACTTTTTTTTTTACTTTACTAGGTAAAAAATACCCTTAAAATATTCCAAATATTTTAAGAACTATTAATTTTTCTAAATGTCAAAAAAACTCATAACCGAACAAGGCATCAACACTTATGGACAGGATAAAGGAAAAAACATGTTTTCAACCAATCAGTCATTCAATTATACCTAATTTTCAATACATTTTTAATGCCCTGAAGATTACATGAGTTCAGCTGTCTAAGAAGCTAACAAGGTAATGCACTCAAGCATGACGGTGGATGACCTGCAGTGTTTCCATGGAAATCAGCTGAAACCTCAAGGACTGTCCAGCATAAACTTCTGCCCTGCACCCCAGTTTCCAACTATATTAACATACACTGTGAACCCCTGAGGCCTGTTCAGCATTACATTTCTGTCATGTGCCTAAGCACCATGTGTAGCATTAATTTCTGACATACCACTTTAGGCACTGTTCTACATTAACTTCGGGTCCTGTTCAGCATAAACTTCTGTCCTGAACCCTATTCCATGTCCTTCAGTAACTGCTATCACGCACCCTCAGTGCCTGCATTAAATTTCTGTCCTATATAATCTGTCCCTGCTAAACATTAACTTCTGTCCAGCATCAGCTACTGCCTGCACTCTCAGGTCTTGTTTAGGACTAATTTCTGTCTTGTACACAAATGCCCTGTTCAGTATTAACTTTTGTTTTGCATCCTCAAGCCTTGATCAGCATTAATATCTATCCTGCATCCAAACATCCTGATCTGCATTAATATCTGCCCAGCATCTACAAACCTTGGCTTGGCATCATCTGCCCGGCACTCACAAGCCTTATTTGGCATTAACAACTGTTCTACATCCTCACACCCTATTCAGCATTAACATCTGTCCTGTAACCTTAGACCTTTATGCAGCATGTCTGTACTCTCAAACCCTATTCAGCTTTAGCATCCGTCCTGTACCTAAACACACAGCTCAGCATCAACAACTGTACTGCACCCCTAAAGCCCTGTTTAGCATTAATTCTGCACTGTAACCTCATGCTGTGTTCTGGATTAACTTTTGTTCTTGCACTCTTAGGTAACATTCAGTATTAACCTTCTGCCTGCACTCCCAACTTCTGTTTAGTATTAATTTCTGTACTTCATCCTCAGCCTCTTCAAACTGTCTTGCATATTCAGGCCCTGATTGGCATTAATATTAGTCCTCTTCATGGGCTATTTTCAGCAATAATATCTGTTCTGTATCTCAGGCCATATTCAGCATTAAGCTTTGTCCTTCTATCAGGGTGACACAAAACAGCAAGGAGACTCTCCAGCATGAAGGGTGACTGGAATGCAGTGTAAGATAAAGAGATGACATTTAAGCTGGTTAAACTAACTAATGTATGTATTAAAATAAATAAAAAATCTTGCAACAACCCATTACACTGCTACTTTCCCTCCATCTGTCACATGGGTAGTGGGTCTTATTTTTATTACTAACATTTTTTCATTCATGGCTAGCGTGAAATTGCACCCAATAAGAGCCTCCTGACCAGTAAGTTTAAGTACTATAAGGCAGTAGTAGAAAAATGGAAGCATTATACCTCTGAATAATTTCTGTGCATATCTCAAATAGTAGCACAAATCTTAGATACTGGAAGATCAGAAGACTGTTCCATTCCCAGCCTGTAGGGTAGCATGCGGGGAGGGGGGGGGGGTGCACTCCTGAGTGTGTCATTCTTCAAAAGAGATGTTTAACAGAAGTGGTAGTTCTGGTGGATGTAAAAGACCCCATGACACTTATCGAAGACCGTAGCATTTTATTTATAGACACTCAATTTCTATATGTACACTTTCGTGTTACATAACATGAAATTTAACAAAACAGCTTTCACATACAAAATAACTAAATTCACATATATTTTCCTCTAAACATAATTATTTTACCATTCATCCCTTGCTCCACAATTTGAGTCTCCCTATAATAATTTCACAGTCTCGTGTTTTATTACACAGCAATCTTCACATCTACCACTACAAATTATGTACACAGTGCTGACCAACATTTTATTATGTATTTTTATTCTCTGTCTGGTGCCCGGGGTTAAATGTCCCCTAGTCAGTACAAATACCACCCCAGGTCTTCTATGAAACGAGACTACTAATGTAGTAGGACTAACTAGGTCAAAGTCAAATTAAAATGTAAGCAAGGTACTTTTTTGCACATTTAAGGTTTATCACTAGTTACGGGCATGTCACAAAAGAATTTAAGGAACTTGTCTTGCACATAGATAAAAAGTATGGAGAGAGAATTTTCTGTTACAGTAACATAAAATAATCAGTGGTATTCAGTACACTGAGCATGAGGCTTAAGATTGCGTTCCTACAAATTTCACAGTTTGCTACAGAATTTCCTAGAAATTAATAAGCTACATGCCCGCATTTACTGTTAGCAGAACTTCATCATTCCAAGCATCATACATATGTGCTGCCAAGATGTACCTCCAAGAACACACATGAATCTTCGTCACAATAACAGACAGTATTAGAAGCAAGAGAACCAAACAAGCAATTCATGATTAATGGGAAAATGAATCAAAGCTAAAGCAGATATCTATGAGATTGCAATGTATATCCATCTCAAATAGCTGCTGATTCCAGCATTCAACCAGAACCAATGTCTGGAAGACAGTTCGGAAAGAAGGAAAATAAATGCTACAAAACCAATTCTCAGGGAAGCAGTAGTGCAAAAATGTAAAGTAACTATGTATCTGACCAGCATGATATGAAAGTAAATGAATATTACTGCAGCATTCTTGGACATGCAGTTGGCTAGCAGCACAGTTTAGAGTTCAAAGCAAAGTTCTCTAAATGAGGCTGCCACATCTACTAGACATGTCGACAGCGTACTTAGTCTCCCATAACATCTACAAGTGTGCATTTAAAAATGAACATATAATGTCACCAAATACTTGAAGTCTAACAGACAAAGCAGACACTTGGGTCTAGTGGTGGATAGCCACTGAAGAATGACAGAAGACAAGGTAAATCTAAACTGCCTGATTAAAAGACAAAATCAGACAATCTAACAGATAAGCTGTGGTGATTCAAAAATTCATTAAACACATGGTCAGTTTTATTTATTTTTTTCTACAAGCAGCGATTTCTCAATAGTAGTGCTGCAGAACTCATTTTATAAACAAGTATAAAGTCTACTGAATCAGCTGCAAAGAGACTTTCATTGGTGGGTATGACTGGGTTTATCCTTTCTTCCTCTTCAGGTTTGCCTTACCTTTTTTTATTTTTTATTTTTGTCAGAAGCTCCCAGTCAAGGCCACATACACTCGCATAGGCAATGATGTTAAACAGCAAGCTTATTTCCTGAGTGAGCACATTTCCTGTAAATTAAAAACAATGAAGATTTAATACTACACTGCTTGTAAGTTATGTGCTTACCATAACTCTGGATTATTACTGTCCCACAACATTCAACTCAACTTACAGGTAACACACACTCACTGCAGGTCTGAGCTGGCAGCTTTTCCACTACAGAGCTTTTGCCAACATTCAAGCTCCTCCCTTCTCCCATAATGCACCTGCATCTCATTGTCTCTCAGACTTGACCCCTAAGTAGTAGAAACACTTGCACACACAGCAAGGAAGGACTGGAGAACACACAACAGGCTTAGCCTTACCAGGTCTATCCAAAACTAAGTAGTAGCTTTGAACGGGGGGGGGGGGTTGTCAGGGCAGACTGAGCGCAACAATAAGGACCCAACACTACAGTACGTACATAACTCCCATATCCTCTAGGGTCCACCTCCATCCATCTCAACTTACAACTTGGCTACCAGGACCTAGAAATAATATCCAATTTATATTGTTTGATGAAGTTGTGCATTTTTGTCCAGGTTGCTGAAGTACAAAAACATACAGTGGAGTTTCTGAAGCAAGCCATGGAAGTGTTAACTGACATTATAAAAAGAGCCATAAGTCTTGAGTCAACTTACTATTACTACATGACCATCTTTCTGAGCAGGACAAGAATGCAATGAGAGAGGGGACTTCCAAAATGGCTGCACATTGAGTAACAACTTAATTCTAGCTCTCCCAGTGTGAAAACAGAAACTCAGCAGAGAAGGCCAGCAGACTTGTCTTGATGGGTAAATTAGTAACCGGATAGTATGTGTACTGCCTGGACGACTGGTAAAATAAAATACAGAGGAAATGGAAAAAAAATAGCTATAAGAGGAAGAAACACTGACTGAGGAAAGTTCTGCAGCTGTTCAGCAAAAAGCAATACAACCTCCAGACATGAATTCCAGTAACTTACAGGAAGATACAAGACAACTGCATACAGACCTGGTTAAAATAAACAAAACACTGATAGAGTATATCAATGCAAACAACAAAAGGTTGGAAAAAATGGAAGAAGCTTTAAACAAATATTCCGATGAGGTGAAAAAGCTGCAAAAATCAGAGGTCAAAATGAAAAAAAGGCTGGATGAATATGAGAATGCTCAGGAAGAGATGTTACAAAAAATAATAGTTGGAGGACAGAGCACGTAGGAAAAACAAGAAGTTATGTACTCACCATAACGTTCAATGTACGTAGTCCATCTCGCCTCACATTCTTACCCGTGGGGGTCGGAACCGAATGTCGTCTCCGACTCAGCCATACTTTTTAACTCAAAGTCTTTCGATTGGCTGGGCTAAGATGGTATCCCATGTAGCACTGCTCTCTAACCCCAGAGCTAGTTTGCTGCGAGCACCAGCACTCATTCTCCATGCATATCAACACTTAAGGAAAGGAAAAACAAACCAAGAATGAAAGGAACTCTGAAACCAGGCCTAACTTCCAAATCCTCCAGGACGGGGGAAGGAGGGGGGTAAGTAAGAATGTGAGGCGAGATGGACGACATACATCGAACGTTATGGTGAGTACATAACTTCTTGATGTTATGTAGTCCAATCTCACCTACATTCTTACCCATGGGACAGCGTCCCCAGCACCTAAATCCTGGGAGGCTCAGTGGAAAATACTCCTGAGCACTGTGGAACCAAAGGAAGACCTGCCCTAGATACCACATCTAACTTGTAATGAGTAACAAAGGTGTGAAGAGATGCCCAAGTAGCCATAGCACAACTATCATCCATAGACAATCTGGCCTGAAAAGCTGTAGATGTAGATACAGACCGGGTAGAGTGAGCCTTCACCCGGAATGGTAAATCTCTTCCCCCTGAAGTATAAATGAAAGAAATACAACTGGAGATCCATGGAAACAGGAGACCCAATTCTGTTTTCCGAAAATGAAACAAACAACTGATCAGATTTTCTGAGGTCTTTCGTTCTGTGCAAATAAAACGTAATGGTCTGTGCACATCCAATTGATGAAATTTGAATTCTGCATTGTTTGAGAATGGAGGAAAAAACACTGGCAATTCAATAGATTGGTTAAGGTTACTAACTGATGCACTTTGGGAATAAAGGAGGGGTACGGTCTGAGAGAAACCCTGTCCTTATGAAAAATCAAATAAGGGGGTTCGACTGATAAAGTTTGAAGCTCCGAAACATGTCTGGCTGACGTGATGGCTACCAAAAAGACAGTCTTCCAAGTTAAGAAATTTAAATCACAAGTGGCTGCAGGCTCAAAGGGGGGCGAAGTAAGACCCTGTAGAACAAAGTTTAAGTCTCAAGACATAACAGGTTCCGATACTGGAGGACGAAGCAACAAAGTGCCCTTCAGGAAAGCCTTACAGAGTCTATGTGCCATTAGGCTAGGTTCGTCTGTGACGTGAAAGGTAGAAATTGCCGCCAACTGGACTTTAATGGTTGCGGTCGCTGAACCCTGGTTAAAAAGTATACGTAGGAACTCCAAAACAGACGAAATTGGAGCTGTGTAAGGGTCAATCTTTTTGGCATGTGCCCACACTGAAAACCTCTTCCATTTGCTGTAATAAATCTTCCTGGTTGAAGGCTTATGAAAGGAAGATAGAATATGAACCACCTCCAGCAAAAACTGGTAAAGCCTAATAAATGATGGAAGTGGAGTAGCCAGGCTGTCAACCGGAGGGTCCGAAGAGAGGGATGGAGCTGCCCTGACATGTGATTCAGTAAGTCTTGTTGTGGGTCCAGAATCCAAGGAGTGTCCATGAGATAGGGATGGAGAAAGAGAAACCAAATTTGACGAGGCCAGTGTGGGGCAATCAGAATAATTTTGCTTCCCAAGGATTGCGCTTTCTGAATAACATCTGACAGCAAGGGAACCGGAGGGAGGATAAGGGTGAAGTAGCTGCTGCATTTGGCATTGAGGGGGCTGGCAAAAAGGTTGCAGCAAGGCTGATCCCACCTGCAGAAGATCTGCTCCACAACTTGACAGTTCAGGGACCACTCATGAGGCATCAGAATAGCTCTGCTTAGCCTGCCTACGATCACATTGGACTTCCCCGGAATGTGCATTGCTACCAGAAAACGTTGGGAAGACACTGCCCACTGCAATACTCGCATGGCCTCTCTGCAAAGGGGATACGACTTGGTTCCTCCCTGTTTGTTCAGATACCACACCACTGACATATTGCCTGAGTGGACTGCAATAGTCCCGAGAGGAAGAAAACTCTGAAGTGCTTGCAATGCTAGTATCACTGCTCTCATCTCCAGGACATTGATATGCAGATGCATCTCATGCTCTTGCCACGTGCCTTGGACTGTCCTGCCTAGATAATGCCCCCCCACCCCATCTGGGAGGCATCCATGGTAACAGTGGCAACTGGGGGTGAAGGAACGAAGGGCTTTCTCGCATTGAGGTTGGTGGTGTGAAGCCACCAACTGGGAGCCTGTTTGCACCTGTCAGTGAGTAGAATAGGGTGAGAAAGTGGAAGACGTTGAAGAGACCACTGGGCGAAGAGTAGCCACTGAAGGAGCCTCATATGTAACATTGCCAGAGGGACTAACAATCGTAGCAGCCATTGTCCCCAACAATTGGAGGACCCATCTTGCCTTCACTCTTCTCAGAGGGAGCAAGGCGTAAACCTGTTGTTGTAGGACTCTGATTCTTTCCTGTGGTAGAAACGCCCGCATGAGAACGGTGTCTAATTTGGCGCCTATAAAAGTGACACACTGCGAGGGCAACAAGGCAGATTTTTCCCAATTCAAGGTGATGCCCAACTGTTGACATAGGTTGATAGTAGCGTCTCTGGTCTGAACTAGTAGCTGCCTGGAGGTGGCAGTAAGGAGCCAGTCGTCCAGGTAGGGAAACACTTGCAATCCCTGATGTCTCACGTGAGCAGTCACCACTGCCATGCACTTGGTAAACACCCAGGGGGCTGTGGTGAGACCAAAGGGCAGGGCTCGAAACTGAAAGTGACTGGCTCCCAGCCATAAGCGTAGGTGACTTCTGGATGCCCTGTCCATCTTTGTGTGTTGAGGTCGATGGAGCACATCCACACTTCTTTTCCCAACAATGGAAGAATAGACTGCAACGTGACCATTCGGAACTTGGACTTTTGCACATGGGTGTTCAATCAGCTGAGATCCAAAATGGGTCTCAGGTCCTCTGTCCTTTTCGGCACCAAAAAGAATCTGGAGTAAGTCCCTAATCCAATCTGGTCTGAGGGGACATGTTGGATGGCTCCTTTTTCTAGCAGCTTTGAAACTTCTGAAGCTGTGTAATCCCTTTGACTGGGTGGAACATCCGGGATTTTCTTGATTGGAGGGTGATTTGACGAGAAGGGAATGACATATCCTCCAGAAATTATTCGTAGAACCCATTGGTCCTGGGTGTCATCTTGCCAGGCCTCCGGGTATAATGAGATTCGACCCCCGACTGGCTCCGGAAATGCACAGTCGGGTCTCCCATCAGTAGCGGTGGTAGGGAGAACCACAAAAGGAATCATGGTCTCCCGAGTTGCGAGGGCCTCCTCTGCCCCTAGGGCGGCATCTTCCTGAATAATCACTCCCTCCCCTGCCTCTGGAGGGGGCTCACTTTGTGCACTGGGAAAAAAACCTCCTATTTCTTGAACCACATTTTTCCACCCCTCTGGGCCTTGGGATAAGGTCTAGAGGGAAGGGAAAAATGGACTCCTATGGCAGACAGAGTTTTTCCCTCTTGCTCGCACCTAGTGAGAGTGTCCTTCACCCTGGCGCCAAACTAAGAGGAACCAACAAATGGGGCGTCAGTGAATGAAGACTTGAAGGCCTCCGCGAAATGACAAAGGTGCATCCAGGCCTGCCTCCTAAGAGCAACTCCTGAACTTGCTGCCCTACTCGCTTCCTTGGCTGCGTAGGAGATCATCCTCATGGAGGAGTTCACAATAGAATTGAGGGTAGACATCTGAGTGTTGACCTTCTGGGCCACCGCCTCAGAAACGTTACCCGTGAGAGTGTCTCCAAGCTCCTTTAGGAGATCTCTCTGGAGCCATGTAAAGTGTGATAAGTAATTCAGTGACCGCAAGGTAAAGGTCGCTGAAGAAAACGTATGCTTCCTGTACCAGTCCATAACCCTAGACTCCTTGTTAGGATGATGGACGGTGGAAGAAGTCTCGGCTAATTCCTTCTGGGTGGCAGCTGCCACCACCATGGCATCCACAGGGACTCCTTTGGATAGAAAGTTCTTATCAGGAGTGGCAGACAAAAATGTATTGGGTCTCCTGGGGACTGGTTCCACAGAGTCAGGGGTTTCCCACACCCTTCGACAAACCAAATCCAGAAGCTCGTCAAAGGGTGGAGATATCCAGAAGGCGGAGGGCTGAGCACCAAAGGCCTTCAGGAAGACAGACTCCTCTTCGGAGGGGACTTTGGATGGTCAGTCACCTCTTTGCTTCAAAATCTCTAGGATGTCAGAGAAAGAAACATCCTCAGTGGATGACTTAGGGGACCCCTCAGATTCCTCGAGGTCGGTGTCTGACATGAGAAACTCATCCTGGGAATCTATGTGCTTCCTCTTGCACATTTTCATTCTGGGTGGCTCCTCAGGCAAAAACTCTGAGGGGCCCTCAGAAATATGAGGACCACTTGTGGGGGTACCCTGAGGCCTTGGGGCTCCGCTGTCCAGAGATAGATGGTGATCAGCGATCTGCACCGGTGTTGTAGGGGACAGAGTGACCAAGCCATATGATGCCGCTGAAGACCTGGCCAGCATGCTCCGCATGGCCTCCAAGGCTGGTCCTCCCGGATCCGAAGAACAACCAGCCTCCAAAGCCGAGACAGTAGTCAGGCTTCCCCGTGCTGAAGCACCGAGAGGGAGACTAG
The DNA here is from genome assembly GCF_019279795.1 of Protopterus annectens. NCBI lineage: Eukaryota > Metazoa > Chordata > Ceratodontiformes > Protopteridae > Protopterus > Protopterus annectens. The sequence continues at coordinate 220,043,512 of NC_056739.1, read as the reverse complement.
GAGCCGAGAGGTGTCCCGAAGCCTCTCCCTCGGGTCCGGCCAACGAATCCTGAGTCCTGAACCCAGTGGACAGTGCCGACGGGATCGGAGCTGACGTTGGAACCGATAAGCCAGGAGGGGCTGTTGGAACCGACCTAGGGACATCACACGGAGCCAAGCACCCCAGCTCTGAAAGCTGAGATGTGCTCGGAGGAGGAAGTATCGATGTAGGTTGAGGGACTGGCTCCGGAGCCGACTGGGTCGGAGCAGAGAACAATTTTGCCAGTACCGGTGACTGAAGAAGTCTCTGCACCACTCTATTGACGTCCACATCCAATAAGGTCCTGGAAGATTTGGAGGATAGGGAAGGAGATCGAGACCTCATCTCTGAAGGAGACCTGCGAGGAGGAGATACCAGCCTAATGCTAGGCGACCGGCTCCGAACAGGCTCCAAGAAAATTGGAGCCAAAGCAGGTTCCATAACCACTGACACTTCCTGCAGCCCCAAGGACAATGGAGCCGAGGATGTCAATGAAGATATTGCTATTTTCTTTGGCGGCTCCGAGGATACTGATGGAGCCAGGGATCGCTTTTTTGCCTTGAAAGATTTCGCCTTAGAGCTGGAAGCACTCTCCAGACCCTCCTCGAAGGAGGGTTTCAGAAGTCCCTTCAAAATCAATTTGTTCTTCCTTTCCTGAAGAGCACACGGGTTAAAGGCATGACAAAAATTACACAATTCCTGGAGATGAATCACTCCCAGACTGTACACACAGAGTGTCCATCAGTGATGGACATCTTATAACTGCACTTGGAGCACTTCTTGAAGCCCGAGGGCTTATGCTCCTTAATATCTTTGGACATAGTTACCACAAACAGCAAGTAACTAACTCAAAATAGACCAACGGTCAACAGCCACAAGCGCTGGAACAAGCCAAACAACAAACAGAACACCAAAAGACCTCTAACTCAAACGATCCTTGGACACAAATACAAGGGGGGAGGACTAATTCCTCTAATTTAAATGGTTTTAGTCCAAGGGAAGGATTTAGCACACAAGGAAAGCAAGGGAACAGACTAGGTCCTCTAACTAAAACGGGCCTGGCCCGTTGGCAACAACTAGTGGGATACCACAGAATGCGCTATAAAAGAAAACACAACTTTTCCACAATACAGTCAAGAACACACACAATAGCTATTAAAATAGCTTTTTTGCAAAAAACTTCTCTGATATAAGAAGAAAAGGGTACTGAGCCACAGCCAAGAGCAAGACCACGTCCGAGCGGCAAACGAGATCTGGGGTAGAGAGCAGTGCAGCATGGGATACCATCTTAGCCCAGCTAATAGAAAGACTTCAAGCTAAAAAGTATGGCCGAGTCGGAGCCGACATTCGGCTCCGAACCCCACAGGTAGGAATGTAGGAGAGATTGGACTACATAACATCCTGAGATTTTCAGGTACAACAAGAGGTCCTGCTCAAAGCAAAGCCCAAAGCACAAAGTAATATTCCTTAACGCAAATTTATTGTGGAAAGACAACAAGCGTTTTCGCTACTCCAAAAGAGAGAAGCTTCATCAGAGAAGTACAAAAAGGGCGCCAAAACCTTTTTGAACCTAAGTAGCAGTTGGTACATTACATCACTTCCTTTCAATAATCCTGAGATTTTCAGACATACCAGAGAATCTGGAAGGAACAGACTGCATTCATTTTATGAAAGCACAAATAAGCAAATGGACTGGTATTCCACAGCAGGAATTGTTAGTTGAAAGGGCACCACGTGTGTATACTTAAAATATGGCTATGAGAAAGCAACCTTGACCTTTAATAGTAAAACTGCAATCCTACCAGTAGAAGGAGTTGATTTTGCCAAAACTGTGGCAGAAGGAGAAAATACTAAAAGTGGGAGACAGCAGGGTGTTTGTGGATAATTACTACTCATTGTACATCAGACAGAAGGAAGCAAATTTACTCCACTATTCAGGGAATGTTGAGACATACGAGTGATACTCAAACTGCTGTACCCATCTGTCTTCAGAGCATTCGTCCAACAAAAAGTGAACTATGAAACAACAGATTCTTCTTCTTGTTCTTCTGTTAATAAAGACCAGAGAGAGACTGCAGCTGTGATTTTTTTCCAGTGTTTCAATGGAAGATGTTACATTTTAGGAATGGAGCACAAGAGCTGACTAGAAGAACTGAGAGTACATTGGAAATGAAACAGTGACAAGATCTGGGAGACAGAGATGAACAGTAATAAAACCAGTAACAATGTGCAACAACTGCAATAATTATATATGTGAAATGTTTCAGAACAAGAAAATCTGGAAATGTTGCACTTTTTCAGAATTTGTTAGACTTGTGGTGGACTGTAAAGCATATGCCCTACTTCATGTCCTTAATGTTCAAAAAATGCTTTGGGGAGGGGAAGAGGAGGGAGAAACTTAAGATTTTTTTTCTCATTAGCACTAATTTTGTGGTGTACATTTTTCTTTGCATGCTATAAAGTAAGGTTTCTCAGTTATTTTTAGGTGTAATGGACATTGTAAACAGGTGCTGCTGTTTTTTTTATTTTTATTCTCTCTTCTCGCTTTCTTCTTGTTCAATTTTAAATAACTGTAGGAAATGGAATGAAAGAAAGCCTGGTTAAAAACAGCATGACAAAGGAAAAATTAATGCGCTTTGTCTCATTCTTGCAAGGGGAAATTACTGGATTAATGACCTTAGAATGATTTTGTAGCAAGCTTTAAGAAAAAGCAAATAAATAAAAAGAATATTGACTATTATGAGGGTTTTCTAGCAAAAACATGTGAGCTCAATAGTAATTCTTCAACTAGTCTTAATGTTTCCATGGAAGCAATCTGATAAAGAGAAACTGGCTGCCTGGTTCTCGTGTCTCCATGGAGACAATCTGTTAAAAATAAACTGGCTAGAGACTGGTGGAGAGTGATTGGCTAAAGGAAAAAAAAACCTGAGAAGAGAAACTGGCTAGAGCACAGTGTTCTTTGAAAGCATTTAGGGGTTTTCCCAGCTGGGAGAGCTATAAAGAAAAGACAAAACCAATTGGTATTTAGTAGAAACATGGGATGTACCATGCATCTTAGCATATTTAACCTTAATTTGAGGTTAACTCAAGTCTATGAGTGTGGCTGTCAGTTTGGGTTTTTGTTTCTATTACGAGAGTAAAACGTCAGTATTTGAAGATGTACGTGGTTGCATGTGTTAATATTAACTTAACAGGTTGTAGGTGTGTACTGTTTGTTTGAGAGCTTTCAATAAAACAAAAAGTTTTGTAAGATGAGACATAGGCTCCAATGGATATGAAAAGAAATAACTGTATACAAGTTAAACCTGTCAAACAGAGTATGCATGTAACACAAAAGCTGGAACTAGACATTTAATAAAAATGTGCTATAAATAAAGGTGAGAAAAATAACTTTAATACAATGATGCTTTCTGTAATGTCTTTAAATGTCACCGGTCTCGCAGATAAATACAAACAAGAAAGAGTAGTGAACTATATTAAAAATGTAGAGTGCAAACATCTATGTTACAGGAGACGCACTTTGAATGAACTGAGCATATGAATTTGATAAAGAAAGAAAGGTATTCAGAATGGTTATTCAGCAGAATACCTGAGACAAAGGAAAAAAAACAAGGAGTATTTGTACTAATTGCAAGAGGAGCTCCAATAGTGATAGCAAACGATAAAAAAAGAACAATGGCAGACTTGTAGTGTTAAGGGGCTACTGGCAAGGGAGGAGGATTACCCTGGCACGCATTTATATTCTGCCTAAAACTGCTATAATGAACCTATGAACCTTAAGAAAATTCTAGGAGAAATAATCAGTTTTCAGCAAAGGAATATTACTTATAGGTGGGGACTGGTATGTGTCTGGAGGGCCTAGAGGGACAGTATAACAAAGGACAGTAGATTTCTTAAGAAATTTATGAAAATATTTAGCATGGAAGATGTGAATTCACTAATAGGAGTTTGGAGTGATTTTACATATTATTCCCCAAAATATAAAAACTGGGCTAGGCTAGACAGAATGTACATTTCACAGGAACATGTGCATTTAATTGAAGGTCTTGTTATGTAACAAGTAACTATTTCAGATGATGTGCTGATAATAACTAAAATAAAAACACAGGGTAATGAAATAAGAATGAGAAACTGGCACTTTCTCACAATCTGTTGAAAGGAGAGGAATTTAAGGAAAGGGTAAGTGGAGGTTACTCAGGATCTATTAGAGAGGATAGGAATTTCTTCTGAAAATGTAGCTAGGAACTGGAATAAAATTAGGATGTTATTTAAAAATAGGGTGGAAATAAAAGAAAGGGATCTATTGTTAAGAAGTAACAAGAATTACTTAGAGGGACTGACAAATACTGACGTATTGCAGAATAAGGGGAATCTCACAGAAGAAGAGGAGGATCAACTGCAGAATGCTAAGCAGAAAATAAGGGATTACCTCGATAATATGCAGGAGTTTAGAAAGATTGCTGTTAAGCACCTGTTTTTGATAACAGTAGAGCACAAAAACTTTTAGCACAAAGACTCAGGCAACAGAAAGTAGAAAGGGTTGTCGCTAAGCTTGGGGAGCCTATAACAAAGGTAGGTAACAAGAGATCCTGTAGATGAATTAGAAATATTTTGGAAATTCTATGAAAGTCTGTATAAAGCAGATAAATACAGAGATCAAGAAAATAAATAAATGGAAAGGTTTATGGAAGAATTAAATATACTAAGGTTAAAGGTAGATGAAGCTGAATTACTATTGGTTAGGATTGGGGGATAGGAAATAAAACTGTGATGTATAACCAATCAGCAGGAAGTCCCCAGGAATAGATGACATCCCTGTGGAAGTTTGGAAGCTAGGAGGGAAAGACTGATAAAGATCTTAAAGATTTTGTTTAACAACATTTTAAGAGAATTACCAACATCCCGGAAGAAAGCAGTGGTAGCTATAATACCTAAGAGGGTAAAGATCCATTAGACCCAGCTTCATACAGGCCCATTTCAATACTAAACCATGATTATAAATTGTTCAAGTCTATAATGGCTAAAATAATTACAAAAGTAATGCCAAAATTGATAGGTATGGATCAATGCTGTTTTGTGGAGGGGAGTCAAACATTTGACAACATTAACAGAACACTGATGATACAGAGGAAAGCAGAATATATGATGATACCATGTTGTTGGTGGGTCTTGATGCAGAGAAAGCATTTGACAGAGTACACTGGGACTTTATGTGCAGGGTAAACCATTTGCATTTCCAGAAAAAAATTATAAGGTTGATTAGGGGTATATATGAGGGATCAGAGGAAAAAAGTGAAGTGGGTGGGGTCCTCTCTGATGATTTCTGCTTCAGCAGAGGAACCAGCCAGGGGTGTCCTCTTTTCCCTTTATTTGCATTATATTTAGAACCACTGGCAAAAAAAAATAAGGGACTCAGAAATTAAAGGATATAATTGGTATGGTAGTCAAGAAAAGCTGGCTAGATGATATTATTTTATACCTGGCAAAACCAGAGAGAGAGAGAGACTGCAAGTGCTGTGGAACATTTTGAGACTGTTTCACATTTTTTCAGGATACAAAATTAATGAAGCTAAAACAAAGACAATAGCGGTAAATTATGAATTGGTTTGGTAATATCCATATTTTTGGGGACATGACCAAATGAAGTATTTAGGGGTATGGATTAAAATGATTCTGGTGTGGCAGTTAAGGATATGTAGGAAGAGACTAAACAATAGATAATACAAAAAATGAGAAAATGGAAGCTTTGTTAAATGGATATGGATAGTAGGATACACGTAGTTAAAATGTTTTTAGTCCTGTTAGTCTTATACACAGGTCAGGCATATTTTTATCAACCACCAGAGAAGCTGTGGATAGCAATTGGAAGGCAGCAAAAGTTAAGTGGGATAAGCTGATTTTTTCCAGTAGAACAGGACAATGCTAAACAGTTAAGGCTTCCATACATAGCACAAGCAGAAAACTATAATTCAAAGTGGAAAGAACTGATGAAGAAATGGGGGGAGCTCAAGAAACAAGGAGAGACTAGGATTTTGGTTACAGGGCTTTAAGCAGAACAATAATAATCACACTAGAGCATATTAGAGATATAAAGCAGCAGATAGTATCCCAAGACCTAAGCCAACATGGGAGCAGAGAAAGGAGATTCTTCGAATAGGGATGACTGCAGTTAGAGATGTAGACAATAGCCAAGAGAGAGGGTGGAATTTATTGGATAAAACTGACAAAGGAACCGAGGCACTGGGAGCAAATAACTAGCGAGGGAAAGATAATAGAATGGGCAGATGTCAAGAATTTGTGTTGCAAGTTAGATTACCTTCCCTGTTTAGAATTGATATCAGAGTATAGGCAAAGAGAAAGAAATGGAGGGCGGGGTCATAAACGAAAGACCAGCACTGGTAGAGTTTTTAGTAGAATCTAATACAGAAGCTGCCATTAAAAAAGGAATTAGTAGAGCATATAAAATACTGCATGATAACTAAGAATCAATCAGTGGAGGCTAGAAAGGCTTGGGAAGAGATTGGATAAGCAATTCACAATTGGAAAATGTATGCATGTCCCAAAAATATGCAACAAAAATTTAAGAGATTTAGGATTTTTACATGGAAGAAGTTTACATAGATATATTTATACCCCAAGTAGACTCCAGAGAATTTTCCTTAGGAAGACAGCAAATGTTGGAGGTGTAATGGAGAAGACAGAGGTAACTGGGAATGATTTTTCTGGAAGTGCGTTGAGTTGGCAGACTAAGAATTTCCTGTGGGATGCACTGTCGGAGATGCTGGGTGGGAGGATTGGTGTGATGAGGAAGATGATACTTCTGAGCTAGAATACAGAATCAGAATTGCCTAGACATGGTATGGCCTTGCTGTGATTAATTACAGTGGCTGCCAAAAAAGCAATTACTAGACAATGAAAATCAAAATATAAACCAACTATACTACAATTGGTAAATACAGTAACTCATAAAACAACTGGATTTGAGCTGTTTAGTAAAGGGTAGGCGCAAACTACATAGGAAAAAAAAACAGGAACTGTGGGAATAATACATACAGGGGAGGAATGGGGTTTAAAAGAAGGCAGGACTTAAATAAGCTATGTAATATTTGACAAAAAATGACTGGGTAGATAACTGATGCATGATATCAGCAACTGGGAGTGTGTCAGTATGGTCTGTGATGTAAAATGCTTGCAACTAGGATTGTTGTCAGTATGGTTTGTTTTCATCTATATAAATGCATGATTACCTACATCTTAAGTGATGGTTTAATAAAGTTGTTTCTTGTTTAAAAAAGTGGGGAGCATTAACTGAATAATTTATGTAATGTTGCTTAGGTTATATGACATAGCAATATCTGTGAAGTATAATGTTTAGAAATGCTAACTTGTTAGTACAGTTTGATTATTGTATAGAAATGTAAATCTATCTGCCTATGTCAAAAGTGCTAATTCAATAAAGGTGTTTAATGAAAAAAAAACTGCACTGGAGTTGGACAAGATCTCAAATTACAAAAGTTGAAAGAAGGGCTAGTTAGAATAATAACAAGAACTAGCAGGGATGAGGCATAGAGATACAGTTCGGAAAAGCAAAAAGAAATGCTTGGAGATATACAGGAGTTAGAAAAGATACAGGATATACTGGGAAAGGATGGTTAATAAGACGTTATGTACCTATCATAACGTTCCATGTTAGTTGTCTTCTTCTCGCCTTCTTTCTTGCTGGTTGGGTTCGGAGCCGACCCTCGGCTCTGACTCGGCCATTTTCTAAAGCTTGAGAGCTACTTACTGGCTCGAGGCCTCCCTATATCCCACAATACCTGGCGCTAGATCCCCAGATCTCATTTGGAAGACCTAACACAAACATAATACAAGAGGACAACTGTCCCAAAAGCAAGACTTCAGCTAGAGGGCTGAAGAAAAAAAGGTAGAGGACATAAAATGGTAAAGACACAGCCAGTGACAAGACTCGTAGGAAGACTCTTCTATGTCCATCTAGGCTAGGGGGATGGAGGGTGGGACGCAAGCGAGAAGAAGACAACTAACATGGAACGTTATGGTAGGTACATAACTTCTTAATGTTAAGTTGTCTCTCTCGCTTTCATTCTTGCTGGTTGGGACAGCGTCCCTAGCACCTTAGTCCTGGGTGGCTCATCGGAACAGACTCTTGAGCATAGTGGAACCAAAATCAGCTCTACTCCTAGAGGCCACATCCAATTTATAATGTGAAATGAAGGTATGAGGGATGGCCCATGTGGCCGCCGCACAAATGGCTTCCACTGGTAGTCTTGCTTGAAAAGCTACAGACATAGCTAAAGCCCTAGTAGAGTGGCCTTTAGGTTTAGCAGGGAGTTATTTATGCCTCAACTGATAAATAAGGGTAATAATAGAGGACAACAACCTGGATAAGGTTACTTTAGACACTGGTCGACCCTGTTTACCCTCCACATAGGACAGGAAGAGTTGGTCTGATTTCCTTATTTGCACAGTCCTATGCAAATAAAAACATAATTGCCTATGAACGTCCAACTGGTGTAATTTGTGTTCAGCTTTGTTGGAATAATTTGGAAAAAAGACTGGCAGATCGATGGATTGATTCAAATTGTTCTCGGAGGGGACCTTAGGAAGGAACGAAGGATTAGTCCTGAGTGAAACTCTATCCTTATGGAAAACTAGATAAGGAGGATGAACACAAAGGGCTTGAAGTTCAGAAACTCTCCTCGCTGAAGTAATGGCCACCAAAAAGAGGGTTTTCCAAGTAAGCAATTTCAAGGGACAGGAAGCTGCCAGTTCAAAGGGAGGAAGTATCAAGGAAGCTAGGATCAAATTTAAGTCCCACGGAGGCGGGGAATCTTTCACTGGAGGCCTGAGCAAGATTGTTCCTTTCAGAAAGGCTTTGCAAAGCTTATGGGACATGATGCAGGCTTCTGACAGGCCCGTATGGAAATTAGAGATTGCCGCTAATTGAACTTTAATGGTGGCCGACGAGGAGTACGCTTGAAAAAGTTCTGCTAAATAGTCCAGAACGTTATGGACCGGGGCCGTGAAGGGATCTATATTTCTAGCCTCTGCCCAGAAAGAGAAACGTTTCCACTTGCTAGCATAAGTCTTCCTGGTTGTAGGTTTGTGCGAGGAAAGGATAATCTCACGCACTGAATTGGAAATACTGGGAAGCCTGGCTAAGGTTGGAAGTGGAGCAACCAAGCACTGACGTTGTGAGACTGAAGAGACTGATGCAGCCTGCCCGACTGATGGATCAGGAGGTCCGGAACTGGGTCCAGATTCCAAGGCTGGTCTAGAAGGTGACGATGCAGGAAAGGGAACCAGATTTGTCGAGGCCAGTAGGGGGCAATGAGGATCATCCTGCAACCCAGCACGGTAGCTTTCTGAATTAGTTTGGGAATTAGTGGAAAGGGTGTGAATGCATACAGAAGTCCCTGGGGCCACTCGTGAACTAGAGTGCCTCTGGGGAGTGCCTGGGTAGAGGGACGAGAGTGAAGAAATTGTTGCACTTGCTGTTGAGAGGAGTTGCGAAAAGGTCGCAGCAAGGCTGACCCCATTTGCGGAAGATTCTGTCCGCTACTGACCGGTTGAGAGACTACTTGTGAGGCATGAGAATAGCTCTGCTTAGCCTGTCCGCTATGACGCTGGACTTCCCAGGGATGTGCATTGCCATCAGAAACCGTTGAGAGGAGATCGCCCACTGCCATAGTCTGAGTGCTTCTCGACATAAGGGATATGACTTGGTTCTGCCCTGCTTGTTGATGTACCACACTACACACATATTGTCTGTCTGAATTGCAATGGTCCCAGTGGGTAGAGAGTTCTGAAGAGCTTGCAACGCTAAAAGCACCGCCCTCATCTGAAAGACATTTATGTGCAAGTAGTACTTGTGGGGTTGCCAGGTACCCTGGACAGTCCTGCCCTGAAAATGCCCCCCCCCCACCCGATCAGGGAGGCATCCGTGGTCACCGTGGCAACTAGAGGAGGAAGGACAAATGGTCTGCCCTGGGGTACTGACGGAGAGACCATCCACCAAGCCAAGTGGTCTTTGCATGATTGTGTGATTATTATCTTGTGAGACAAAGGAAGTTGTTGAAAGGACCATTGGGTGAAAAGCATCCACTGGAGAATCCTCATGTGAAAACAAGCCAGGGGAACTAATATGATCGCTGCTGCCATGAGACCTAAGGATTTAGGACGAATCTGGCCTGAATCTTTCTGCATCCTAATAATACCTGTACATGTCGGCGAATGTCTGCCACTCTGTTTACTGGTAGCCTTGCAGACAGATCTTTCGTATTTAATCTTGCACCTATAAAGGTTAAGGACTGACAAGGCGACAATGCAGACTTTTCGAAATTTATTGAGATACCTAGGTTGGAACATGTTTGGATGGTATAATCCCTGGCTCTTAGCAATTGATGTCTGGTGGTAGCAGTAAGGAGCCAGTTGTCTAGATATGGAAACACCTGGAATCCCTGCCGTCTCAGGTGAGCGGTAACCACTGCCATGCATTTGGTGAACACCCTGGGGGCAGGGCTCTGAACTGGTAATGACTGGCTCCCAGCCAGAAGTGGAGAAACCTTCTGGAATGCCTGTCCATTTTGATGTGGTAGTATGCATCCTGAAGATCTATGGAGCACATCCAATTGTCCTGACCCAAAAAGAGTAGAATGGACTGAAGCGTGACCATCCAGAACTTCGTTCTTTGAACAGACTTGTTTAGTCTGCTGAGATCCAAAATGGGTCTCCAGTCCCCTGTCTTCTTTGGTACCAAAAAGAACTTTGAGTAAATTCCGGATCCTTGCTGGTCTGCTGGGACTTGTTGGATGGCCCGTTTTTTTAGCAGTCTTGAAATTTCTTGCACTGCCTGTTCCCTTAGACTGGGTGGAACATCTGGGATGGGGTTGTTTGATTCTAAGGGAGTGTGGACAAACGGGATTTTGTAACCTCCGGATATGATAGACTGTACCCATCTGTCTCGAGTGATGAGACACCAGGCTTCTGGGTACAGAGACAACCTTCCCCCGACTGCCTCCGAAGGCGGACATCCGGGCAGCCCCTCAGGGGTGCTGGAAGGGCTTGTCAGAGAAAGATTCTCTGCTGCCCTGATTCTGCAGACCCCCTCTGCCCCATGGGCGGCGTCTATTGTTGTTCCCTCCTCTGTCTCTGGAGGGAAACTCGCCACGCGTGTCTGGCACGGCTCCCTGGGGTTTCAGGAACCACATCTTCCCACTCTTCTGACCTTTAGGGTATGGTCTAGAGGGAGTGGAAAAATGGACTCCAATGGCAGAGAGAGTCTTGCCTTCCTGCTCACACCTGGTAAGTGTATCTTTCACCTGAGGTCCAAACAGAGCCGAACCATCAAAAGGGATGTTGGTGAAAGACGCCTTGAAGGGATCAGTGAAGTTACATAACCGCATCCAGGCATGCTTTCTCAAAGCCACGCCTGTGCCTGCGGCTCTACTCGCCCCATCAGCCGCAAACGAAATGAGCCGCATGGAGGAATTAACGATAGAATTAAGAGTCACCAGCTGGGAGTTTATCTTGTCTTGAGCCCCTGCAGCTGATGGATCTTGCAGGGTTTCTCCTAGCTTCTTGAGGAGATCCCTCTGAAGATGGGTGAAGTGGCACAAATAATTTAGCGACCGCATGGAGAAGGTCGCTGAGGAAAACATCCGCTTCCCGTATCTATCCATCGTCCTAGACTCTTTGTTAGGGGGATGGACAGGTACAGAAGTATCAGCCAACTCCTTTTTCGTGGCAGTTGCTACCACCATGGCATCAACGGGGACACCCTTTGTCAGAAACTGTTTATCTTGGTGGGCCGTGATAAACTTAGTGGGCCTGCGAGGGGTTGGTTCCAGTGTGTCCGGAGCTGACCACGCTTTCCGAGCCACCACTTCCATTAATGGATCGAAAGGCGGAGACACCCAGGAGGTGGAGGGGCGAGAATCAAACGCATCCAAGTATACCGACTCGTCCTCGGAAGGGTTAAGGGCAGACCAGTTCCCCCTCTGCTTATGGATCTCAAGGATGTCTGAGAAAGAGACATCTTCAGAGGGGGACCTTGGGGACCCTTCAGAATCCTCCAAGTCAGTATCTGACGTGACCGACTCTGGGGAGGCAACAAGTTTCCTCTTACATTTCCTCTTTCGAGGGGGCTCCTCTGAAATCTCAGGGGAGGCCTCGGAAGAGGAAGATGCACCCAGTGGGGTGACCTGGAGTGTTTGGTCCCCTCGCTTGGGGTCTGGAGGAGGGTCAGAGACTGAAGCAGGCACCCTGGGGGGAGGAGCTGAAGGGGCTAATCGAGGTACAGACTCAGAAGTCTACAGTACTATTCTAATTAAGAAAAAGATTCGAAAAAAAATATATATATATATATATATATAACAATTAAATTACTAAATACAAAAGACTGATACGACCTGAGCCAGTGAAGCGCAACCTCGTAGCTGAAGCAAAAAATGAGATCTGGGGATCTAGTGCCAGGCATTGTGGGATATAGGGAGACCTCGAGCCAGTAAGTAGCTCTCGAGCTTTAGAAAATGGCCGAGTCGGAGCCGAGGGTCGGCTCCGAACCCAACCAGCAAGAATGAAGGAGAGAGAGACAACTTAACATCAAAATGTAGCTACATTGAATGTGAATGGACTTGCCAGTCCAACTAGGAGGGATGGAGTACTGAGAATAATAAGGGGGGGCACAAATTTTTTATTTAAGATTTTTATTTAAAGGAGAATGAGTTAAATACTCAAACAAGTATGTAAGGAGGCAGTGGGATCAGTTTGGGGAAATAAAAGGAGACTAGGAGTAGCTGTACTTTTAAAGACTGGACTAGGTCTGCAAGTACAAAAGAAACTAGAAGGCAAAAAATGAATACATGCTTATAGAAAGGGAAACTTGGAGTGAGCTGGGATTATTTCAAGCCACAGACATCCAAAAAGATAATGAAGGAAGTGCTTTCCAAAGTGCTAACCTTTCTGGAGAGGGTGAGAGTGATGTTAGGGAACTGGAATATTGTAGGTAGGAGAGAGAGATGGTTGGGGAGCTGGAAAGATGGTGCAAAAAGGTGGCAGATTTTTTAAAATACTTGAAGGGAGTTGGTATAATCGATGCATGGGAAGAGATGCCAAGATCGAGAGAGACTTTTTTACTCCTTTTGAAATAATGCCTGGTCGAGAATAGACCAAATTTATCAAAGTACTGAGCAGTCAGGAATTAACAGAAATTAAATGTGATCCCCCTACATCAGATCATGTGATGGTCTTCCTTTCATTAATCATAGAGAAAGAGGAAATACTATACTAACACTGGAGATTAATGGGGTACTGGACAGAGAGAGAGGTTCAAGACTGGTTGATGGAGACAGGGAAACTTCCAGATAAGACTATACATTTTGATGAAGACGAATGAGATATACAGAAAAAGACTCTTAGAAGTATGACAGAAGTAAAAGTTAGGGAGAAAATGGCACACTGGAAAAGAATATGATGAAATAGAAAAGAAGACTTAAGAATGATGCAAACTAGAAGGAGTACATGAAATAGAAAACAACAGAAACGGAAAGAGAAATACATAGGGAATTGCAGAGATTAATGGATGAGACAATTTGGAGAAAGATGGCAGTGGTGGAAACAATTCTGCAAATGCCCCACAAGGAATGAGAACCTTTGTGATACATCTCGGTCAAAAGGAGGTGGGGACGGGAGTGTACTCCCTAAAGCTATGAGAATTAGCCAAAAGATTTAATACCCTCAAAGTTTTGTTGGAAGAATTCAGAGAATTTTATGTGGAACTATGCACTCAGCATAAAGAAGGGAAAGAGTTGATAAAGGGGATACAGAGAAATGGGAGAACCTGGTTCTACTAATAGAGAAGCGGATAAAATAAAAAAAAAAAAAGTAGGGGGAATGAAGAGGGGGAAATCATTAGGGCTAGATGGCAACTATAAGAGGAGAAACTGATAAAATGCTGGTCAAAGCTGTTTAATAAAATTTCATGAGGGTGGGTGATACCCAACTCATGGAAAGAGTAGGCAATCAGAGCAATACATAAGGAAGTGAAAGATCTTGGTTCTGCCTCCTCCTACACACCAATCTTTGTACTCAATCAAGACTAGAAGTGTTTCATGTCAGTTACAGCTGACAGAATGGCAAATGTGATGCCAAAAATAATCCATGTTGACCAAACTGGAATTTGTTGAAGAGAGGTGGACAGCTGATAACTTGATTAAAGCAATGATGATAGCACAGGAAGCCCAAGAAAGTGGGAAGAATGTAGCAATTTTATCATTTGATGCTGAAAAGCATTTGATAGTGTCAATTGGATTTACCTGTTTGCCATCTTAAGAAGGTTTGGGGTCCCAGAGGACTGGGTAAAAATGTTAGAAAGAATGTATACAGGGACCAAAGCAAGAATAAAGATGAGAGCAAGGCTATAAGAAGAATTTCAACTAGGTTGCGGCACTAGACAATGCCCTCTTCCTCCACTGTTATCTGCAGCAAATCTGTAACCATTAACTGAAAGAATTAGAAGTGGTGAGATAAAGGGGTTTCATTGGGGCAGAGAGGGAAAAATAATGTTCTGTACTAATTATGTACTATTAATGTGAACCAACACAAAGAAGGATTTAAGCAAATTGTGGTCCATAACAGAAACCCTTGGAAGGGCTTCGGGAGACAAAATAAATACGCAGAAGACATTAGCACTATTGGTAAATATGGACAGAAGGGAATTTCAAGGATTGAGATATCCAGAGATGTGGAAAGATAAGATCAAGTATTTAGGTACATGCGTTATAAAAGCAATGGAAGACTCCCCAAAGAATAACAAATGAAAAATCACTAGTTAAAATAAGAATAAAACTTACAAAGTGAAAACGCTTAATATTAGATTATGCTCAGAAAGCACAGGTATTACAAATGTTTATACTTCTGCTTATGCTCTTATCGATAGTAGGCATTTTGGGAGCAACCAGATAATCTAGTATTAAAACAGCTCAGTAGGTAATTTAAGAGAATTTGGGGGGGAAGAAGACAGACCAGGAGTCTCTTGGAATAATGTTAACAGCAAGACTTGCAGGATTGGGGATACCAGTAAATACGAACTATTTTAACAATTTGAAAGCTTTTAAAAAAATTTGTTGAAATTAACAGATTTTACATATACAGCGGATTGGTGAGAAATGATCTGAGAAAAAGAAGGGTTAAGGACAGGATATGATTTACAGGTGTTGGTGTTAGACGGGAAAGTAGAGATGGATGTTCTACACAGATATTACGAGAAACAACTAAAATAATTAAAACCTTAATAAAAAAAATTGTATTAAAGGAGTGGGTATAAATCATAGTTCCCAAAGGGGTGATGAAAACAAATAAAGAAAGGAAATCACTCTTGAAATGGAAGACAATGTACAAGGATAATATACTGGTCACAAATACTAGAGCACGGAATAGTTAAAACAGTGGGTGAAAACAAAAGAAAAAACAATTTCCTGACAGTACGGCTTGGCAATATAGAGGTATACTAGCAAGACAGGATAAACTGAAAAAAACAATAGCTCAGAAGAGCTCATCTTCTAGTGCATAACAAATGGGGGAGGGAAGACAGGGAATATTGGTTAGTTGTGGTTTAATAAGAAAGGAATTGGTTGATTAAGAGATACAAGAGTGTGAAAAGAAAAGAAAAATGGGAAATAGGTTACTGAAGATATATCTTCGATAAAACATGGATCATAATAGTAAGCTTACCAAAATATGCTACGTAATCAAGAAGAGTCAGGATTTTTGCATGGCAGGGTCTGCATCAGATTAAGTTAAATAAGATTTTCCCAGGGTCCACAGAGCACTGTAAAAGATGTGAAATGGGAGAAAGAGGTACAGTGCAATGGAAAAATATTTGCCCCCTTCCTGATTTCTTATTTTTTTGCATGTTTGTCACACTTAAATGTTTCAGATCATGAAACAAATATAAATTTTTGACAAAGATAACCCAAGTAAACACAAAATGCAGTTTTTAAGTGATGATTTTATTTACGGAAAAAAAAAACTATCCAAACCTACATGGCCCTATGTGAAAAAGTAATTGCCACCTAACCCTAATAACTGGTTGTGCCACCCTTAGCAGCAATAACTGCAATCAAGCATTTGCGAAAACTGGCAATGAGTCTTTCACAAAGCTGTTGAGGAATTTTGGCCCACTCTTCTTTGCAGAATTGTTTTAATTCAGCCATACTGGAGGGTTTCCAAAGCATGAACTACCTTTTTAAGATCATGCCACAGCATCTCAACTGAATTCAAGTCCAGACTTTGACTAGGCCACTCCAAAACCTACATTTTGTTTTGTTTTTTAAACCATTCAGAGGTGGACTTGCTGGTGTGTTTTGGATCATTGTCCTGCTGCAGAACCCAAGTGAGCTTCAGCTTGAGGCCATGAACTGTTGGGCAGACATTCTCCTTCAGGATTTTTTGGTAGAGTGCAGAATTCATGGTTCCATCAATCACAGCCAGTCGTCCAGGTCCAGAAGCAACAAAGCAGCCACAGACCATCACACTACCACCACCGTATTTGACTGTTGGCATGATGTTCTTATTCTGAAATGCTGTGTTGCTTTTACGCCAGATGTAACGGGATGCACACCTCCCAAAAAGTTCAACTTTTGTTTCGTCAGTCCACAGAATATTTTCCCAAAAGTCTTGGAGATCATCAAGATGTTTTTTGGCAAAACTGAGATGAGCCTTTATGTTCTTTTTGGTCAGCAGTAATTTTTGCCTGGGAATTCTGCCATGCATGCCATTTTTGCCCAGCCTCTTTCTTATGGTTGAGTCATGAACACTGACCTTAACTGAGGCAAGTGAGGCCTGCAGTTCTCTAGATGTTGTTCAGGGTTCTTTTGTGACCGCTTGGATGAGTCGTTGCTGCGCACTTGGGGTAATTTTTGTAGGCCGGCCACTCCTGGGAAGGTTCACCACTGTTCCATGTTTTCTCCATTTGTGGATAATGGCTCTCACCATGGTTTGCTGGAGTCCCAAAGCTTTAAGAAATGGCTTTGTAACCTTTTCCAGACAGTTAGATGTCAATTACTTTGTTTCTCATCTGTTCCGGAATTTCTATAGATTGTGGCATGTCTTCCTTTTTGGGATCTTTTGGCCTACTTCACTTTGTCTGACAGGTTCTATTTAAGTGATCTCTTGATTCAACAGGTCTGGCAGCAATCAGGCTTCGATGTGGGCTAGTGAAATTGAACTCGGCTTTCCCAAAAATGTGATTAACCGCAGTTACTTCATGATTTAACAAGGGGGGCAATTACTTTTTCACATAGGACCATGTAGGTTTGGATATTTTTTTCCATAATAAAGTCATCACTTAGAAACAGCATTTTGTGTTTACTTGGGTTATCTTTGTCTAATACTTACATTTGCTTGATGATCTGAAACATTTAAGTGTGACAAACATGCGAAGAAATAAGAAATCAGGAAGGGGGCAAATACTTTTTCATTGCACTGTACATGGTCGCATGTATTCTGGGAATGTCCATACCTAGGGATATTCTGAAAGGAAGTAGGTAATATGGTGGTTAAAATATTGCGAAGAGACCTACAACTGAAGAGACCGCTGGAAATTCTGGGGACAGATCCACAAGTACAGAAGAATGAAAGATATCTGGTAGCAGTATGAAAGTTGGCAGCTAAAGTTAATAAGAGTTAGAAACAAAAACAAGTTCCTGCATGTGAAGAGACAAACAGTAATATATGATCTAATAATAAAAGAAACAGCATCTGAGGAGAAACAGAAATAAGAAACTAATGAGAAAAATGGACAGCTGTAATGCAACAGATGAAATAGAAAACCGGATGGAAAATGAAAAAAATATGGAATCTGTCCAAAAAGAGGGAGGGGGGTTAGAGTAATCAACTAGACATGCAGTAAAAAGTTCTAACACAATAGTAAAGAAGTGGGGTAATGTACATAGTGTAAAAAGGTAACTTTTTTATTATTTTTTTCTTGTTTTATGTTTTTTTTTTTTACTTTTTTTTCTGTTGTGGTATAATTTTGAAAATTTTGAATAGCAACAATATGATAAAGAATAATGGAAAGGCAGCAGTTTATAAGGGATTTTGTTTTTGTGTAAGTTAAGGAACTTAATATAGCGGAGAGATATAGTGGAAACTATTGCAATGTTATGGGAAATGTGAAATGTTAAAAGAATTAACAGGATCACTGATAACGTGAATGGAAATATTCAAAAAGTATATTTCTACATTTGTTGTACACCTTAATGTGAACGGAATAAATATTGGAATTTTCAAAAACAATTTGCTTACCCAGCATTTCAGACAAAACTCTGTAGGAAATTTTTAGCCAACCCTTTACAATTCCCTCCCTTTTCCATCACACCTCCAGAAATTCATCTACCTGAGGAAAAAAATCTCTGAAGTCTGCTAGGGGTATAAAATATCTATGCAAACATTTCCAAGCAAAAATCCTAAACCTTCTGGAGTTTGTTGCATACTCAGGAGTCATACAGATGTCCTTCCATTGTTCTTTTGTAAATTATCTTTCAAGTATCTCTTCCCAATTTTTTCTAACCTTCAACTGATTATTATAGTTATCATGCAAAACTACACATGTCCTACTAATTTATTCCTTATTTTAACAGCTGTTTTTGTTCTAGACTAAACTGAAAACTCTTCTACAGCTGGCACCCTCTCTGTCTCTTACTCTCTGCCTATATCCTTTTATCAATCCTTCACATAGAAGGCAGTCTCTAACCTGCAGTTCAAACTTCTGCTTGGCTTTATACCGCTCTGTTAAATACTCTCCTTCCTGACTGTTATATATTTCTCTGAGTGGTCTCTTGCTATGACACGTTTTTGTGTTTATTTCATATGTGGGTTCATACAGCACTTCTATGTCCTTTTGCTCTATTACATTTGCTTCACAGCTGCACCTTCACTAACATTGGGTAAGATGCTGAGTGTTTCATATGCTTTTAATGGTACTTACGTATTATCACAACCACATTTCGAAGACGCCCTAACTGGTGAAATTATAGCGAGACTAGTTTATGATACAGTGAAATGGGGTGTGTAAACTCCAAATAACTTTTTTATCACATTGCTTCTGAAACAGGACCAGGAATAACAGAGAAATTCCTCTTCCTGGGTAGCGTCCTTCAGCACAGTGTGTGAATGGAAAAGTTCGTTAAGGCATACAATAGCAGGCTGTCAGTAACAGCAGCTATTCAAGCTTCTGATTAATGTGCTTCACGTGCATTTCTAACCATATCCTTTTGTTCTGACTTCATGGAGGGCTGAAGTAAGGTGTGCAATTGGTTATTTTTTTGATGGGCACTCGTGTTCTTTTTAAATCGTGTTTTGTTATTTATAGCACTGCAAGCCTCTGTAACATGCGTCGTCTCGACACAGGCTACAATGTACATGTTGTTTGTATGTTTTTGAACGGTGTGTATTTTGCTGTAATCTGCTTGCTTAAATGACTATTCAGTAACAGTAAACACAATAATTACATTGCACTGTGGAAGAAACTGTGCTTGTTGACGTAGTAAGCGCTGGATTATTTATTCTTCCCTGTTCTGTTTCTTTTGCATGAAGTTACAGCGGTAAAGGACGCTACCATGGAAGAGGAATTTAGCCATTACTCCAGCTCCTCTTTCAGAACCAAGGTGATACAAAACTAATTTGAACTTCACACACCCATTTTCAGTTTACTATAACGTCGGTTCACGATAGCATCAGGAAGTACACAGGAAATCTGGTCGCGATAATACGCAAGTACCTGTTTAATAATGCAAGGCACTTCTGCTTACTGTTTTAAGTATTGCGCTTTGACCACTTATGGGAGAAGTTTTCTGTCAAGAAAATGTGTGTGTGTGTGTGTGTGTGTGTGTGTGTGTGTGTGTGTATATATATATATATATATATATATATATATATATCTGTATCTATATATATATATATTTTTTTTGAACACATGGACTGACAACCTCACTTAAATATAAGAGTTTCTTGTTGCTGTAGGATTGCTCCACAGTGCTTTTTCTTTTAGTTTTATCTAGCATATCTCATGCCTTAAGGGTTAAAAATAATTTCATTCATCGTGACAGTCAGCCACTGTCTGGCTGAATGATACAACCCAGGGTAAACTTAAGCTATAATCAATGTCGAGAGTAAGAGCTATGCAGTATTTATCCAAGAGTGCTAGAGTTGTACCATGAAGGCGAATTAAGTCAGTCACCTAAGATAAGGATTAGTAACTATTGCACAACCTACATTCCCAGCTCTCATTAATGGTTACTATTAAGAGCTGGATCACAGTCAACTGGGCCCATAAGGTGGGCAAAAGACTGCCCAACCCCCCAGCCATACCAATATTCTATTACTTGGCTATCTATTCCAAATTATTGTTTCTGAATACATTTTTCAAGTATTTTGGCGAGGGGGGATAAGATTGCTATAGGTCTAAAGTTTTTAATGTCTGTTGAATTTCTTCCTTTGTGCAAAAGGATCATGCATGACTTTCCAGAGAGAGGGAATGTGGGATTCCTGGATTGTTCTACTTGTAAGGACTAAAACAGGATAGGCAAAGTTACTGGCTGCTATTTTTAGGTACTCGCTTGGGAGGTCATCTACTGAAGAAAAGCACGGTTTTAAGTTTGTTCAAGCGTAGTTTTATATAGGATGTGGGCACAGGTTTGAAGGTGAAAGTGGATCTGGTGATATGTGGCCGTTGAGCAGGGTTGGGATTACATGTTGAGGAATCCTTGGTTAGAGATGCTATGTTATTTATAAAATAAGAGTTGAACTATATTGCATTTTTGAGTGGTGAGTTAATCGGGAGAGAGTTCTAGGTTGAATTTTTAGTGGAGATGCAAGATTTCTTTAATGAATGTTCAAAAGTTTTTAGGGTTGTATTTAGTATTATTTTGAAAGTTATTTAAGTACAGTTTTTTGTCTTCATTTATTTGCTTTTCAGTATAATTGTGAAGCATTCTAAAGTTTTCAAGATACTGAGTTTTTTTTTATATTGTTACCATTCTTTCCGTACTTTTTCTCTATCCTGCATTAGCATTTTGTTCTTTTTGGATAGCCAAACTGCAATATTTGGTTTTTAGTCTCTTTCTTTTAGGAGGTGCAAGGCTATTTAAGATATTTAGAGAGTTGTATTGAATTAATTTACATCATCTAGGGGAAAGATTTTTAAGAAGCTCCAGTCAATAGATGATAATGTAGTGAGGACCACTTCTGGGTGAAACTTGGAAAGGTTGCGTGTTTTTTTATAAATATGCTGTTTACCAGATGTGTGAGATGTCTGGTTATGTATATTGGGGGATGTTTATAACCGTATTTTGAGGAAAGCAGAAAGAAGCTCTGCTGAACTGAATTTTAGTACTGGTTTGATGTAAAAGGAAATGTGGTAGGTGTTGGGAAATATTACAGCAATTCCACCACCCTTCCTCTTTATATGTTCATTACTGATGATATTACAGCCACGAGGTATAACTTTGGAGTCTTACAATGAGTTTAAAGTTTCACTTACAGCAAGAACATCAGGCTTATGTTGGGTAATCCAGGCATATAGCTCAGCAGTTTTATTTCTTAAGTTTCTAACATTTATTGTAGCAAAAATTAGATCACCAAAGTTAGGGATTGGCTGTTGGGTTACAGAAGAGTGTGGGAAAGAATTACCTTTGTGTTCACTGTGATAGGTGGGGCCAGGGTTACGGTGCATAATTCCTACTAGAAGGATTTTAGTATACTGGGGAATTATACAAACTTGCTTTTTGACGGGGATTTTTGCACTTAAATTTGTTTTAGCTTGAGTTGAAGTGCAGTTGGTCTACATTTGGAATATAGGTGAGGGGCAGTATTAAACAGGTTGGTACAATGTAGGGAGTGTGTAAAGAGGAAGCATGGAAAGGTGGCTGGGACAGAGTTGGAGAGATGTTGAGACATATTACTGAGTCATGGTAGGAAGGAGGAGGCATGGGAGGAGAAGAACAGAATATAAGCTGAAGAGTAGCATAATTAAGTACAGGAATTTGTATTTTATATATGTTAAGTAGTGGGGAAGTAGCAATGAAGACAGAAACAAGAAGCTGCAGGGGAGTAGGAGATTCAGTAATGGTGGATTCTGAAAACTGGTAGAGGACAGGTTAGGTGAGAAGTATTTTCTATAAAAGAAGAGAGTTAGGTTGTCCTGGTATCCTCTCTGGAATGTAAGGAATGGAGGTGTACAAACAGCTAGAGTACAATGATGTAGTCAAAATAATAAGAAATAAGGGTTTATAACAGTGACACACTAACTAGCAGCTATATGAAGGGTACAGGAATTCAAAAGGCAAATATGTAATGCATTTGTTAACAGCTTGCGACAGCCCATTGGACGCACTTGTCCCTATTCAGGGGCAGCTCAGGTGTACTGTCAGACAAAGTGACAGAGTCATGCAACAGGCAAATGAAGTCTAGAGGAATTAAACCATGTACTACAGCAGCAGCTCATAGTCATTCATCAGAACTAAGTACCAGGCAGATTGTTGTAGCCCAGCCCAACAGTGCGCTTCACACCTGTGTGCTTGGAAAAACAAGCTAAAATTAAAAATGCATTCCTGCAATCATAGTAAAAATATTAACATTAATCTAGACTTCATGCTGACCGGTTTATTCGCAGACAAACACACTGTCAGCACTCAACAAAACACATAAACCCATCAATTACAGCTACTTATGACTGTCCGCCTCAGATATCTGCTTGAGCTCAAGTGAATGAATTCATAAATAATTGACCAGAAATGTATTTCAGCTTGCTGCTGTCAAAACCATATGGTGGAACCCATTTTAATTCCCCTTTGCCCTCTCAACTTTTTGGTTCAAGAATCAAAATCAAACACTGAAAAAATTAGGAACATATTTTAAACATTTATCTTACATAAAATAGATTGAATAGCAAGCTTTGCATTAGTGAGCATTTTCTGATAGATGCAAAGTCTGAAACTCAAGCATTTCTGTTAATCTTGACTGCAATCCTGAACATTTTGCTTGGCCTGGCAGATGGCGCACAGGGTTATGGCTGTGAACTGTATTCCAGTGGTACATGATTTGATTCCCTTAGTTCTCATTTGCCTGCTGTGCAACTCTGAACAAATGACTTAGCTAGACAGAGCTCCTGTGAACAAGAAAAAAATATGAAGCTATGTTAATACGGTTGCCACCCGTCCCGTTGTGTCAGCGGGACACTCATAGGTTGAGCCCTCTCATCCCGCTTCCTGCAGTCAACAAGCGTGGGACTTTAAAAGTCCAGTTTTTCCCCTTTTCGCGATCACAAATTCAATTGCTGTGGAAAAGCCGAAAATACTTCCAGTTTTTCCACGGCAATGCGGCTACATCACCACCCGGACCTGCAGTTAGAGGGATTCCCTGCTAGGTCCGGGTGGTAATGCAACACAGTAATTGGCTGCAGGGATTGGAGGGGGCGGGGACTTACTAAGAAGAGCCCAATAAAGGTCGCAGCTGTAGAGCACTAAGCTCTACAGCTGCAAATGAAAAAGATCTGAGATTTATATTTCTGAAGCCAGCCCAGCCAGCCAGCAAAAAAGCCAGCCAGTCTGCAAGGGGGCCTGCTAGCCAGCAAGGGAGCTTGCCAGCCAGCCCAGCCACCACTTCAGCAACCACCTAGCCATTCCAGCAGGAAGGAAGCAAGCTAGCCCAGCAATAACTGTGATAGTGGTAAGTACATAATAGCATTTTGTGGCTTTAGTTATTTAAAATGGGAATATTGTGCTTTATTTAAGTTTTTAATGTTTAGCGGTAGATGGGGATGTACTATGCAGTATTCAAATCTGTGCAGTGGTTATTTTGAGATTTTTGAGTATCAGTTTAAAATGGGAATATATTGTGGTTTAATTTTTTTAATGTTTAGAGGTAGATGGGGGTGCAGTACGCAGTATTTAAATCTGTGCAGTGGTTATTTTGATATTTTTGAGTAGTAGTTCTTAAAGATATAAAACCTGAATGTATATGTAATTGTTATTATTCTTGGGGGTATGATTTGGAAGCATTACTTTTAAAAGGCTGAACTGTGTATAGAAGTTGTTTATTTCTGGTGGGGGGCAGTGAAATATAAATTTAGTGTGATGTATTTCTATTGTTGTAGCTTTTTCTGGGTATTGTCTGTTTGCAGACAGAAAATGTTCGAGCATAGTTTGCACTTTTTGTATGGAAATGTGTGCAATTTAATGCTGTTTTCAGAAAGTTACAATATGCTGTTTGGGTAATTTTTCCTGTTAGTTCCTGGAAGTCAATGTGTATGTGGTACAAGTCTACCTTTTGAGGGGGAATGTTAACAACTGTCAATTTGCCGAAGCTGTTTCAAGATTGTTTTCATTTATACTTGTAAATGTGTGCATTTAATTTATTATGCATTTTTAATAAGGTTAAAATGTACTGCTTTGCTTGTAATGTGAATATGGGTGTGCTGCTTTTACTTGGGCCTGTTTATTGCATTGCTTTGCTGGGTAAATTACGCTATGTTTTGAGGTAAAAGGAGCCCATGGAGTCTGCTGTACATTGTAGTTTATATTACTTCTCTTGCAAGAAGTATTTTTAAAAGTTAAAATGTTTACAGACTTTTTTCCTGTTTATTTTTTTTTTGTGGATGGATGCTCAGACGTTAATGCAATGTATTTGAGATTGTGCTAAACCATGTCGCTGTTACAGGGTAGTTTGCTTTTATAAGTAGCAAAGTTTGTATTTTGTGTTTTACAACTGATTAATGTGTGTGTTTGCAGTAATAGTTCACTTCATTTAAATTGTTTGAGTTTTCAGTATGCTGTAATGTCACAATGTTGTATCCATAACTAATACTGCATCTCCTTTAACAAGTCTGGTGATGTCATGGTGGGGGTGTGACCAATGTCATGTTGGCCACACCCCTATCCTATTGACCACACCCCCATGTCCCACTTTGCCCTTGTTAAAAGGTGGCAACCCTATAATGTTTAACTGGACACAAAATATGAAACACTGGTGTATTTTCTGGATGCAAAAACTATAAACCTCTCTTAGGTAAACTTGTGGAGAAACAAGCACAGGGTACCTATATGTTTGCTTGCTCATCTGCAGAGTATGCTTGCTACAGCAGGCTACAACTACTATCCTGCTCTGTATTTCCCTAATCCTAAAAGGCCACATACAAATTTAAGCTCTATGAACTCTCACTGGCTCAAAATCAGGCAATGAATGAGACTGGAGGACCAGATATCATATACAGAGCAACTTTATGGCTGGGTTACCCATACAACATCAGTCCCTAGATAGTTGCCTTATGCTGGATCTGGCTCTTGCTACTACACACATCAGAGCTGTTTTTAATTTCATCATGTATCAAGCAGGGTCTTTGAACAGTTTTATGGATGTACATAGTTTTGACAAAATAGTTCCTCTAAATTGCCTTGGTCTTAACAAATTAAGTCTTAAATTGCCTTGGTCTTAACAAATGAAGTCTTAAATTGCCTTGGTCTTAACAAATGAAGTCTTAAATTATTCACTAAGTTACGTAGAACAAAATGCACTATGTTGACTTCTGGCAAACAAATGTGTTTTATGCCTGCTAATACTGGCTCTGTGCTATACAGGGAAAGAGACCAGACTCCAATATGACAAATCCAGGTTTAAGCAGTGGTCTGAGAACTGAATTAGTCAGCTAGAGAGGGAGAAGAGTAAAGGACTGCCTGAGTTTTTCCCTAAGGAGGGTTGGGGGATGGTAAAGGGTGGAGTAGAAGAACATCTCCCAATAATGAAACACTTATGAAGATGAGGAACCTAGTGGGGCCATATTCTCATAACTGGAAGGCAGCGCCACCTAAAGACATCATCACTCAGAAGGTAATGGCTCCATCTACAAGCTCAACCCCCAAGCACTTAACACTGCACACCAAGAAAAGTTAAGGTTGCAAACATAAAATACTCTAATCATTGCCTGCTTGATGGCTGGTTCTCATCCTCAAGTGGGACAAAACAATCACACTGCAGAAACTGGCCAGATGGTATGCAGGTGTGAGGGGACAAAAAAAATCACAGTGCAGCAGCTGGCCGGATAGTATGCAGGTGTGGGGGGCACAAATAAATCACACTGCAGCAACTAGCCAAATGGTATGCAGGAGTGGGGGAAATTTAAGGGTTGCAGCATTTTATGTATTTGCGTATACTGTTGTTTTGTATACACTCTGCCTAACATAAGACATTATGCTTAAGTTAGCAGTTTTACAGTGTGTTCCCATGAACATAATTTAATCCTCCCGAAACTATCCTAGTTTGATCAGCTGATATGTTTATGTTGTACTGAGATAAGCAAATTTTATACTTGCCACGCTAAGGACAATCTCACCATTGTAGAGCATTTTGAACTAGGTACACCATTACTTCAGCACATCAGCTAAAAAAAGCAAGAGATCGAGTAATCTGTTTCATGTCAACCAGACTGAGAAAGCACTTCTAGTTTAATCAGTCACCTAATCTCTCTTTCAGAGATAAAGCTTGTCAAGATTAATTTACTGCAGCATAACTACAAAAGGATAACTAATGTTTAAATATAACACAGTGCTTTTATTGACAATCTGTGTTTATATTAACTATAATGTGGCTGCTGTTTTCTCTGACATTTTTTTCTTTAAGACTTAAATTTTTGAACAAGAGTAGCACTGCAATCTCTGACTGGATGATTAACATGATCCATGAAATAACAAAGATTAGTCTGGCAGTTAGGGCAAGGGATCAAGACACTGAGCTGCTAATGAGCTGCCTCCTGTGCCCAGTGTAGAGAGCTCGATTCCTTCCACCTCCTTTTGACTGCTGTGTTACTCTGAGCAAGTTGTTTGACCAGACAACGCTCCCAGGTCACCCCTGAAAAGGTCTGTGCCCAGCACGTTGACAAATGTGTAAAATAAAAAAAATAAATAAAATCACTATAAAGCCCAGATATTTATGTTTCCTTCTTTTTAGAAAAAAAAAATAATAATTTCACTCAGTTTGTACTTTACTCCTAGGTCCCCCAGGGCACCAATAAAGCAAAAAGTGCACTATGTTAAACTTTTCAAAATTAAATCCAAAATGTAATCAATTTGCTCATGATGTTAGCATTACTACTGCCCTGCTAAATGATGCATCAGCATTCCTGTCTGTACATCAATGGGAAGGTTTTATCCTTTCCTTCTCAATGTCATTCTTTTATTTCTATTTTTTTCTTTCCTATCCCGTATTCTGCATTTTACTAAGCGGTCCTATCTGAGTGGGGTCAAAAAATGATATCTTCAGATTCCCTTATTCATGCCACTGATTTATCTTCCCTAAGGTCACTGCACAATGGGATATTTTAACAAGTCCCTTTACTGGGTGGGTCCCAGCTTTCCAGACGCATACAGCATCTTGGCTAAGACTGGCTTTAGGACCCCAGCCCAACACCAGGCAGTGGAGTGTGTTAGCAAGGGACTGTCGTAATGCAGTCTGCTTTCTAGTTTGCAAGGAGTAGGTATTTTGTCACTACCTCCAATGACACTCTGGCTAACATGACAAATGTGCAGAAGTGCCACTGGCCTGCCTCCATGATGACACACTATCCTCACCCAAACATCTTGCCCAACAGCTCTTGATTTTCTGTGCACAGTCTCCACCAAAAATGACAGACCTCTTCAGCATGTCATCCCTTTTCTTTTTTCCCTGAGATAGGTGAGCAGACTTTGATTTGCTAGTAAAAACCAAGTCATAATCTAGGCTTCATCTTCTACACCACCAAACTGAACTTCATGCCCTAATTCTGCTTTTTTCCATTTTATTCAGTCCTTACAACAATCCTGACGTCTTCTTCATCCACTCTTAACTATAAAGCCCTTAACACTGAAGCATTATTTCCAAAGTCCCTGGCTATACTTTTATTATACTATAAGAAGTAAAACACCGAATCCTTCGGTCTAGGCGTTTAAAAAATAAACTAACTGCACAAAAGTGAATTCTGAAACTTGCTGTTGATATCCTTTGAAACGTTTCTGTAGTGCCCACCATGAACCCTGCATCCCAAATTCTTGCTACTTAAGTATACTAACTCCCAAGATCAATGTACATCAGAAAAGACTGAATACTTCACCATACTGCAACCCTAGACTTGGCGTCTTCTTCACCCACAGTTAACATTTGTACTTTGCTTTCTGCAATTCTTAGGGATGCATTTATATTTCTTTGTATTTCAACAGGTACACAACTGGCTCAGTCATTTTCCAGGCATTTGATATGCCCAGGAGGAGAATGCTGCACACCAGCTCTGCTGGAATCTCCTCCAGACCCCATTACCTTTTCACTACATCTCATCTGATCCTCCAACTGAGATTTTATACCCCCAATTTAGTTTAACTAGGATGAAATTTTTATTAAGTTGTCCAGTCCTCCTTTCTTCACATATTCCCCATTAACATGATGCACACAGCTTTCAGATGTCAATCTCTGACATTGTTACATTTGCTAAGCCTAGGCATCATTTCCTTAGCCACTCATTTAATACCGCTCTTCCTTACTTCTTTGTTGTAGGAGCACATTCACCAGAAGATCTCAACATCCTAAGAAACCAGTTGTCACAATGGTTAAGGTATTTGCCTCTGGCTAATGCCTGTATAAAGTCTGCATGTTCTTGTTGTGCCTGTGGAGTTCCTCCTACCCCACTCCCCAAAACATGCCGAATGTTTCCATGTCAAACGGGCCCAAGAATGGAGATGTGGGCAGCAGCACATACTCTAGATGGTGCCCTATAGTGGGAAGTGTTGCACAGATCAACAGCATTTGGCATCTACTGTGATGTGCAGTATCCTCAAGATAGGAATAAACAGATAACAGACTGTGGGCCATTGCAAGATTAACCACTCAACAGTATAAAATATAGCTCTTGGTGATTCAGTCATGTTGACTGATGTCACCAAACAGGCATGGGTATGTGCCAGTGATAAGTGGTTTGAGGACTTGGCTTACTCTCGGACCCATGCTAACAGTGGGAGGGGTATATGTGCCCTTACTGGGCAGTGTGTGTGCCCACCACAAAGCCCAGCAGCCCTGGGTCAACAAGCTGCTGGACACTGTCCAGTTGGAGTTACCTGGGATAGCTCTGTTGAGCAAAAGCTAACGTAAAACCACTCAACCTGCTAAATGAGAACAAAGAATTGCTAACTCATGTTAGGTTCACTGACAACAGGATGCAGCTTGGAAGATGACATGATGGTAAGGAGGAGGCTAGAGATCCTCTTTATCAAAGAGACAAGATAGAAGGGCAGACAATGCAGCAGAGACACTCTTGCTTGGGATCAAGAGTCTACTACTCAGGAGAAGAGAGGCTAAAGACACTGTCTGGCAATCGTAGTCAGTGACAGGCTTCAGAAGACAGCGAGGGAGGGATGTTATCAGAATTAGTGACAGACTGTGGCAATCAGACTCCAGTGTAACAATAGGGCAGTATCCATAATTTCAGTCTATGCCCACAGCAAGGTTGTGATAGTAAGGAAAATGGTGTATTCAGACAGTAGTATCTACTAGATAAAGCAGGACGATATGAATTGGGGTTGATAACGGATGACTAGAATTCACATATTGGAACAGAATAGGATAGGGGGACTGCCTGGATCCACATGGGTGGTGCAACAGGAAAAAAGGAAAAGAGGCTGTTCTAAACTACTCTAGACTTCTGTATGGCAAATGGCTTGATGGTAACCAACACATTGTTCGGCAAGAGAGTTAAGTCACAAGATCACATACAAGAGTGCCTAACATGCAACTCAGATAGACTTCCTCCTAGTAAGGAAAGGGCAGTGGGGTAGAATTGATTATTGCAAAGTCATCCCCAGTGAAATGGTTGGGCCCACACAGAAAAAACGCTGGTTGCCAAAATCAGCTGTAGGCAGTGGGCAGAGAAGGCTCCAAGGTCAACAGAGACCAGGGTGTAGACCTGAAGTTGACAGGAGTGAAAGCACAAGTATCTCAATAAGAGGAGGAAATAGGTGGAGTTGAAAAAGAATGGCAGCACCTCAAAACAGCATGTGTGAGGACCACAGAACCGATATATGGCCAAGCCAAGTATGGAAATAAGGTACATAAAGAAAGCTGGTGAGGAGGTCAAAGATAGAATCAGAAGGGCTGAAGATAACTGGCATAAAGTGTCAGGGATAGGGTATGAAAGAGGAATGCCAAAGAAGCTGAAAAGTAAAGCATACAAAACAGTGGTGCAGTAAGTACTACTGCATGGTACAGAAATATGGGCAGTAAAGGCAGAGCAGTTGAAGAAGCTAGAGGTGATGGAGATTAAGTGCCTGAGAAGGGTGGTAGGAAGCAAACTGTGGGAAAGAAGAAATAAGGACATGAGGGAAGGAGCCAAAGTAGCTCCAACTGCAGAAGAGGTAAAAAGAACAGATTACGGTGGTTTGGCCACATATGCAGAATAAAAAGACAATCTGGTGAAGAGGATTTGGAACAGACAGGAAAAAGGCAAGAGGAAATGAGGATGTGCAGCAAAGAGGTGGACAGATTGTGAGGGAGAAAAAACTTGCGACAGTTTGGCATGAGTATCTAAGAAGGTAGGAGAGTGGCACTAATTACAGAAAGATGGCAACGGTTGACAACACCCGATGCCATGTAGAAAATGGGAAATGGGGGGGTTGATCATCTGAACACCCCAGTCAGAACTCGCTCACCCTACCTTCACCTGTGTTGCTCTTTAAATCACCATTTCATCCCATCAGATCACTTGTGCCTACAGGATTACTACATTGGGATCACCTCTTCTGCAAGGCATTTCATTAACACCTGACTTGCTGTTTCTGTATTTGTCTGTGGTACTGTTTACATACTGACAAAGCTTCTTCCTTTCCTGTCATTTTACTATCTCAGTGCTATGGCATGACATTCTGCTGCAGTACATTCTGGCAAGGGAATAAAACTCTAAAATGAATTCCACAGAATTAATGTGGAGCACTTAGTACAGGATGGGAAGACGTGCCCACATATGCTTTAATCACAAAGGCCTTCAGGTGTCATTCAACAATTCCAAACACTGTTTAGAATTAATTTCCACTCTAAAACATGTCTCAGGAAATGAGTGTGTGGACACAAACAACTACAGTTGGCTAGATGCTGCAAATATCAAAAGACAAGGAGGTCTGCAACGGATAACATTTGTGTTTTAGCTTACTGGAAAGCACAAGCAGCTGGCTGACCTTTCCCCTCAAATCACTATGAATGACAGAAACTAAACCTCAAACAATCAAAACTTCAGTATGCTTAAAGAAATGCATGCCTTCTAAAGTTAACAAAACAAAAAAATTCATCGCAATCCCCATTCAGGACATGCATTAGGCAAAAGTCAGGCAAGAAGAAAATTCTACACAAAAATTTTCAGACTCCTCATAGTTCAAAACACAGTCAGGTGCACCCATCAGAAAACCAACTACAGGCAGCACCAACACACCAACAATACGTTTCCAGCAGAATTCCATTTGGGGCAGAAATTCCTCAATAGCACAACAAAAAGTCTAGAAACAATCTTCATTTCCAATATCAGGTAATGCTGGTGCTGTGAGACACAGCTAGGTGAAGGGAAGTGAGAATCACAAGGGAAGCTCAATGGCTTCTGGAGAGAAAGACTGAACCAAAATGAAACAAATCCCTCTGGAAAGACCATGCTTTCTAGTGATCACAAACCAGCCTAGAGACAGCTTGCCCCATCTTTTACTACAAACTACCTCCTGAATCTTAAAACTAAAAACAGAGCTAAGCAGCTATGACCACTAGAAGGCATGATAAACATAGTAACACTCATCAAGAGTTCACCAGAATACCGGACAGGCAGGAAATATTTAATATCCAAAAACCAATAAGACTGGACACTGCTCGAATACCAACTCCTTCTGTTTATTAAAAATAGACATACAAGTGATGAGCGCTTCCGGGCCTCTGCCCTTCATCAGATAAAGCATCTCCCAAAACCAAACATTTTAAAACAAGTACAAACCAATAGAAAGTCAGTAAAAATCAGTATGCTAATCTTGTTTTGTCCTTCTGGGAGAGGAGTATGGTGTTGAATAACATGTCATGGAAAGGTCATATCAAGATCTATAAGTGTTTTGTGGACGATATTTTTATTCTTTGGGATGGGGACGATAACTCTTTAGCTGATTTCGTCTCCTACCTACATACCACCACATCATTTTTGAGGTTCACGGTTAACAGCTCACGCACACAGATTGACTTTTTGGATGTCAGGGTACAGTTGACAGAAAATGGCTTTTCATCCAGTTTGTATAGAAAAGACTGTTGGAAGAATACCTTGCTTTCTTTTGATAGCATGCACCCTCGACACATATTTCCTAATATAGTGCAGGGACAGGTTGCTAAGATTTCTAGAATCAGCAATGATGATGCATGCTTCGAGCAAGAGTTGGGGACCCTGAAGGACTGTTTTCATACCAGGGGTTATGATAGGAAATTGGTGAACAACAGAATGGAGTTTGGCAGAAATTACAGGAAGGATAGGTATAAACCATGGCTGAGAACCGTTGATACAGGCACAGGCTCACAACATGACAGGGCCAGTGGACATGATTCTAGGTTGACACTAACTTATGGCAGTAATATAGGTGATGTTTGTGCACTGATCAGAGGGAATTGGAACATTTTAACTAGTGATGTAAGTTTGAAGGGTATGCTAGGTGATAAACCGGTTTTTAGATATAAAAGAAATAAAAACTTGAAAGATTTACTTTGTAGGGATAAGACAAAGACCAGTATGGATAATCTGGCCATCACTAAACAGGGCACTTTTCCATGTGGGCTATGCAAGGCGTGTGCTTATGTAGATAGTAGGGGTGTTTTTGTACATCCAGTGACTGGAAGATTGTTTGATTTGAAAGGGAGAGCAACATGTAGAACCACTGATGTGGTTTATTTGGCTGAGTGTCAATCCTGCACAAGTTTTTGTGGGCAAGACCAACTGTATGTTTAAAGTTAGGGTCTTGCAGCACCTCTCTTCGATTAGAAATGGAGACACACGCAATGCATTATATAGACACTTGGCAGCTCATCCTACACATAGTTTCAAGTTTAAAGTGATAGTGAATGTGAAGTTGAACAAAAGAGGGGGAGACATTAAACAATTAACAGAGCTAGCTGAATCTAAATGGATAATTGAGTTTATGGCACACAGGAGTCCTGGGCTTAATGAAGTCATTCCTATGAGACCCGCCCTTAAGAACAGGCAGGTTTTTTACTGATTTTTACTGACTTTCTATTGGTTTGTACTTGTTTTAAAATGTATGGTTTTGGGAGATGCTTTATCTGATGAAGGGCAGAGGCCCGAAAGCGCTCATCACTTGTATGTCTATTTTTAATAAACAGAAGGAGTTGGTATTCGAGCAGTGTCCAGTCTTATTGGTTTTTGGATATTTACTTTGGTTTATTTGACTGGACTTTGGTGAGGCACAGAACATTGTTTTGTTTTTCATAGGAAATATTTAAGCAATAACTGACGACGTGGTGTGGTATATTGAAAATTTACCCACATTTGACGTGGTTTAATCACGAGGGCGAAGCCAGAGTAATTAAATAAAGCCAACCATGGGTAAATCTCGCGTCTATATCATATTTTCGTATGATGTAAATAGTGAACGCTATTTCATCGTACTGATAATATCTTAACAAAATATCGAACCAGGGAACAAATTTGCTGCTCCATTAAAAAAAAATAAATAAACACAAATTTAAGTGGGAGGCTTCGCTCCCACACTCCCCCACTTAAATATACCAACTGCGAGATCGCACCATAGTGGAGGAAATGGCAAAATCCCAAAGACAGTCTACAGAATTTTTTCCCTGGGAAAAAATTCGATGTTCTGTGACTTCACTATTTTGACATTTCGACAGTATCGGATCGACTAAATAGCATTCGCTATTTAGTCCATTCTATAGCGTTATACAGACCCGTAAATTTCAATATACCACAACCAGGAGTCGGTCATTGCTTTATACAATGACATTATTTAAGAAAAAAAATACTTACTTTTCTTAACTAATGTCTTTGTATAACAGCGCATTACTGTTCTTCCACCGGTGCTGGTATACTGCTTCCTTGTGTTGATGTACTGCACATGCATATGGGACTTGCATTCCTAGGCATACCCAGTACATCAATGCTTTGAAACGGAAGCAACGGAGAAAAGAAAGTCTCTGCTGTTCCTTTTCTTACTATTTTTTTTTTATTAAATAAAAAACAAAGAAGGTTCTGGACACTTTATACCAAAGGAAAAAATTCCGGGCGACCGGACCTTTTTCCGTTGGTATATTGTGGGATTTACAACGGTGCAACTGGCCAATCAGCATGCACGTTTTGGAATATTAATGGGGGGGGGTCACTGTATAATTAAATTTATTGTACTGTTCATCCACCCATCCATTTTCTGATAATCCACTTTATCTTTTCACATGGTCACAAGGGTCCCAGCTCATATCCTAAAAGCCACTGGATGCAAGGCACTGAAACCCATTCTGGATATGGCAATGGTCTACTTGCAGAATTTGCACATTCACCCACACAATCCATACATACATACATACAGACAGAGGAAATGAAAGGATAACAAAATACAAAAGCACATGCTATATAGAAAAAAATAGGAAAATAAACTAGAAACAGGTCATCAAAATCAAGATACTCTGTATGAAAGTTAATCATGCTGTTAAATGCAATATAGTCCAGCAGGTACAACCTAAGAAACATCTACCGTAAAAAAGTGAAACTGCACAGTAAAGATCACAAACTCTACAAGCAGTGAACAAGCTGTTAATGCTGAAACAGACGGCACTGAAAATGCATCTACAGTCACTAACAAACATTACATTCAGCAGCTCATGAAAACTGAATTAGGTAGTACGCAGAACACACCCATTCCACAAGGGTCTGCTCACTCAAGTGTGTTGAGAAAATAGCAAATATGGATGGTACACAAAGTTAATAAAGACCACACCAAAAAGCCTTTGTCTATCAATTCATAAAAAAAGTCAGCATCAAATGACAAATATGTGAAACAACTCGAAAAATGTGTGTCTGTTCTATGGCACTGTGGAAGCTGTTCTGATAGATGAGCCATAATGGCCAGATTACCCTAATGGAAATGATGATCGAAAATAGCAAGCCCTCTGAATCTGCCACACAGTGAAGTAATCTCCATAGTAAAGCAGCAGCAAAATTCAAAGAGCAGCAAGTGGACTCGAGAAAACAGCAGGATATCACCAAGTGAAGTCTCCCCTTATGGGTAAAAGGGTGACCCACAACAAGCAACTCAGGAGGGCTTCAGGCATAAAAAACTGAAGGAGTCTGATGCTTATAGAAATAGCAGGAAATCTGTGGGTTAGCAATACATCAAGACCAAAGTTGGATGCCAGCTGAGAGAAGAGAGATTTACTGACAACATATCATGCTTTAATGTGCTGATGAGAAAGACTGTCAGCATGTCCACCCCAAGGTATCCGGTACTAACTATTAAAACTAAGAACACAACCTCACACTTAAGATGTTAAGAAAACACATTATGAGGCCAAAATCTAAAAAAATATTACGCTGCACATGCTAGTATAGTTTGATAGCCAAACTGCCATGTTGGCTAAAAAAACTAATTTGCATAAACAGGCCTAAGATGGCTAAAATAAACATTTTTCAACAGAATCTACAGCATGCAAGTCACGTTTCTTTTTACATTCTCAAACAGTAAAAAGTCACACTGCTATATTATGAAAGACCAAGCGATCAGAAAAGTTATGCAGCAACACAA
This sequence comes from Protopterus annectens, assembly GCF_019279795.1. NCBI lineage: Eukaryota > Metazoa > Chordata > Ceratodontiformes > Protopteridae > Protopterus > Protopterus annectens. The sequence goes on along the minus strand of NC_056739.1, from coordinate 220,007,629 downwards.
AAATCAGTCTCATACAGGTCTAGAGCTTAGTAGGGTAGCATACCTATAAATGGCTACAAAAAGCAAAGGCATAGAAAGGAAGCAAGCATGAGAACCACAAACTCAGGTAGGTTGCAATGGATAAAATCTCAAACTTTCAGGTAGAAAAAAAATGCATCTTCAAGCTAGGATAGGCAGGTAACCACACTAGAGACTGGGTTTTTGTTTTCATCCTTCTTAAAATAATTTCCTTTACTCCCAAACATCTGCACTCTTCTTTGCAAAGCTGCAGATGATGTATTGCGTCCTTCCACCTTATTTATTACTATTAAAACAAATTTCAAATGAGATGGAAGGAAAACTGAACAATACTGTTCCATCATGCTGGAATGATGTGACTGAGGCAACCATCTACAATCCTCATGTTTATGAACAAGCAAGATGGAACATAGTTTTTCAGTTTGTGAAGTCACAGTGTACAGCAGTCAACTGGATCTCTTCTACTCCATTTTACAGTGGTTTCCTGGAGGTAGGCTACAAATTAGCAGAAACATAAAACACAAAAGACAACAAAGGAACAATGAAGGCACAGCGTAGTTACTGCAGTAAAAGTGAACCAATCTAGTTCTTCCTGAAACCTCACTTTACAGTATATTTTAGTTTTCAATGAATATAGTTAATTCCAGAAATTTATCTTGGGGATTGCAACTCCATTGCAAAAGCTGCCAGTGACCAACAACACACACATTGTTTGACTCTACACCTTTAGCAATGTTTGATAATACGGAAGACTAATTACCTAATCAAGACCACAGCATTTTATTTGCATTTGCTTTCCGGAGCAGAGCACCGATTTCCATGGGCCACTTTCAGACTTGGCCTGGGAGCAGTGTCTGGATTAGTGACTTGCTCAGAGTCGCACAGTTAGGCAATGGAGGCTGAGGGAATCAAACCTTGCACCACTGGACTACAGGAAACAACCAATTAACAATTTTTAAATCCCCAATGCACAGAGTTATTTATTTATTATTTATTTATTTACATTTGTTGACCGGGAGAGTCCGACTGGACACAGGTCCGTTTTCAGCGGAGGCCCGGGGAGAAAAGCTCCACATTAAGTATTATTTGCATTATACAGTTAAAAAACATAGCATTTAGATATAGACATTAGTCCAGTAAAGGATGCAAGACAAGAAGAAAACAGATGTAAAACAGCAGTAGAACATAGTACAATTTTAAAATATGGTGACATATACTAAACATGGTTACAAATGTAGTTGAGATTCATCAGTGAACAATTGATACAATCTGTTTTTGAGGTACATAACAGCCATTAGCAGTTGTTGCTACAAGAAGTTAGTATTATGTGGTAACTAGCTGGGTACATGAGTAGCCAAGCTTGCTAAGAGTAGGTTGTTGATAGGGGGCTGAGAGAGGTAGTGGGTGGGGGGAGTGGATGGTATTAGAGGGGGGTTGCAAGGGCATATCTGGCAAGTTTTGAAGTGTGATTTTAGTAAGCATTTAAAGTGGGTGCAAGAAGTTACAGAGGTATTGAGGATGGGAAGGAGTTCCAGAGTTTGGCTATAGTGCAGGAGAATAATGCTTCTCCAGCAGAGTTAATGGCTCTTGTGACATGTAGGAGGTTTTTGTGGCTGGATCTTAGTGGTCTCATGGTTATGTAGGGTTGGAGTAGATTCTGGAGGGATGGGACTTTTAGTGGTTGGTTTATTAGTTTGTGGGCGAGTGCGAGTTGGTACCATTGAAGGAGGTGGGGGAGCTCTAGCCATCCCAGTTCTGCTGGTGAGAGACAGTGGTGAGTACGGTAGGAAGCACCTGTGGCAAATTTGGCGATTTTGTTGTAGCAGGTTTCGAGCTTATTTAGATCACATTGTCTAAAGTTAGTAAATATTGGAGAAACGTAGAGTAGGGTAGAGATAAGATGAGAATTTGCTACCGAAATTTTAGCTGCTTTGGTAAGTAGTTGCTGATTTCGATATAATGCTCCTAGTTTTTTGTGCACTTTTTTAATGGTCATGGAAATGTGAATGTCAAAGTTCAGTTTATTGTCTATTTCTACTCCTAGTAATTTGGTGTTTTCTGTAGGATGGATGGTGGTGTTGTCTTTTGCTGTGATGTTAAAGTGAGTGCTGTCTAGGGTAAGTTTGGTGGGTTGGAAGATTAGTAATTTTGTTTTGTTTGAGTTGAGTATTAGTTGGGCATCGGATAACCAAGTTTCAATAGAAGAAAATGCTTCCTGTGTGACGTTTTGCAGTTCTGGTAGGGAGTGGGCTGTGCAGATGATGGTCAAGTCATCTGCGTATTGTATGAGTGTGCCATGTATTGTGGCTGTGGCTAGATTATTGGTGAAAATAGAGAATAGTAGGGGTCCCAGGATGGACCCCTGGGGAACTCCTATGGAGAGTGGAAGTTGGGGGGATAGGTTGTCCTGCCAAAAAAGAAGTTATGTTCTTACCATAACGTTCCACGTGAATTGTTCATCTCGCCTTTGTTCTTACACACGGGTTCAGAGTCGATCCTCGGCTCCGAGTCGGCCACATCACCAGCTCCGCATCTTCGATAAAGCTCGAGGCACAGTGCTATCCCATGATCCTCCAGTGTCAACCCTCAGATCTAGTTTGCTAACACTCGAAGAACCCTACTAGTTACTGCGCCCTAGCGCACAGAAATGCAACCACACTGTCTAATACTCTATAATAAAGTAGAGGAGAAAAGATGCCATACCTGAAGTACAGTAGGAAGCTCAAGAACACCCACATCTAGAGAAGACTGAACTCAGCTCAAGACGTGCCCGTTCTCCTAGACCGCAGGACGGGGGATGGAGGGGGGGGGATGTAAGAACAAAGGCGAGATGAGCAATTCACATGGAACGTTATGGTAAGAACATAACTTCTTTATGTGAAATTGTTCGATCTCGCCGTTTGTTCTTACACACGGGTAGCGTCCCTAGCTCCTTTATCCTGGGTGGCTCAAGGGAGAACATTCCTGAGAACAGTGGAACAAACGTCGCCCTGTCTCTGGAGTTTTTATTTAATTTGTAGTGGGTAATAAAGGTATGTGGTTTTGCCCAGGTTGCCGCCGCACAAATGGTATCTAATGGTAAGCGAGCGGCATGGGCCAAGGAAGTAGCAACTGCCCTCGTAGAATGAGCTCTAGGATTAAAGGGGAGCTGTTGTTTTGATTCTGCTTATACGAAATTTATACAGTCCGATAGCCATTTGGATAAAGTAACTTTCGCTATCACTTCTCCCTTTTTTTGGTCAGCATAAGATACAAATAGTTGGTCTGATTTTCTGTATTCCTTAGTCCTGTCTAAGTAAAATCTCAGCTGCCTGTGGACGTCCAACTTGTGCAGCATGTATTCCAGCTTATTAGAGTGATTTTTAAAGAAGGTGGGTAGCTCAATAGATTGATTAATATTTTGAACTGAACAAATCTTTGGAAGGAAGGATGGATTGATGCGCAATGTTACTCTGTCTGGGTGAAAAATCATGTATGGGGGCCGGACAGACAAAGCCTGAAACTCTCCGAGCTGAAGTGATGGCAACCAGAAAGAGGGTCTTCCATGATAAAAATTTGAGAAGAGTTGTGGCGGCTGGTTCAAATGGGGGCAACATGAGCCGTGATAACATCAGGTTAACATTCCACGGGGCAATTGGATCATGAAAAGGGGGACGTAGGTGAAAGGTACCTTTCATAAAGGCTTTGCAAAGTCTGTGGGACAAGAGAGAATTTTCTCCTAGACCAACATAAAAATTGGATATAGCCGCCAGTTGTACCCTTATCGTGGAAGTGGAAGTTCCTTCCTGAAAAAGTGTGGAAAGAAACTCTAATATCTTGTGTACTGGAGCCCCTGATGGATCTATACCCTATTGCTAGGCCCAGTACGCGAAACGTTTCCATTTGCTATTGCATAGCTTCCTCGTGGATGGCTTATGGGAAGATACAATGATCTGTTGAACTGCAGGGGACAGTAAGTTTGACCTGGCTAAGACGGGAAGCAGAGCAGCCAAGCTGTCAGTTTGAGGGACTTGCGAGATGTGTGGGGAATTCCTGACGAGTGCGTCAACAGGTCTGGCACTGGGTCCAGAATCCACGGTTCGTCCACCTGATGAGTTTGAAGAAAGGGAAACCAGATTGGTCGAGGCCAGAATGGGGCTATCAGAATTATGGTCCTTTCCAGACATTTGGCTTTCTGCAAGAACTTGGGGATTAACGGGACAGGGGAAAAGCGTAAAGGAGACCCGGGGGCCAATCGTGTACCAGTGCGTCCCTGGGGGCGCCCCGGGGGGGGGGGGTAGTAGGGCAAGGTAGTTTCTGCATTTGGCATTCACTGGGGATGCAAATAGGTCGCAGCAAGGCTGGCCCCATCTGCGGAAAATCATTCCTGCTACTTGAGGTTTGGGGGACCACTCATGAGGCAACAGGATGGCTCTGCTCAACCTGTCCGCAATCACGTTGGATGTCCCCGGGATGTGCGTTGCTATCAGAAAGTGACCGGTGGACACAGCCCATTGCCAAATCCTGAGGGCCTCTCTGCACAATGGATAAGACCTGGTTCCCCCTTGTTTGTTTATGTACCAGACTACTGACATGTTGTCTGTCTGAACTGTCACTGTTCCCAGAGGCAAGGACTTGTGAAAGTGCTGCAACGCTAGAAACACTGCCCTCAGCTCTAGGACAATGATGTGCAGATTGTATTCCAAGTTGGACCATTGACCTTGGACTGTTCTTCCCTGAAAAAGACCCCCCCACCCTATCAGGGAAGCGTCCGTGGTCACAGTTGCTGTAGGACTGGGTAATACAAACGGTCGGCCTGTTATTAGATCCTGACTGTGCATCCACCAAAGGAGATCCCGTTTGCAGGAGTTTGTGATTAGGATCTGGTGAGACAGTGGAAGCTGTCAGTATGACCACTGAGCGAAGAGCATCCACTGAAGAATCCTCATATGCATTCTGCCTAGGGGGACTACAATAAGAGCGGCTGCCATCATTCCTAGGACTCGTAAGATTTGTCGTGCAGGGACTTTCCTGCTCTAAAGAAGGACAGTAATTTGACTTCTGAGGGCTGATACCCTTAATGGGAGGAGATTGATTCGAGCCAGGGAAGTGTCTAAATCTGCCCCTATAAATGAGATACGCTGTGAGGGCGATAGTGCGGACTTTCCAAAATTGATTGTTATGCCTGGAGAGGAGCAAAGGTTGATGGTGTAATCCCTGGCTTGCACAAAACGATACTCGGTGGTGGCGGAGAGGAGCCAGTCGTCTAGGTAAGGAAACACCCAGAATCCCATCTGTCTCAAGTGAGACGCTACTACTGCCATGCATTTGGTGAACACCCTGGGGGCTGTGGTGAGATCAAAGGGCAGAGCACGAAACTGGAAGTGACTGGCTCCCAGCCGGAAGCGCAGATGATCTCTGGACGCTCTGGCCATCTTGATATGGTAGTATGTGTCCTTGAGCTCTATAGAGCACATCCAGTCGCTCTCCTGTAGGAAAGGAAGTATCGACTGAAGCGTGACCATCCGGAACTTTGCCTTCTCCACGAAGGTGTTGAGTTTGCTGAGATCCAAAATTGGTCTCCAGTCCCCTGTTTTCTTTGGAACTAAAAAGAACCTTGAGTAAGTTCCAGATCCTATTTGGTCTGCCGGGACTGGTTGGATGACTCTGTTTTCGAGCAGCCTTTTTATCTCTATGACTGCCTGGTCTCGCAGACTGGGTGGAACATCTGGGAGCTTTTTGGGGGCAGGTGGGGTTTTTATAAAAGGAATATTGTAGCCTCTGGTAACTATGCTTTTTACCCAGGAATCTGATGTGAGATTTAGCCAGGCCTCTGGGTATAAAGCTAAGCGACCCCCGACTGCCTCCAGAGTAGGACAGCCGGGCCTGCACTCAGGAGTGCTGGAAGGGCTTCCCAGAGAAAGTCCCTCTGTCGCTCTGATTTTGCGGACCCCCTCTGCCGCCTGGGCGGCATCTTCCATTTTTTGCCCCTCCTCTGCCTCTGGAGGGGGCATCACTCTGAGTGGGCTGAAAGGATCCCTGAGTCTTTCGGAACCACATTTTTCCGCCTCTATGCCCTTTGGGGTATGGTCTAGACAGGGCGGAAAAATGGACCCCTACGGCAGACAGGGTCTTCCCTTCTTGCTCACACCTAGTGAGGGTCTCCTTTACTTTGGGGCCAAACAAGGAAGCACCATCAAAGGGGGCATTTGTAAAGGAAGACTTGAAGGATTCCGCAAAGGAGCATAGGCGCAACCAGGATTGCCTCCTCAGAGCAATCGCTGAAGCTGCCGCTCTACTCAATCCTTCGGCTGCGTATGAAATAAGCCTCATGGACGAGTTCACTATGGAGTTGAGGGTGTTAAGCTGTGCTGTCACTTTTTCGGAGACAGCAGCATCTGTGTTACCCTGGAGAGTATCTCAGAGTTCCTTAAGGAGATTTCTCTGTAGACGCGTGAAATGCGTAAGGTAGTTGAGCGATCTCATGGAGAAGGTCGCAGAACTAAAGATTCGCTTCCCATACCTGTCCATCGTCCTAGAATCCTTATTAGGAGGATGGACAGAGGAAGATGTTTCGGACATTTCCTTTTTAGTGGCTGCCGCCACCACCATAGTATCCACGGGAACTCCTTTAGTAAGGTAACTCTTGTCTTGAGGGGCCGTGATATATTTGTTAGGTCTACGGGGGACCGGTTCCACTGTATCAGGTGATTCCCAAGCTCTACGGGCTATGAGATCCATTAGCTCGACAAAAGGTGGGATCACCCAGGAGGTAGAAGGTTGAGCCCCAAATGCCTTCAGCAGTACCGATTCGTCTGCAGAAGGGGTAAGGGATTGCTAATCTCCCCTCTGTTTCAAGATTTCTAAAATGTCAGCAAAAGAGACATCTTCAGAGGGGGACCGTGGGGACCCTTCTGCTTCATCCAAATCAGTATCTGATGTTAGAGATTCCTGTGGGGAATCAATGTGCCTCCTCTTGCACAATCTTTTCCTCAGTACATCCTCAGAGGGGGCTTCTGGGGATGCCTCCGAGGAAGTAGGGGCACCCTCTGGGGCTTGCTGAGGCATTGGGTCTCAACGCTTAGCAGGGACCAAAGGTACAGAAGCAGAACACGTACCCTTTGGGGAAGGAGAAGAAGATGTCGATGATGTAAGTGTCTGCTCAGAAAAGACCTTCCTCATGATGTCGAAGGCACCGGTGCCCCGGTCCGTGGACGCCACCGGTTCCAAAGAAGCCGATAGCCTCCCCGGAACCAGAGCCATGGGCTCCGACCCTGAGGACAGAACCGAACTGATCTGAGCCGAGGCCCCGAGGGGAAGAGTCGGAACCGAAAGTTCGGTTCGACTGTCCCCCACGGAACCTAGGAAAGACCGTCGGCTCAGAGACCCCCCGGCTGGTTCCGAGGGTGTTGAGGTTAAAGGTGTCGATAGCACTGCTGGAGGCTTCGCACCGAGGGCTCTACACTCATTGGCTCTTCGATTCCTAGCTCCAACGACTCGAGAGGTCTCGGAGGAGGATTGGTCGAAGGGGTGGGAAGGGTCTCGAGTTTCGATACCAACTGGGATGAAACTTCGATCAGTTTGGACAGAGCCGAGTTCTCCATTAGCTTCTGTACCACTCGGTCGACGTCGGAATCAGAAAGCGGCCTCAAAGAACAGGTCGAAGGGGCCGAAGCAGTCACCGAGCAAAGGATTGAAGGCGGTGGTAACTCCGACACCGGCTCCAACATGGTAGTCTCGATCAGAGACAAGGACTCGACGCCCGACCCCGAGGTCTTTGGAGCTGGCGCCCGAATCTGAGGTGCTCGGAGCCGAGGACTTAGGCTCCGACACTTTTGAAGACTTCAACCCCTTCAAAGACTTGGACACTTGTTCGGTCTTGTCCAGGGCCTCTTGAAATTCGGGTTTTAACAACCCTCTGTCAACCAACTTCCTGCGTCTTTCCAGCATGACCCTCCCACTGAAGGAATGACATATGGAGCAGTCTTCCTGCAAGTGGAGAGGGCCAAGATAGTAGACGCAGGAGGAATGGTTATCAGTTATGGACATCTTTTGTCCACACTGACACCTCTTGAAGCCTGATTTGGCTTTCTCAGACATTTTTACTCTATACTTATTAAAATATAGCAAAAAACACAGCACACTAATATATAGGAACACACTCTCTATATATCTATATATCTATATATATATATATATATATATATATATATATATATATATATATAATACTATACAAATAGTTTAACACTATCTTAATATGTAATATATATGTATATGGGAAAAAAGTTAAGGCAAAAACTACAATAATATAAATATTACTGTCAATCCTGACAGAAAAAATCCAAGGCCTTAACTAAGGTAAATATTAACTGTTTTAAAGCTATTCTTATCTAAGAGAAAAAACACTCTCTATAAACTAACACACTCTACACTACTATATACTACTTTTAAAACTACTTTAAACGCTATTTTAAAACTACAACTTCGAAAAAATTGAAATATAATGAAAAAATACTGGCCCGAGCCTCTCAGTATGCAATCTGCTGCTAGCGGCAAGCTAGATCTGAGGGTTGACACCGGAGGATCATGGGATAGCACTGTGCCTCGAGCTTTCTCGAAGATGCGGAACTGGTGATGTGCCCGACTCGGAGCCGAGGATCGGCTCCGAACCAGTGTGTAAGAACAAACGGCGAGATCGAACAATTTCACATCAACTGCTTGTTGGCGGTCAGATAGGTAACTCTGAAACCAGTTGATGACTGGTTGAGAGAAGGATAGGTTACTGAGAAGAGAGATGAGTTGTTTGTGTGGGACCATGTCGAAAGCTTTAGAGAGGTATAGGAAGATAGCTGAGGAGAGATAACCTGCATTTTTATTTTGTAGGATAGTGTTAGAGAAAGAGAGTAAGGTGGTGGTGGTGCTATGGTTAGGTCGGAAACCGTGTTGTGTGTTGGAGAGGAGGTTGTTAGCAAGGAGGTGATCTTAGACTTGAGAATAAATGCATCTCTCTAGTATTTTGGAGAGTGGTGAGAGAATATCTATGGGGCGGTAATTGGTTAGATCTGTGATGGGGCCTCCTTTGTGTAGGGGAATTATGTGGGAGAATTTCCATAGTGTAGGAACATAACTTTCTGACAGAGATCTGTTAATCAAGAGTGATACGGGGTAGGCTAGAGTGTCAGCTGCAAGTTGAATGTATTCACCTAGGAGGTTGCCTGCTGCTAATCTGGTGGTTTTAAGTTTAGTTAGTAGTAGTTTTATTTTGGAGGTAGGAACAGGAGAGAAAGAGAAGCTAGTTGGGAGATTATTAATTCTAGTTGATGGTGTGGGTTTATGGGGGGGGGTTGTGTTGTCTAGCTAGTGATAGTACGGTTTGTGTGAAATGATTGTTGAAAGCGGTAGCAATATTTCTGGAGGCGTGAGTTAAGTTAGGAGTGGGTGTACTTACTTTACCTGGGTGGAGGATGGAGTTTACTGAGGACCAAAATTGTTGGGGTTATGTTGGGAGGAAGTAAGGGCAGACTGGTAGTTTTGGATTTTGTCCTGTTCTATAAGCTTTTTGGTTCTATTGCGTAGTTCTAGGAATTTTTTCCTAGTAGAGGGGGGGGGGGTTTGGTTTTGCGCCAGTTGTCCCATGCTTTACCCCGTTTTTCATTTCAGACTTAGTGTTTTTTTGTAGCCATGGGGATTGTTGGGCTCTAGTTCGGGAACATCTTATGGGGGTGTGGTCTGGCAGTTGGCTTAAACAGCATTAAATCTGTGGACTGCACTTTGCTAGGGTAATTACTAATAAATATCATGTAATATTCAATGTCTTAACACAGTCCAGAGTTAAGACCGTGTAGTCTGACAGTTACGCAACAGCCCTTTGAGACAAAAACTAAGAAAACTAATAAAGGCACATGTTAGTGGACAAAAATGTAGCGTAGCTGTAAATTTATTAACATAAAAGACTACACTGACAAAACTAAAAATCAACCTAATCAGAAGACCTACCAAATCTGGGAACTGTGTGGAGTCCTAAAAGTCTCAAAACCTAATCAGAAGACCTACCAAATCTGGGAACTGTGTGGAGTCCTAAAAGTTCTTATCTCAAAACCTAATGCCAGCCCCCCCCCCCCCCCAAAAAAAATACACTTTGAAAAACTAAAACCAACTGCCACCTCAGCTTTGGCACTAACTATTTGGCAAGTACTGTGGCAGTACTGAATACTAAACCTCTATCCAAACCAATGCTATTGGGTTGCATAGGACTCCTACATCAAACAACCACCCTCAGTTTGTTACACAAGTAAGGCAAGAAGTGACTTTCCGGACCTTTCTTCTTAATGCTTGTGCACTCGCGCATGCAGATGAGCGCACACACCCAAAACCACCTAGCCCCTATGGGCAATTTGGAGTTGCTCATCCACCTACCCCATGTCACACTACTTCACAAATAAAAGTAATTTATTTTACCTGAATGAACAGCTGTTAAATGTCAGGCATACCTCCATGCTGTGAAATTCAGCAAATTTTTACTGTTTATTTTGGACACAAATCAAGAATTCAAAGTATACTATCTGCACCTCAAATCACATGGAGTGAAAGCCACCTTTTTTACTGCAGATGGAAGTTCTACTTCTGTATTTTTCTTAACACTTATTTCCCGAAATGTCTGCGTTTTTTTCTTCCTTAAAAAGTTTTGTAGGTCATCATTTCATTATTTTCTGGCAACCTTACTTCATTCTGTACTTCTTGTTCCTCACAACTACTTCAGCTATACTGCACTGTACTGAAAAGTCCACATTCTTGTTCTGCTGAAGCTTTGAACTCTGCATTTCTCACTATGCTTTCTCAGCCGTTGTTTCAAGCTTTACATCAATCATTTCACTGCACATACTCTCTGGGCTTCCATTTCACCACTTAATTGGTTGCTTAGTCTAGTACAATATGGGTCTAACTTTTTAGTTGCTCAGTCTAGTATAATATGGGCCTAAAGCTTTTACTTCTCAAATTCTCCACAGGTATGTACATATGTTATGATCAAATTATATCCTCCATACACAAAAATTTCCCGATATGTATTCACTGCTCATTTCAACAATTTTATTTATTATTTTATTTTGATATTTGTTGACCGGGTTAGTCTGACTGGGCAGATGCCCCTTTTCAGGGGAGACCCGAGGAGAAAAGTTCCATGATTATACATACATGGTATAGCCAGAAGAATATCATACGTTGCAATACAATTACTATCTATATTGGTAATAAATACAATTATTAATAGATCTGTAGCAAAAATGTAGTGATCCTTAAACATTCTGAGGATTCAAATAAACCATGAGAGTATACAGTAACATTCCATACAGAAACATGACGATTGCAAATAGCGTGAAGTGCAAAAAAATCTGCAGTTCAGACAAATAAATCTGTAAAAATATAATCAGTTTGACAGGAGGAAGAAAAAAAGATGCATAAATGCATCCTACAAAACTTGTGAACGCTGACACAACATGTCGTCAAAGGCATCCCAAATGGTAATCTCCTTCGAATTTCCCCAAAGCTCTACCATGCCAGCTATGGTAGACAGTGCGCATCCCAGTAAGACATATTGGGAAGTAATTATATAAGATTCCCCAGTGCTCAAAAGCAAGGCTAAACAATAACGACAGTGGGGTAGATGTGATATCCACCTCTAAGATATCTTGGGAGTGCTATGACAAAGAGCAGGATGCCAGCCTATACCTCAAGCCACTGCTGGAAGGGTCCTCCTACAGTGGTCCATTCCACCTCCTATTCCAATGGCTTTGTTCTTTAAGTCCCTACCCTCTCCCCCGGGGATGCACAGTAAAACCACTGAGAGGCTAGCAAATGTAGCTCACTTAACAGCAAAAATGAGCATGTTGTCAGCAGCATTAGGCTACACTAAGACATAACATATACTCTATCTACATACATGCAGTACCTTGGTTGCTCTGCACCCAAGTTCTTAATGCACTTATACTTTCTGCTGGTTCTGATACTGTGCTAATGGCCATCAAATTGTACCCATCTCCTGTTGGATTCCAAGATAATGAGTGCGATTTCAGCACTGACTGCAGAGCCTTTGCCTTTACTCTACCAGTTTTACTCTTTCTGAGACATATAGCCTTAGGACCTGAACTGGGTCCAGTATTTTTCATTCAACATGAAATATCATTTACTGTGACAAACAGGCAGTTAAAGAAGTATAACCTCATGGCATTTCTTTCCTAATCCCATACATACATACCAATATGCATATTCTACTACAACCTGTTTATTTGGTAAGGAAAAGTTTCACTGCAATCATCACTCTTCCTAAGGAACAGGGTTACTAATCAATCGCTACTTCATGATTGCCCCCAGTGCCCATCTACTATATCTGCCTGGGTCTTTCTTCATTAGTTTCATGAGTATGCTGCAAGGCTGCCATTCTGATTATTCAAGGGTCCCACGCAGCCAGGGAATAAGACTAGGATTGACAGAAAAACATGCATAAGGGCACCCAAGAGGGTTGAAGAAAGGTGCTGTATCAGCAGAAGGGCTAGTGGTAGGCTGGGAGGGGAACAGGGCTTAAATAAATAAAACAAAAATCCATTGTTTGCACTCTTTATGCATATGCATTACCCATAAAATAAATGATAGATAGCATCTCATTATTCAGTTACAATGCTGCAGACATCAGTGTTTACCGCTTAACTACTGTATTACACTGATAATTCTATTCAAGTTTGACTGGGGCTAAATTGCTCATAACTCCAATAAGTCATTCAAATTTATTTAACAAGCTTTTTGTCAGTACATGGAGAACTCCAAAAACTGGGGTGCCTCTGCATTTCAGCAAGGTCAGTAACCTCAGATTAGGCAAATACAGTATCATTACTTTATCTTGAAAAGGCAGGGGGGAAAAGCCAGCCTGACCTAATAGAGATTTTTACCCAGTTAATAAAGGAGAGTAAAAAATAAAACAATGTTAATGATAAATAAACAACAGTCCATTGTAATTTTCAGGTCAGCCAAGATAAGAGTCTTTTACCACCAATCTTAACACAGCTGAAACATTACCCAGTTACATTTACTGAGAATGATGGAGCCCATAAAGAACCATCATAGTCATCAATAGGTCCAAAGCACTTAGTGCTTACATGAAAATCCAGGGTTTAATAGGCTCATTGGTCAAGTACTAAGGCTAGCTGCCCTTGTGGGCCATTTTAAGCATTTCAAAACTTCCCTTTCAAAGGTGAGAATCAAACTTGGTCCTTTGTGTCTGTGAGGTAAACAGCTTAACCACTATATCAACCCCCAATCTTGAAATGTTTTTGTGCTGTTTGTGGCATATGAAAGAATTTGAGAAGTCAGCGCAAGAGCAGTACCATACTGTTATCAAGTAAGCTCTGGGACAGAGTCATCTATTACCACCTACAGTTAGGATGGGGTGAAGTCATACATTAAGATTTTAAGGTATCACCCACTAATGAAACAATGTCTATCCAGTATGAAAACCAGATCTATGTTTTTTTCTTCTTTCTAGTTGTACTTCACTAATCCTTATTACTAGCACAAATATAACATTACTGCTTCTATACTACTAGCATGTAATATTGCTAAGGGGAAAACACACTTTCAAATTTTATTTATGTACACATGTACGTCATCAGTGTATTCTACAAACATTTACACAGTTCAGCATGTCTGCTTTCATTTCCCATTTTACAACTGAAAAACTAGTTTAAAGAAAATTCCCTTAGGAGATGCATCATGGCTAACCATTTACTTTTGTTCTTAAATTCTTTACAGCAAGGATATTTTTTTCTACTTACAGCACAGAGCCAGCAAACACGTTTCTGTGGTTTCAGTGCTGTTTACATCTATACCAGAAAACAGATGATAGACTGATGTAATGAATGCATCTAGATCTGAACATGAGATCATAGGATATACAAGGTAAGTCTGACAAGAGGTCATTGCATGCCTTGTCAAGACCCAATCTCATATTCAACCACCTTTTGCAACAAGTCTTGGGGCAAATTTAAGGGCATCCATCCAGCTGTATAATCTACATTTGAATGAAGACAAGAAATCATATTGCTTGCATGCATGGGACGTCTGTTCCAGATCAAGGTGGGGGCAATGGGTGATGAACTAATCCTGCAATTTCGTTTTTATTTACTCCTTCATGAATGTTGAGATCTCTAGGTATGGGCTACACAATTTGATTTGTCAAGGAAGAGGAGGTTGCGAAGAGCTGGGTCACTAAGGGAGAGAAATCTGCTGCAAACTTGCTAGCCTTTATGTCTGCAGTGTCTTTTAGGTTTGAATGAGAGGCTCCACTTTGGAAACGTCTGCATCAATACTGAAAGTTATTTCCTAGTTTTCTGATATAACTGGAGGAGGATCTGGAGACATCCTTTGCTTCAGTTGCTAGTCCTAATCCATGGGATACTTTGAGAACTTTTATAGCTATCTTTAGTTTCTTAGCAAGGCTGTTAAGCACAATTCTGATGCTGTAGGGTTCTGACACTACAAACCAGTTTCTCTAAGGGGCTTCTTCATTTTGTTACACAGTTTATTCATATTGCCAGTTTTCCATAATGGTTTATTTTTGAATCTATCACCATATTTAGTTTTGGAAAGGACTGTTAGGTCAATAAATTTAAATTGGCATACAAATAATTATTGTAGCTGGCTGTATGAACAATTTCAGCCATTGTGCTGACATGTACAAATGTAGCTATTTCATTATACAGCTGTAGGATGTTTGCCCTCCTGAAGTCTCCAAAGAGTGGTGGTACTGTGGCAGAGCCTAGATGGCCAACTGAGAGCAGTGAATTTTGAGAGCTCCATAAACTAGTATAACATAGGAATTTTTTATTATTTTCAAGTTTAAACTGTCAGAAATCTATAGATAAACTACTAAACTATATAAATATGAATTTTGGTGGAGATATAGAAAAACTTTCCTGTCAAGTAACTTGGAGATATATTGAGTCACTGAATATGAACAACTCAAGGAATTCTCACCCAGATGCTGCTTTGAAAAAAGAACTGCAATTGATGACATCTACCTTACAGGCACTATCTTTGAAGATGGATGGCTTTAAAAATGACTTAGAAAACCTCAAATTAAATTCTCAAAAACAGACTAATACTCTTAATGAACTATTACAGCAACACCATACAAAAATAACAAATATAAAGACTTCTCTAAATGACACTGAAGGGAGATTCAAAGAGGAAGAATTCCAAAAAGAATTTCTGCTTAAACAGAATACATGGCTGCTTAACAAAATAGATGCCGGGCAGCCTCGGTGGTGCAGCAGTTAGTGTTGCCGCATCATAGCAACAGGTTCTCTGGTTCGCTTCTCGGCTGGGGTGCCCTCTGTGTGGAATCTGCATGTCCTCTATGTGGTCGCATGAGTTTCCTCCAGGTGCTCTGGTTTCCTCCCACATCCCAAAGACATGCTGTAGCTGGATTGGACACTCTAAATTAGCCCTAGGTGTGAGTGCATGCATGTGTATGCCTTCTGTAGAAGGTTGGGTGCCGGGCTGTCAACTCGACACTGTACAACTCCACTGCCAATCATGAGCGGATAGGTGATCCGCTGCGGCGACCCCTACCAGGAAAAGCCGAAAGAAGAAGAAAACAGGGAAAGGAGAAACAACATATGGATCTTTGGTCTGCCTAAAAATACTGAAGGTGAAGACATTATTTCATTCTTAACAACCTGGATTCCTGACTTTTTAGACTTGAAAGAGGGACTTTTCATTTGGAATTGAAAGGGCGCATAGAGCACTGAGGAAACTTGCTTCTAACTCAACAAATACTCCACCTAGATCCATAGTTATAAAATTTCTTTCATTTCTGGACAAGGAAAGTACAGTGTGTACACTTAACATAAATGTAGATGTTCGAGTGTATTCACTGTTGCAGTCATTACATTTGGGCAATCTGATGGCAGGTTGCCCTCAGTCGGCCTGAGCAACAAAGTCTTGGGTCCTGCGTCGGTTGCAGTCTCCTCTTCCATGATGTCAGGTCATCAGGGGTATAAAACATGCAGCCGACGCCATTTTATTCAGTTTTTCTTGCCCCAGATGTCAGGTGCCCCCCAAATGGGGAGCAAAAATAAATAAATAAATAATATATGTATATATATATATATATATATATATATATATATATATATGAATAAACAGAAATATATGTAAATGCACCTTTAGCAACATAAACATTACCTTCATCTAACAGCAAATACACCACAAAGGCTTTAGTATATTGTGAAGGAAAGTTTAGGTATAGAAAAGGGGGATGATGGATGGGTAACCCGGACTGCAACAGTGAATACACTTGAACATCTACATTTATGGTAATTGTACACAACTGTACTATGTTCTTCGTGTTTCACTGTTGCAGTCATTACATTTGGGTAGAATCCCAAAGCAATGGATGGGAGGATGGAACTAAACAGCATTAGGAGCAGCTATAAGGCCCTGCAGAACTGCAGTGGCAAAGCCTGCCCTAGATTTGGAGAAGAGAGGCAAATGATAATGCTTTGTGAAGGTATGAACAGAGCTCCAAGTAGCAGCCTCTAGAATGTTTTTGGTTGGAACCCCTCTGAGAAAAGCTACTGAGGTAGAGGCAGCCCTGGTGAAATGTGACCTGATCCCCTTGGGCACAGGTTTACCATGGTGCAAGTAGCAGAAACTAATGCAGTGGCTTATCCACTTAGAAATAGTCTGCTTTGATATAGCCTTCCCCTCTGACCCAGGGGCAAATGCTACCAGTAGTTGCTCAGACTTTCTTAGAGATTTGGTCCTGTTTAAGTGGAATTTTAGTTGTTTGTGTACGTCCAATGAATGCAGAATCCACTCCCCCTTGTTCTGCGGATTTGGGTAAAATGTTGGCAGGTGAATTGTCTGGTTAAGAGCAACACTGGATACCACCTTAGGCATAAAAGAAGGATTGGTCCTGAGGGACACTCTGTCCGGGTAAAATGTAATAAAAGGCTCCACAGCCATGAGAGCCTGTAGTTCTGAAACCCTTCTTGCTAAAGTGACTGCCAAGAGAAAAGCTGTTTTCCAAGATAGAAATTTTATATCCGCAGTAGCTGCTGGTTCAAAAGGAGGCAGGGTGAGTTTTTCCAGCACAAAATTGAGGTCCCATGCAGGAGTTGGTGATCTTCTGGGAGGCCTTAAAATGTTGGCCCTCTAAGATACTGTTTAAGCAGTGGATAAGAAAAGAGGGGAGGCTCTGTGTTGTAATGAGCCGAGATGGCAGAGGCATTGATTTTTATTGAAGAAAAAGATAGGCCCTTGTCAAGCATCTCAGTCAAATATTGTAAAATCTGAGGAATATTGGGCTTTGCTGTGTCTGTTCCTTGTGCTTGGTTCCAAGTACAGAATCTCTTCCATTTATCAGCATAAGATTTTCTAGTACTAGGTCTTCTGGCTTCCAAAATGACATCCATCACAGATTTACTGAGAGGTGTTGTTTGAATAATTAAATGATCAGCCATGCTGCAAGATTCAGAGTTTGGAGCGGAGTGTGCATAATTTGATTGTTCTGCTGAGACAGTAGATGAGGTATTTGAGGCAAGTACCAAGGAGGAAGTTGAGACATATTCCTTAGAAGTGGGTACCAGTGTTGGCGAGGCTAGTCCGGAGCAACTAGGATCATTTTTGGTTTTTCCTGTCTGACTTTTAGTGAGACCTTGGAGAGAAGAGGCAGAGGGGGAAAGGCATAGACTGATAGGTTTTTCCAACTGAAGGATAGGGCATCCACTTTCCATGCTTTTTTGTGATGAGTTCTTGTGCAGAATTTGTCCAACTTTAATTTTGCGGAGAGGAAAATAGATCTATGTCTGGGCTCCCCCATTTCTGTGTTAACATGATGAAGATTTGTGGATCCAGTTTCCATTCGTGTGGGTCCATAAGCTTTCTGCTTAGGTCTTCTGCCAGAGTATTTTGTTTTCCTGGCAGGAACTGAGCTTGAAGATGTATTTGGTAAGTCAAAGCTGTGTTCCACAATGCCATGGCTAATCTGCAAAGGGGGTAGGAATGAGTAGCCCCCTGCTTGTTTATGTACCACATAATCATGGTGTTGTCCATCTTTATCAGTAGTTGTCCTGGATGAAGTAAGCCTTTGAAGGCTGTCAGAGCATTATGAACAGCTAGCATCTCTTTCTGGTTGATATGCAGATGCATTTGTTTTGGGCTCCATTTGCCCTGAATGCATCCCCCGCCAGGTGGGCCCCCCAAGCATAGACTGATGCATCTGTAGTTAGGGTTTGGGTGGCAGGGGGTAGAGTGAATGACAGCCCCTTGTTTTGGTGACATGTCTCTGCCCACCAAAGAAACTCCTGTTGTAGGCAGGGAATGAGAGGAATCATTGTTTCCAGACTGTGACAATGTTGACTCCATAAACTTTTTAGGTACCATTTAAGTTTCCTCATATGCAGTCTTGCATATGGAATTAGTAGAATGCAGGATGCCATGAAACCCAAAGCCTGCAGAATTTGTCTTGCAGATAACTGGGTTTTTGTTGCCATTTGTTTGAAGTACGTTGTCAGTTGCCTTTGCTTGTCTGGCGTAAGGTAAGCCATCTGGGCAGTTGTATTCAAGCTTGCACCCAGGATTGTAATTATTTGAGAGGGTACCAGTTGGGATTTCTTTTGGTTTATTGTGCACCCTAGGCATGTTAGAAGCCTTTTTACAAATGCCAGATGTTGAAGAAGAGTGTCCTTGTCCTCTGCTTGAATGAGACAGTCGTCCAGATAAGGATACATTTGTATACTTCTTTGTCTGCAGAATGCAATTACTGGTGCCAGGCACTTTGTAAAGACACTGGGCGCAGTAGATAAGCCAAAGGGCAGTGCAGAGAATTGGTAATGCAAAAAACCTGCCTTGAAGTGGAGGTATTTTCTACATGATTCCCTTATTGGGATATGCAGGTATGCCTCTCAAGTCTAGAGTCACTAACCAAGTGTTCCTGCCCAGCATAGGCAGTAGCTGTTGTAAAGACAGCATTTTGAATTTTGGAATGTCCAGGAACATGTTCAAAATCGATAAGTCCAGTATTGGACGCCAAGAATTGTCTTTTCTGGGTACCAGGAAAAGTCTTGAATAAAAACCTCGTCCTTTTTCCTTTTCTGGTACTGGTTGAATAGCCCACATATCCACAAGGGACATAACTTGTTTCTGAGCCTCTGCCCACTAATTTTGTGGCAGATCTGGCCATCCGCTTGGAATTGGCAAAGTATGGAAATTAAATCTGTACCCCTGGGATACTATGTTTAATACTCACTTGTCCTGAGTAATTAACTGCCAATTTTGAGCAAGAATTGCTAGTTTTCCCCCAAGGGGGCTGCCAAAAGATAAGTGCTTGGTGATGGTAGAGGAAAGTCATTGAGACTGCTTACTGTAGGGGTTGTGCTTAGTTTCCTCCAGATTTGGAGGTGGAGGCATCCCACTGCTTTGACCTGTAAGAACCCTGTGATTGGTATCTGGAGACTTTTGAGTGCCTCGATTTGCCTTGATGGCTCTGTTGGACACAGGGAAAGGACCAATTTTTAGTAGGCCAGTGCCTACTGAACCTGGGTGACTGCACTGGCAAGAAATCTTTTACAGTTTAGATAGATTTAGCTTTGTCTTCCATTTTCTTTAAAACCTCTTCTGCCTTATTACCAGAGTATCATGCGGCAAGGAGGCATCCAACAATTTATCTTTAATATGATCAGGCAGATTTTGCTCCTTGAGCCAGGCATGCCTTCTAATCACAGATCCAGTAACTGCGGCCCCTGCAAGAGGCCTCCAAGGAATCAAAACCACATTGCAAAGTATGCTTTCCAACCTGTTCTGCTGAATGCAATAATTCCTGTAACTCTATTTTCTGCACAATCAGAAATCAACATCATTTTCTGTTTCATAGGTTCATAGGTAGGTACTAGGCTATCTGCCAGAGGGCATTTCTAAGACTAGCCAGAGTGTGTTGGCTTTCGCCGCCCCATTGATTAATTAACTGATCCTCTGTCAAGCAGAGCCAATGAAGTGATCCCAGGGGTGTATTTTCTGTTACCCATCCACTTGTCAAGGTTTCTCTTGAAGAGTGTTAGTGAGGGGCTCTGCCTGATGTAATTTGTAATTTTGTTCCAAAGCATGGGAAGTCTCTGTGACAGGAATCTATCCCTCCAGCATGTTCTATTTATTGTTGAGGCGAGGTTTAGCTCACTAG
Source organism: Protopterus annectens (assembly GCF_019279795.1). Lineage (NCBI taxonomy): Eukaryota > Metazoa > Chordata > Ceratodontiformes > Protopteridae > Protopterus > Protopterus annectens. The sequence goes on along the minus strand of NC_056739.1, from coordinate 219,987,399 downwards.
AGTGTGTGGCTCGCAGTGACCTGGATTTCTTTAGGTGGAGCATGTCCATCAATTCTGAGTTGGACATGGCTGTGTAAGTCAGGCAGAGATCACCTCTGAGTAAGCGATATGCCATTGAGTACAGCCAGAGTTTTTTTCAGTCGGGCTGCATAGGACATATGTTTGAGGCCAGTAATCCTCTTGGTGAGGTACTTTTGTGGTCTTTCCAGCTGTTGGAAGTGTCTTGTGAGGCACATCCCAAATGGAGCATTGTACTCTATGATAGGTCTAATGAGTGATGAGTAGAGGAGCACTATAATCTCTTTATTTCTAAATGCAAACCCTTTAGTAATTGGATGGGCCACATAGAAGGATTTCCTAACTACTTTAGCAATATGATTGTCAAAGGAGAGATTACTATCTACCTGGGTCCCCAGATCTCTTATTACCTCTTCTGTATTAAGGGGGCTGCCACCTATGTGGTAATTCATGGGTGTTTTGTTTTTCCCAAATGGGATGACTATGCATTTTTTGGCATTTAGCTTGAGGCCATGACTGTGACACCAGGTGTCCATCTCAGTAAGGCCCTTTTGGAGGATGTCCGTGTCAGCCAGAGAGTCAATTATGGCTCCCAGTTTGCAGTCATCGGTGAACTTGGTTAGCCATAGTCCTCCTGTGTTTGCCTGTACTTCTGAGAAGTATATGCCAAACAGTAAGGGTCCCAGGACTGAGCCTTGTGGGACACCACTTGTGACTGATTCAGACCTGGAGCCTGCTATTCTTACCGTGTGAGTTCTGTCTGTAAGCCAGTTGGCAACCCATCTCGTGATGTAGGGGTTTATGTTCAGGCTGGAGAGTTTTTCTGTAATACTTGGTGAGGTCAAGATAGGCTGTGTGAACCACCTTTCCCTTGTCTATGGCCTTGGTGACTGTCTCAAAGAAGTCAACCAGGTTTAGTAGGCATGATCTGCCCTTAACAAAGCCAAACTGGGTCGGGTCAAATGTTTGGAGGTTCCCAATGTCTTTGTTAATGAGTTCCATGATTATGCGCTCCATAGCCTTGCAGACCAGGCTAGTCAGGCTTATGGGGTGATAGTTACCAGGGTCATTTGTGGCGCATCCTTTGTGGAGAGGAATGACTGTTGCTGTGTGCCATTCTATGGGCACGTAGCCTGTGGAGAGGCTGAGGTTGAACAGTGTGTTTAGGTGGGGGGTTAGTTAGTTCTGTAGTTCATGCAAGACACAGCCTAGGACACCATCTGGTCCCATTGACGCTGTGCTTTTGGCTTTTGAAAGGGCTGTTTTCACATGTGCGTCTGTGATTTTTTGGGATACTACACTTTTCTGGTATTGTTGTGGGCCCATTTGGAGGTGAGAGGGGGGTGAAGTTTGCACTGAATCTATCTGCCAGGATGGTGGCATATTAGTAGGTTCAGTATATTTTGTGCTATTTTGCACTAGTTCAGTGCATATCTGTGAGTTGCCACTTAGATTCTTAACATAGCTAAAAAAGGCTTTGTGGTTATCTTTTGAATCCTTGGCTATTTTTCTTTCAAAGTTAGCCTTGGATGATTTCATGAGGGACCTTAGTTTTTTACTGATACTGATCAGGGATGTCTTTCCTTCTTGGGATTTGCTTTTTTCTGAACTAGTTTCCTCCTTCTATTGTATAGCCTGTTTATTGCATGGGTCCACCAAACTGTTTTCCTTTTCTTGGAGGAGTGAGTCTTGGTTTTTGCTAGGGACGGCATGATCCATGCATCCTTGTAGGTGCTCATAGAGTGCATTTGTAAAGGTTTCTGCAGTTTTATCCTTTAGCGTGGGGGATGTGAAACTTACCACCTCTGTCTTAAGTAAGGTGAATTTTGCTTTAGAAAAGTTTTTTTACTGTGGTTTCCTTAGTTGGGGGTGGTGATGGGGTGTGGGCATCCAGAGTGATTAGTTTATGCTCTGATCTAACCAGTGACGGGATGACCTCTGGTGTGGAACACCTGTCGCCCATGTTGGTGATGACCAGGTCCAATATGTTTTCACCTCTGGTAGGGGAGTTTACCAGCTGATCCAGGGCATTTGAGTTGATGAATTCCAGGAAGCACTGGGCCTGGGAATTTGTACTAGAGTAGTTCTCCCAGTGAATGGTAGGGTAATTGAAATCACCCAATACCAGGGTGTTCAGTAGGACCTTCATGTTTTCCATTGTATCCAGAAAGGTGGAGTGGTGATCCTGGGTCATGGAGGGTGATCTGTAGCAGGCCACAATTTGCATTGCAGATTTTCCCGATGTTAGTTACACATGGATGATCTCAGAGGTATCATGCTGTGCCACTATCCTTAATGAATATGGATACACCCCCCCCTTTTGTGTTTTGGTCCGTGTTCTGTGGCCAAAACGTATGGTATGAGTTGTAGCCCGGTAGTGCCGGGGTGCTCTCTGTCTCCTTAAACCAGGTTTCAGTTACTGAACAGATGTCGACATTCTCCATACTGAGGAGTGCTTCGAGCGCATGCATTTTGAGATTTAAACTCCTGGCGTTGAGTAGCATAACCCTCAGTTTTTTGTTAATTGTGCTGTTTACAAAGGTGGGTTTGACTTTTGAGCCTTGCCTAAAAAAGGCACTATGGGGGCAGCAAGAGCCTTGGCCAGTATTCAAAAGCCTAGGGGTGACAGGTGCAAGCCGTCTCTTGTGAAGCAATGAGGCTTGTCGAGCATGTCGTCCTAGGCTGACAGACACTGGATCCCCTTTGAATGACACCAGAAGCTTAGCCAATTGTTGAAATTGATTATTTTTTCGTTACACTGAGGTATCATTCTTGGTGAGGGCAGGATACTACTCAGGGTCAGGGTCATACCAGCCTGGGCTGCATGATCAGGGAGCTCTTCCATGTCTCTTTTCATGTAGTCCAGGGAGGTACTTCTCAGTTCATTCACACCAACAGGAACAATGACAGAGTCATATTTGTACTTGTTCTGGAGTGACCTGAGTGCTTGTGTTATGTGGCGGATTCTGGCTCCCAACAGGCAACTAACAGTAACCTTCTGCTTGTCTGGCCTAGTGAGTGGGACGTCAGTGTGCCTGACTATAGAGTCACCTATTACTAGTGTGTTAAGTATGTTATTTTGCCTTAAGGGCTGTGATTGTACGGCACACTGATTTTGTGTTTTATGTGTTGGCTGGTTTGTGACAGGAAGTGCAGGTTGTTTGGGTGTCTGCTTTGGAGTTCTCTGATGCTTTTGCAGGTTTTTATTTAGAGCCTTTGAGTATGATTTTGTGTATTTGTGTATATTTTTTGCCAGTGCCGTTTTAGTAGGTCTGTGTGCGACTGGAGGTGTGGTGCAAGTGTTAACCTTCTCCTCTTCACTGTCTGTTCCAGTCTTGGGTGGCAACAGCCTAGCTTTCAGTTTGGCTGTATAATTGCATCTCTCGCATATGTTAGTGTCTTGTGGTAGGAGGAGAGGGTTGTCTCTGTACATGAGGCAGCTGCAACATTGCCTCAGGATACCCAGATTCACCAGCTGGACTGGAGAGTGCACCTGAAGTTGCCCTTTGGTCATGCTTGAATAGTAGGGTGAGCTGCTTAGTCGCTCGGTTGGTGAGGGGTGAATAAAGAGCCTTGCCCTGCTGGGCAATCAGTGTCAAGGTATATTAGTACTTGCTAATAGGTCTAAGCAAGTGCTGGGCTATAAGATGCTTTTTGAGTGTTTAGGTTGAGAGTTAGACTAGTTTCAATGGAAAAACTGAAGAGGAGACTTAGTGGAGCTGGGAATAATTTAACCATAACTAACCAGCACTGCCCGGTGAGCAAAACAGTGCAAACACAGTTTTTATAGCAGGGAAATTAAAGAGATAGAAATTAGCCCAAAATGGCCAATAAACTACTAACTTTTGGGCTGGAACCACTCCTCCAGGGACATATAGGTTGCTCAAAACTCCCCTCTCTCACAGGTGAACAGAGAATCTTTCTTCTATCCAAGTAAGGTATGGGCAACTCAGAAACTTGTATCACAGCCCTGAATTCAGCACTAGCCTGAAAACTGTACTATACTAGCTTAGAAAGGCAGGAAACAAGGAGTTTTTTTTTTTTTTGAAAAGATAAGGCAAAAATAGTAAAAAGTACACTTAAAACAGCTTTAAACGACCACAAACAATCAGAAAAGGCCATCGATCTTTAGTGTATAGCCTACCACAGTTAAATTATTTAAACAAAAAACAACTTTTTAAAAGTGCAGGCAGTCAGATACGTTTCAGTAAGCCCATAACAGGTTGTTGATATTTGAGCATATGAAACTGGCAGTTTAAGGCTCTGATTGCCAAGGTAGCAGACATATAAACCTTCTTTCCCCATCTATCCAGCGCCCTGGAATCTCTATCAGAGGGGGTAGGATTTTTGGCTGTAGAGGCCTTTACACCCCTTGGGACCCTGTGAAATAGTCTTAGGATCAGCAGCAGGATTTTTGAATAGAAATTTGTGGGAGTCAGGAGCCCTGTAATATCTTTCTGGCTTACTAGGATCCGGAGGTAGGGACTCAGGCGCCATGCTTGATTCCGAAAACACATCAACAATGTCTAACACAGGAGGTATTGCCAAAGGCCTATGCTGAGGAAGAAGGAAATCCCTAAGCTTCTTTTGATTCAGAGAAGTCCTGACTCTCCCAGTGAAAATATTCCCTTAAAGTATGCAAAGTCTCTCCAAAAGAGTAATCCTCAGGAGGAGATGCAGATGGGATGGATTCCTCTGCATCAGAATCCTCATAGGGTGGAATAGAAAATTCCTGATCAGAAGAGGAATCAGAAGAAATGGAAACCTGATTTGAAGATTCATAATCAGTGCCTTGCCTAGGCCTCTTAGCAGGGGGGGGTTTGGGAACCCCTGATCAAGGTAATTAAGTTCTCAGCCATTTTGATCATCTGTTTTTTAGGCATAGGGGCCTGAGCACGTGGCTCATGCGTCAGTTTTTTAGACATAGAAGATGTTTTTGACCTTGTTTTTGAGGCTGGCGTCGGGTTAATATAAAAATGTTGAGGCCTGAAAACACCTTCAGAAGCCAGTGCCTGCTCAGTGGCTACGGACCCATCCAAGGGAAAGACATCTGCGGGTTCAATACTCTGAGAATCTCGTGGCATACCGGACTCCGAATGGGTCTCGGTAGCGGCCTGAGACTCAAAAGTAGCAGGTATCAGGGGCTGTGAAAGTGCCTCACTGAGTACCGGCGAACCAGCGACTGGCTTAGGAGAAGTTTCGTCGTCAGTTTTGGACCTCGATGGTCCGTCTCTTTTTCTTTGCATTTTACTCCAGTAGTCGGATTGCTAACCGACGACATTTCAGGATAATTAAATCTTGATCCAAAATATTTAGAAGCAAAAATATACAGACGCTTAATAGTGCATTGGTTAAATCTAGCACAAAACCGACAGCAAGGCACGTTATGATCTGGGCCTAGGCAAGGAATACAGTACAAATGAAAATCCTTATGAGGTATTTGCTTCCTACAAGTAATGCAATTATTAACTTTTACTGATATCGGTAAGGAGCAAGAAAAAGTTTCCCCAACGGGGTACTTAGCTTTAGTTTGAAGACTTTGGTTCTGAAACTCGAATGCGAAAATTTCAGGAGTCGGCCGACCAGCACTTGCGAACTGCTTCTGCTTCGGGCACCTCGCGGCAAGAAAGACTGAATAAAATGCCGTCAGCTGCATGTTTTATACCACTGACAACCTGACGTAATGGAAGAGGAGACAGCAAATGACGCAGGACCCAAGACTTTGTTATTCAGGCCGACTGAGGGCAACCTGCCAGCAGATTACCCAAATGTAATGACTGCAACAGTGAAACACAAAGAACTTCTAATATTAAAATCTGCTTGGAGAAAATCACACTTAAAATACAATCAAAGCCTGATAAGGTTTGACAATGATTATTCTTCCAGAATACTAGAACAATGGGAAAAAGTCTGCCCAATAATAAAACTGTTGAAACAAAACAAAATTAAACACAGCTGGCCTTTCCAGTCAAGATAAAAATACTTTTTGCCAATGATATGAGCACCTTTAATGACTTAGAAGAAGCGACTATATTCATTAAAAACAAAAACATATTGTCTATCCCAGAAGAAACAGAATGGATGGCCCCTACTCTTAAAAGAATAAAAGAAACAAATCCTTAGACTGATGCTAGAAAGAAGAAAAAAAACTGATTCCAAGATAGCTGTCCCAAAAAAAAAATAACTCTTACAACTACATCTCTTAAAGTATTAAATGATATGGTACATCACTTGTCATCTGTTTTTATTTAAAAAAGGAGGTTTTCTTAAGCAACTGAGAAACAGGAATGATTTATTCAGAATGTTCAGAGTCTCCAATAATTCTTCACAAACAAAGGTAGGTCAAGATGGGTTACTATTTACATTATATATCAGCCAAACAAAGCAACATATAATAACAAACATAGAAGTTTCTATTCCCCTACTTGAACTCAATGAATACTTATCTTGTTCTTTTTTCATTGATTTTAATTATAATAATTTAAGTAATTAATTAACTAATTCAACAAGGTGCCATTCATCAGAGTTGAAACGCAAATGTAACAAATTAACATCATATATAATAGCAGTAACAGTAGAGTGTTTTGAAAAAAAAAATGCTGTCATGGAGACTAATGCCTTCTTCAGTTAAATTAGGATTTAGAAAAGTCATGTATATCCTGGTTAAATAACAGAAGCAAGGCTCTTAGTACAAATGTCATCATTATTCTGTCTAAATATAGTTAATACCAATTATGGCAGGTATCACAGCTACGAGTGCTGTTTGATCAATCCTGATATGGTGTGTGTGGATGCAGCTGTGTCTGGCAGCTAGTACAAATGTCATTATTATCTGTCTAAACATAGTTAATATCAATTATGGCAGATATCATAGCTTCAAGTGCTGTTTGATTAAGCCTGAAGTGGTGTGTGTGGATGCAGATGTGTCTGGCAGCTGTTGTATGTTACTAAATAAATACAGCCCAGAAGATGAAGTCAGGCGAACGCATCCACCACAGCTCGGACACCAGGAATGATCTTTCTTTCCATTTTATTTAAACACAAAACAATACACCAAGGTAAAACGGACTCCACAAAATAACTTAAAGAAACAACTGTAGATACTGGTTAAGCGCTTTCATCTGCAACATGACAGACTTCCTCAGAACCAAGTTTAGACATAAAATAATCCTATTTAAAGGAATTTTGGCGCCAAATGTTAATAATACTTTTGATTCCTTTTAAAGGGCTATACACTTGTCCTGATCAGGATACGATCTCGGCATTTGTTGTTGTATAACAATGTTAATAGTGTATTATAACATTGTATTCTAAGACTTGTAACCTGTACATCTGGTGATTACCAAAAGCGTCGATATAAACATTAATACAAATTTTGAATGCCATGTAAATGCAATGTGTTGAAAATACAATATGTTAAGAATAGTGAAAATAGTAAATGGTGAAGAGTGAAGAATTAACTACAAATGGACCATACCATAATATGTGCCTAGGTAAATTTACACTACATATACAATTGTATGACTGAATATCATTTAAAAAATAAATAAAAATAATAATAAAAATAAAAATAAAAATAAAAAATAAAAATAAAAATGTAAATATATAGTGTACTGTATTTGATACACTTCCTTCTCATGAATAACGGCTATTGACCGATCAAATTATAATGTATGTCTTCGTGGAAATATATAGTGTAGACATAGCCGTGATAATAAAAATTTCATAGTAATGACAACCATTATGATAAAAAAGACCATTATAAAAAACGTTATTTATTGTTATTACTAAATTTATTGTTAGAAGGTGAGCTGTTGATTTTGATGAAATCCCCGGTCAGGGGAAGAAAGTGCTCAATCATGGTTGCCATTGTGCTATCGTGTGTAATAAAGTGGATTACTATAAGGTTTCTGGCTGCTTGCAGTGTGGTTTTATCTATTTTGAACTGGTTTCACACTGGGCTGGGCATTTTTTCTTTCTGACAAAGTAATTACTTAAATGCTGGCAAACAATGAAATATAATTAGAAGTTATGTACTCACCATAACGTTCCATCTGAGTAGGTGACTTCATTTGGATGCAACCTGTGGGTATCGGATCCGACCTCGGATCCGAGCCGGCATTTCAAAAGCTTTAGGCTCCGAGCTCCTCCCTCTACCCATAATCCCCTGCCAAGCCCCAACTGACCTCAGACTGAGTTTGCCTATATAATACTAGAATAAAAAGTATCTAAATAGATGCATAAACTCTTGTTGTATAAAGGTCAGGGGGATGGAGGGGGGGATGGTTGCATCCAAATGAAGTCACCTACTCAGATGGAACGTGATGGTGAGTACATAACTTCTAAATCTGAAATAGGCAGACTTCATTTGTCTGCAACCTGTGGGACAGAGTCCCCAGCTACCTAAATCTTGGGCGGCCGTCATGGAAGGATGTTCCGGAGCACTGCTGAGCCAAAGGATGCTCTTCCCCTGGAAACAACATCCACCTTATAATGAGAAATGAAGGTATGAGACGAGGCCCAAGTGGCTGCCGCGCAGATATCATCCAATGGCACTCGGGACTTAAACGCGGCTGACGTTGAAACTGCCCTAGTAGAGTGAGTGGTAACCCTTTGAGGAGCAGGCCTACCTGAAGTGTCATAAGCCTGCAGAATACAATTAGCAATCCATCTCGACAGTGTGACTTTGCTAAATTTGCCTTGGGCAAAGCGGTTTCCAAAGGAGACGAGCAGTTGATCGGATTGTCTATGACCAGCCGTTCTGTGAATGTAAAAGCGCAATTGTCTATGAACATCTAAAGAATGCAGCTTATATTCTCCTTTGTTTTTATAATTGGGGAAAAACACAGGTAAGTTGATTGATTGATTAATATTAGATTCCGAAGAAACTTTTGGAAGAAAAGATGGATTGGTCCTGAGGCACACCCTATCGGGAAAGAAGGAGAGGTAAGGTGGTTTGATGCATAGAGCCTGAAGTTCCGACACTCTTCTGGCTGATGTGATGGCTACCAAGAAAGCAGTCTTCCAGGAAAGGTACTTTAGATCTGCAGAAGCTGCAGGCTCAAAGGGAGGAGCAGTAAGGGCCTGTAGAACTAAGGATAGGTCCCAAGGTGGTACAGCTTCTTTGACCGGTGGCCTCAACAGAAAAACTCCTTTAAGAAAGGTCTTACAAAGTTTCGCAGTCATGAGGGGAGCTGACTCATGGCCCATATGATAATGGGAAATCGCTGCCATTTGTACCTTTACCATGGAAGAACTAGCCCCTTGATGAAAGATGTCTGTTAAGAAGTCCAGCACCGCAGACATAGGTGCTGAAAAAGAATCCATACTTTTCTTGACCGCCCAAATAGAAAACCTTTTCCGTTTGCTCCGATAAACCTTCCTTGTGGAAGGTTTATGAGCCGCCACTAAAATGGCCTTGACAGGTGATGAGATACCGGGAGTCCTAATCAAGGATGGAACTGGAGCAGCCAGGCTGCCAATTTCAGGGTGTGTAGATTCGGGACCGGAAGTCCTAGAGGATGGAAGATGAGATCCGGGATCGGATCCAGAATCCAGGGCGGATTCACTTTGTGAGACCATACATAAGGGAACCAGGGCTGACGAGGCCAGAACGGGGCAATGAGAATCATTCTGCTCCCCAAACTGTTGGCTTTCTGCAAGAGCCTCTGCATCAGAGGTAGTGGAGGATAGGCATAAAGGAGACTGGGAGGCCAAGCATGCACCAGAGCGTCTCTCGGGGATTCCCCAGGTGGGGGAAATAGAGTGAAGAAACTGTCGCATTTGGCGTTTGAGTGAGAGGCAAAAAGATCGCAACAGGGTTGCCCCCAGATGGCAAAAATCTTCTTCGCTACCAGAGGATTGAGAGACCACTCGTGCGGGGAAAGAATGGTGCGACTGAGCTTGTCCGCAAGGATGTTGGATTTTCCCAGAATGTGCGTTGCTACAAGAAAGCGTTTGGTGGAAATTGCCCATTCCCAGACTCTCATGGCCTCTCGACAAAGGGGGTAGGACCTAGTTCCTCCCTGCTTGTTGATGTACCAGACTACTGACATGTTGTCTGTCTGGATCGCAATAGTCCCCATAGGAAGAAGGCTGTGAAGTGCTTGCAACGCCAGGAGCACCGCCCTCATCTCCAGGACATTTATATGCAACGAGGTCTCTGAGGTGTTCCACGTGCCTTGGACAATCTTGCCCGCAGAATGCCCCCCCCCACCCGAGGCGAGAAGCGTCCGTAGTCACCGTGGCTCGGGGGAATGCTGCACAAAAGGGTCTCCCTGCTAGAGGCTCCGGAGACTGGAGCCACCAAAACAGGGAGTCCTTGCATGCCTTGCTGACCGCTATTGGGCTGTTGAGAGAGGAGTATAGCGGGGACCACTGGACCTGTAGGGTCCATTGAAGAACCCGCATGTGTAAGCGAGCATGAAGAAGAAGTGGAATAGCTGCTGCCATTGAACCCAGGGCCCTCAGGACCAAAGCCGCCGTCGGAAACGGTTGTAGGACTGCTGTGATATGACACTTCAGGCTGGACAGCCTGTCTGGGGTGAGGAAGGCCCGCATTGATCTTGTGTCCAACCTTCCTCCTATGAAATCTATAAGTTGTGTGGGGTGCAGTAAAGATTTCTCCCAGTTTATGGTGATGCCCAGCCTTGGGGCTATAAGAAGGAAATAGTCCCTGGTTGAGCACAGTAGATGCCTTGATGATGCCATCAGGAGCCAGTCGTCCAGGTACGGAAAGACCTGTAATCCCTGGAGTCTCAGGTGGGCTGCTACTACTGCTAGTACCTTGGTGAACACCCTGGGGGCAGAGGTGAGACCGAAGGGGAGGACCCTGAACTGGTAGTGGCTGGCTCCCAGCCGGAAGCGAAGAAACCTCCTGGACCGTCTGTCCATCCGAATGTGGTAGTACACGTCCTTGAGGTCGATAGAGCACATCCAATCGTTCTCCCGCAAGAGGGGGAGTATAGATTGTAAGGTGACCATCCGGAACTTTTGCTTGGTTACTGACAGATTCAGTAGGGAAAGGTCTAAGATCGGTCTTAAGTCCCCCGTTTTCTTTGGCACCAAGAAGAACCTGGAGTAAAACCCTGATCCGGTCTGATCTCGGGGGACGCGCTGGATGGCTCTTTTTTCTAGCAGCTACTCGATTTCGACAGCTGCTGCCTCCCTTTGGTCGGGTGGTACATCTGGGAGGCTGCGGGATCTGGGGATTTTGTTCAGGGGAATGGTATAACCTCTGGATATCACACGAAGCACCCAACGGTCTGATGTGATTGACTCCCAAGAAGTCAGGTGCCTCGAAAAACGCCCCCCGACTGCCTCCAGAGACGGACAGCCGGGCAACCCTTCAGGGCTGTTGCGTGGGTCTGTCAGAGAAAGGTTCTCTGGACCCAAAGTTTCTAGGAGCCCCTCTGCCTCTAGGACGGCGACCTCCCTGTCCTCCTCTGCCACGGAAGGACTGGTTATCCGGAGCAGGTTGGGACTGCTGTGACTTCCGGAACCACATCTTCTTCTGTCCCTTTTGGTTCTTTGAGAAGGACCTCTGGGGAGCTGAGAAGTGGACGCCGACGGCAGACAGCGTCTTCCCGTCCTTCTCGCTCTGGACTAATGTTTCGCGAACAGTTTTGGCAAACAAGGCAGAACCATCAAAGGGGGCATTCGCGAAAGTCGCCTTGAAGGGCTCTGCGAAATCACAGTGGCGGAGCCAGGCCTGACGCCTCATGACTAGGCCTGCTCCGCTAGCTCTAGCGGCTCCCTCTGTAGCGTGAGAAAGTAGCCACATAGACGTATTGGAGACTGCTCTAAGAGTGGCCATACGGGTGGAGTACACATGTTTGTCCTCACCCGACATGGACTCTGGGGGAGATGCAGCGTACTCTTTAATCAGGTCCCGCTGCATCCTGATAATGTGTGCCATGTAGTTCAGCGCTCTCAAAGAGAAGGTTGCTGAACTAAAAACTCGCTTCCCAATGCGATCCATTGAGTGGGACTCCTTGCCCGGAGGATGCATAGAGGGACTCTCCTGTGTCAACTCCCTCTTCGTGGCTGCAGCCATCATCATGGCATCTACTGGGGGGCCCTTGCTCCAGTGAGTGCGGTCCGCCGGGGGGCTCAGGATACGGTCTGGACGCTTGGGTACAGGTTCAATGGTGTCCGGATCCTTCCATGCTCTGGTGGATATAAGGTCCACCAGAGGATCGGCAGGAGGGGACACCCAAGAAGTAGATGGGCCTGCCTTGAATGCCTCCAAGAACACAGACTCGTCTGAGGAGGCCTTGGGGGCAGACCACCCCCCCCGATCCTTAACATTTCCATAATGTCTCCAAAGGAGACGTCTTCCGGGGGTGATCTTGGGGAGCCCTCCCCTTCATCCAAGTCTGTGTCTTCGGTAACGGACTCTGGGGAGTCCATGTGCCTCCTTTTGCACTTACGCTTCCGAGGCACTTCCTTGGGGGGACTGTCCGAGGAGTCCTCTTCAGCAGCTAGATGTTCCAAGGGAACTACTTGGGACATCGAGGCGGGCTGTCCCTGGGACCGGCTGATGGGAGCCTGGCCCAACTGCAAGGGAGTGCGGGGTGGAGCCGTGGCAGGGACCGGGGGTCCGGTAGTCCTCAACAGCGCCCTTTCCACTACGTCGAAGGCCGAGGGGGAGCCAGCTTCTCTAAGCCCCGAGAGCCGGACCCCCACTCGGATCCGACGCACGGACCGGATCCGAGAGACCTGGTGTGCTCCGACTTAGACGGAGCCGAAGACACACCAGCTCCCTCAGATCCAAGGCTCGGCCCTCAGCTCCGAGAGGTCGGGTCCGAAGTACCCGAAGCACTCAAGGGATGGGTCGGATCCGAGGTGCGCCGACCTATCGGATCCAACCCACCCCCGGATCCAACTCTGCCCGGTACCGACAGCTCCGAACCCAGGGTGTGGGTCGGAGAAGGAGCCAAGGGGGCGAAAAAAGGGGTCGAAGCCCCTCCCGGTTGGGGGGGGGCTAAGAGCACTCCCATTTGCATTTGGGCCTGGATGAAACGCCTCATCATCTGGTCCATGTCTGCTTCGCTCATGGAAAAAGTGGATCTAGATGAGGCCACCGAAGCGGACCTAGAGAGCCGCCTCGGGGACCTCACTGAAGGGCTAGCCTCCTCCTCCTCAGGCCCAGAAGAGAACCGAGGGGAGTGGAGCCGAGGAGGAGGAGATCTAGAAGACACAGGGGAGGCCCGCTTAGACGGAGGAGCCGAACTTGAGGTCTCGGCTCTCCGTTTGTGGTGTCTCTCCTTCTTCTCTTTCTCCCTTGAAGTCTCCCTCTCCTCCGGCTTTTTTGAGGGAGGTTGAGTCCCAGCCGGGGGAGACCACAGCACCCACTGAAGGCTGCTGGCTAGAAGGGGCAGAGGCCGGAGCCGCATCTGGGGGGAGAAGTCCCGCCAGAACAAGCTTCGACCTCCGCTCCCTTAAAGCTCGGGGGTTGAACCCTGCACAAATGGTACAACCAGATGACAGGTGTTCAACCCCCAAGCATTTAACGCACCGAGTGTGGCCATCCGCTGGGGACAGCTTATGGCCACACTCGGTACATTTAGAAAATACTGCCTTATGGGCTTCTGACATCTTAAGCCCTAACAGGCCTAAAACACACAGTACACACAAACACTCAAACTACGCAAAACCCGAAGAAAAATTAACAAGATAGAGAGAGGAAAGCCTAACACATACACTCTAACTAACTGAAATATAAAAGTTAAAGTTTTCAAAAAATTTTTAGTCAAAACTCTTATCTGTAAACCAGGAGCTCGAGGAGTCCGTTGCAACTTGAAAAGCGGCAAACAAAATCTAAGGTCAGTTAGGGCTTGGCAGGGGATTATGGGTAGAGGGAGGAGCTAGGAGCTTTTGAAATGCCGGCTCGGATCCGAGGTCGGATCCGATACCCACAGGTTGCAGACAAATGAAGTCTGCCTACTTCAGATCATCTGATACATCTGATACATCCAGTAAAGTACACTGTATTATAAACATTAGGTATAAATATGATTACCATCTATTTATATTAAGTAATACGTTTTGAAAGACTTCATCAATAAGGCTGAATATGTTAAATAACTGTGTAGTATAATCCTTTACTGAGGTTTTATATATGATACATCCTACTTTGCTATGATTGAATTGCTTGTCATCTATCTTTCATGTAAATATTATTTGCTTATACAGTAAGTGGACATTTATATTGTATTAGAATTCTGTCTAATCTACAATAGTACTATATCTGTTCAAAATAATATAAATATTGCTTATCCTTATTACAAATATTCTCCATATGATAATTCAATTTATGAAGCTCAGATGTTCTGGATTGTCAAAGTATGAGTGATAATCTGATGGATTTAGGTTTATCCATCAGATTAGGAATGATTTTCATTTCATGGCTAGTGCGGATCTTAGTTTTGTTAACATTTATTAATTTAAATTTATTTCACAAAAAAAGAAGTTATGCACTTACCATAACTTTCTATCTGAGTAGTTAGACTTAATTTGTCATCAACCTGACCCACACACAGAGCAAGAGGACCACAAGGGTACTATCTCTCGGTTACTCAGGCGAAAGAACTGAATAACTTAAACTCTGAGCTTTGACCAGCTAAGACCTACATGCAATCAAACTAAATGTACAAGTACATTTAAGTAAATCTTTATCTGCACTTTTTTTCAAATACAGCATTTAAATTGATTTATTTGTGTTGCATTGAATACTATCTAGCTGGAAGTTGTGGCTCTGTTTTTTTCAGTTAATGCTTGTTAGAATTCCTGCATAGCCAGTGATACATGGGGGTAGTTCACTTCATTGTTATTCGATTTCTGCCTTATATAAGTGGTACATTTTGGATTATTTTCTGCTTAAACTCTGAGCTTTGGCCAGCTAAGACCTACATGCAATCAACTGGACATACAAGTGAATTTAAGTAAATCTTTATTTGCACTTTTTTCAAATAATACAGCATTTAAATTGATTTATTTGTGTTGCATTGAATACTATTTAGCTGAAGATTGTGGCTCTGTTTCTTCATTTAGTTCCCCACCCACCCTGCCTGCTTTTGTTTTGGTGTTAATATTGGTGGCTTTGAAACTGCCCACCCCTCTTGTAAATTTGCATTTGGATACTCCTCCTGGGCCCATCTCATTTGCTCACTCAAAAAAAAAATTGCACTTTTTCCATCTACTTTTACTGTATTTGTGTTTCTTCCTACTTTATTATTTTATTTTGCTTTTGCATCATTTTAAAAGTACTCAATTGTATTTATTACTGCTTGGTTTAACTATCATTCTAAGCCTTTTGTTTTAAGAACTTGGGCTTCAGACCAGTTGTTTTACATTAAGAACGTTTGTGGTCTGCACTGTTATGGCAAGACAGGTAGCTTACATCCTTCTAAGTTGGGAACTGCTGATTGAAGGCTCAGTGTCTGTTATTCTAAAAGTGCATTAGTTCTGGTTTAAGCACTTGGGCTTCAGGCCAGTTATTTTACATTAAGAAGGTTCGTGGTCTGCACTCTTGTGGGAGGAGAGGCTGGACTCTACCCTTCTGAGCTGGGAATTTCTGGTTAAAGGCTTATAGTGCCTGCATAACTGAACTGTTTCTTACTGAAATTGGTGCGCCTTGTTTGCTGAAGCATAGACTAGATCCAGGCCTGCTGAATCTAGCTTTGTTTGTATAACTTGAGCACTAATCCAGGCCTTCTTAAAAGTATTCAGTTGCATTTATTATTGCTTGGTAGTAACCTGATTAAAGTGTAGCTATCATTCTAAGCCTTTTGGTTTAAGTACTTGGGCTTCAGACCAGTTGTTTTATATTAAGGTGGTTTGTGGTCTGCACTGTTGTGGCAGGACAGGTAGCTTACATCCTTCTAAGTTGGGAACTGCTATTGAGGGCTCAGTGCCTGTTATTCTAAAAGTGTATTAGCACTGGTTTAAGCACTTGGGCTTCAGGCCAGTTGTTTTACATTAAGAAGGTTAGTGGTCTGCACTCTTGTGGGAGGAGAGGCTGGACTCTGCCCTTCTGAGCTGGGAATTTCTGGTTAAAGGCTTAACAGTGCCTGCATATTTGAACCGTTTCTTACTTAAATTGGCGCGCCTTGTTTGCTGTAGCATAGACTAGATCCAGGCCTGCTGAATCTAGCTTTATCTGTATAACTTGAGCACTAATTCAGGCCTTCTTTTTTGGAGAAGGTTCCCCTGCACCCCAGGGGGAAGAGTGTGTAGTTAGAACTTGTCAGATTGAAAACTACAGGAACAGGGCTCAGTTTTGAGATTTTTTTTACTGGTTAATTGGGTAATTTGTTTAAAAGCCTTTTCTGATTGCTTATAGTCATCTAAAGCTGTTTAAAGTGTATTTTTTACTGTTTGCAGTCATTTAAAGCTGTTTTAAGTGCATTTTTTACTGTTTTTGCCTTATCTTTTCAAAACAAATTTTTTCCTTGTTTTCCACCTTTCTAAACTAGTATAGTCCAGTTTTCAGGCTAGTGCTGAATTCAGGGCTGTGTTACAATTTTCTGAGTTGCCCATACCTTACTTTGATAGAGAGGAGGTTTCTCTGTTCACCTGTAAGAGAGGAAGCTTTGAGCAGCCATCTGTCCCTGGAGGAGTGGTTCCAACCCTTTAGTAGTTTATAGGCCATGTTGGGCTAATTTCTATCTCTTTCATTTCCCTGCTGTAAAAACCTCGTTTGCACAGTTTTGCACGTCCGGGCAGCGCCAGTTAGCTAGGGCTAAATTTATCACGGCTCCACCAAGTCTCCTCTTCAGTTTTTTCCCTTGAAAGTAGTCTAACTCTCAACCTAAGCACTTAAAAAGCATCCTACATTCCAGCATTTGCTCAGACCTAACAGCAAGCACTAATATACCCAGACACTTGATTGCACAGCAGGGCAAGGTTCATTATTCACCCCTCACCAACCAAGCGACTAAGCAGCTCACCCTACTATTCAGGCATGACCAAAGGGCAATTTCAGGTATACTCTCCAGTCCAGCTGGTGAACCTGGGTATCCTCAGGCAATGTTACAACTGCCTCATGTACACAAACAACCTTCTCTTCCTACCACAAAACATCAACATATGCGAGAGATGCAATTATATAGCTAAATTGGAGGCTAAGCTCTCTCCACCCAAGAATGGAACAGGCAGTCATGAGGAGAAGGTTAACACTTGCACCACACCTCCAGCCTCACATAGATATACTAAACCAGCACTGGCAAAAAATACACATAAATACACGTAATCATACTCAGAGGCTCTAAATAAAAACCTGCAAAAGCATCACAGACCTCCAAAGCAGACACCCAAAAAACCTACACCTCCCGTCACAAACCAGACAACACATAAAACACAAAATCAGAGTGCCACACAATCGCAGCCTTTAAAGCGAAATAACATACCTAACACACTAGTAATAGGCGACTCTATAATCAGGCACACTAACGTCCCACTCACTAGGCTGGACAAGGAGAACATTACTGTTAGCTGCCTGTCGGGAGCCAGAATCCGCCTCATAACACGCGCACTCAGGTCACTCCAGAACAAATACAAATATGACTCTGTCATTGTTCATGCTGCTGTGAATGACCTGAGACGTACCTCCCTGGACTACATGAAAACAGACATGGAAGAGCTCTCAGATTATGCAGCTCAGGCAGGTATGACCCTGACCCTGAGTAGCATCCTGTCCTCACCAAGAATGATACCATAGTATAAAGAAAAAATGATCAATTTCAACAACTGGCTAAGCTTCTGGTGTCATTCAAATGGGATCCAGTGTTTGTCAGCCTGGGATGACATGCTCGACAAGCCTCGTTGCTTCGCAAGAGTCGGCTTGCACCTGTCACCCCCTAGGCTTTCAAATACTGGCCAAGGCTCTTGCTGCCCCCATAGTGCCTTTTTTAGGCAAGGCTCAAAAGCCAAACCCACCGCTGTAAACAGCACAAATAAAAAAACGAGGGTTATGCTACTCAACGCTAGGAGGTTAAATCTCAAAATGCACTCGCTCTAAGCACTCCTCAGTATGAAGAACGTCGACATCTGTGCAGTAACTGAAACCTGGTTCAAGGCTCCACAGAGAACCCCAGCACTACCGGGCTACAACTCATACCACACATTTTGGCCACAGAACATGGACCAAAAACACAAAAGGAGGGGGTGTTATCCATATTCATCAAGGATACCTATACCTCCAGGTTAGTGGCGCAGCATACCACCTCCGAGATCATCCACGTACAACTAACATCAGGCAAATCTGCAATGCAAATTGTGGCCTGCTACAGATAACCCTCCATGACCCAGAACCACTGGAAAACATGAAGGTCCTACCGAACACCCTGATATTGGGCGATTTCAATTACCCTACCATTAACTGGGAAAACTATTCAAGTACAAACTTCCAGGTCCAGCGCTTCCTGGAATTTATCAACTCAAATTCCCTGGATCAGCTGGTAATCTCCCCTACCAGAGGTGAAAACATATTAAACCTGGTCATCACCAACATGGGCTACAGGTGTTCCACACCAGAGTTCAACCAGTCACTGGTTAGATCAGACCATAAACTAATCACTCCAGATGTCCACACCACCACCTCAAACCAAGGAAACCACAGTGAAAAAAGTACAGTTTTGTACCTACCATAAATGTAGATGTTCGAGGATCCACATTGCTGCAGTCCTAACTATTGGGTAGTCCGCTGTCCAGTCGGCCCGAATACCAAAGTATATGGCTGACGTCGGTCAGGGCGCATTAGACTGACGTCAGTACGTCAGGGTACTAATGCGCATGACCGCCATATCCTCAGTCTTTTCTTGCCCCAGATGTCAGAAGACCCTGAAAAGATAAGGCCAAAACCAAAACTCCCAACATATCTGCACAAAAATATATATATACAAAATATACAAAATTAGCAGAATATAACCTCACCTACACAACCACCCCTAAACACAGAGGGAAGGAGGGAGGTAAATTGGACTGCAGCAATGTGGATCCTCGAACATCTACATTTATGGTAGGTACAAAACTGTACTATGTTCTTCATTCCACATTGCTGCAGTCCTAACTATTGGGTAGAATCCCAAAGCAGAGGTAAGGGAGGCTGGCAAATCATAAGGAAGCAGGAGCTGATAACATACCTTGCAAAATAGCTGTGGCAAAACCAGCCCTAGACTTAGAGTAGAGAGGAAGGTGGTAATGCTTAGAGAAAGTATGCACTGAACTCCAAGTAGCTGCCTCCAAAATATCCTTAGTTGCCACCCCCTTAAAAAGCTGTTGAAGTGGCAGTAGCCCTAGTGGAATGAGGCCTAATCCCAGCTGGAATCTCCTTGCCATGATGGGAATAACAAAATGCAATGCAAAACCCAATCCACGTAGAAATAGTTTGTTTTGACACAGGCTTGCCCTGAGAACTCAAAGCAAAAGAAACAAACAACTGCTGAGACTGCCGAAAATCCTTAGTCCTGCTCAAATAATAACGCAATTGCCTGTGTACATCTAAAGTGTGCAAAATCTTTTCCCCTTTATTTTGGGGATCTGCATAAAACGTATGCAAATGAATAGTTTGGTTTAAAGCCACACTAGAAACCACTTTAGGCATAAAGGAAGGATTAGTACGTAATGATACCCTATCCTTATGAAAAATCAAAAAGGCTCAACCGCCATAAGGGCCTGTAACTCAGAAACCCTTCTTGCAGAAGTAATGGCCAACAAAAAGCAGTCTTCCATGACAAGTATTTCAGTTCAGCAGTAGCTGCAGGCTCAAAAGGTTGTAGAGTAAGTTTCTCCAACACAAAATTGAGATCCCAAGCAGGAGTAGGAGCTCTACGTGGGGGTCTTATATTCTTTGCCCCTCTAAGAAATTGCTTGAACAAAGGATGTGAAAACAATGGTGGGTCACAATCATAGTGAGCTGAAATTGCTGCAGCATGAATCTTAATGGAAGAGAAAGACAAACCTTTGTCCAATAACTCAGTAAGATATTGAAGAGCCACACTCAAATTAGGCTCTGAAATCTCCAAATTCTTTGCTGCAGTCCAAAATAAAAATCTCTTCCATTTTCTCGTACACTTTCCTTGTACTAGGTCTTCTGGCTTCCATAATCACATTTAAAACTTGTTGAGGAAGTTGAGACCTGCTGTCTTTCAAAACAGAATATGCCAGGCTGTTAGATGAAGAGAGTGAAGCTTGACATTGAGCAGACGACCGTCCTTCTGAGACAACAGATGTGGAATCAAGGGTAAAGGCCATGGAGGCTTCTTTACCAGACTCCTCAGTAATGGGTACCAGTGCTGCGAGGCCAATCTGGAGCTATTAAAATCATCCTTGGCTTGTCTTGTCTGACCTTTAGAAGCACCTTTGGAAGAAGAGGCAGAGGTGGAAAGCATACACATGAAGATTTTTCCAACTGAAAGAAAGAGCATCCACTTTCCAAGCTGTGTGATGAAACCTCTTTGTGCAAAACTTTGGCAGCTGGTGGTTTAGTGGAGAAGCGAACAGATCTATGTCTGGAGTTCCCCAGGACACTGTCAACTTTTGAAATACATGAAGATCCAGTTTCCACTGGGATCCATGATTTGTCTGCTTAACACATCTGCTAAGGAGTTCTGTGCTCGGCAGAAACCTTGCCTGAAGAGTTAGTTGCAAGCTTAGCAGTCTCCCATAAAATCATTGCTTGCCTGCACAATGGGTAAGAATGTGTTCCCCTTGTTTGTTGATGTACCACATGACAGTTGTGTTGTCTGTTAGAATCAACACCTGCCCTGGAAGAAGTAACTCCTTGAAAGCCATTAATGCAAACTGGACTGCTAACATCTCCTTCATGTTGATATGTAGATGCTGTAGTCTGGCAGGCCACTTGTCTTGTATCCACTTTCCATTTAGATGAGCTCCCCAAGCAATGTCTGAGGCATCTGTCGTTAGAATTTGACTCGCCTCTGGCCGGGTCACAGAGAGTCCCTTGTTTAGGTGACATTCCTGAGCCCACCACAAAAATTCCTTTTGAATGCAAGGTATTATTTGAATGACAGTGTCCAAATCCTGGCAGTGCTGTGTCCATACACTAATGAGATACCATTGTAGCTTCCTCATATGCAGTTTGGCATTGGGAAGCACCAGAATACAAGATGCCATGAACCCTAAGGCTTGAAGGACTGTCCTTGCAGTCAGCCCGGACTGAAGAGATAGTTGATGGAAGTAACTGGAAAGATTCTTTTGTTTGTCCGGGGTTAAAAAGGCCATCTGGGCTGCTGTATTCAGTCTCACACCCAGAAAGCACATGTCTTGAGAGGGTACTAGACTGGACTTTATTTCGTTCACAGAATACCCTAGGCATCTTAGCACTGCTATGACATATTCCAAATGCTGTAGAAGGTCTTCCTTTTCTTGAGCCAGAATCAGGCAATCGTCCAAGTAAGGATAGATTTGAATTCCTTTTAGCCTGAAGTAAGCTATCACTGGAGCCAGAACCTTTGTGAATACTCTGGGCAGTAGATAAGCCAAAGGGCAATGCAGAGAACTGATAATGAGAATTTCCAGCTCATACTTTCTGCAACTTAGTCTTATAGGCACATGAAGGTAAGCTTCCTTGAGATCTAAAGTTACCATCCAGTGATCCTTGCCCAGCAGAGGTAAAAGCTGTTGTAACGTCAACATTTTGAACTTGGGAATGTCCAGATAAGTGTTGAGGATAGATAAATCCAAAATTGGTCTCCACGTGTTCCCCTTCTTTACTAGGAACAGGCGAGAATAAAATCCTAGGCCCCTTTCTGGCACAGGAACCGCTGTATGGCCCCTATTTGGAGTAACTGAGAAATTTGCTTGTGAGCCTCTTGTCTTTGTAGAGGAGGAATGTCTGGCATGCCTTTGAAAGTTGGCAAGGTATGGAAATAAAACCTGTAACCGTGGTGAATGATATCCAGAACCCATTTGTCTTGGGTAATTAAATCCCAATTTTCTTTGAAAAGAGACAGTCTTCCTCCTAGAGGTGCCGCCAGGCGAAGGTACTGGCAGCTGAAAAGGCAGGTCATTGGGTCTGCTTACGAAAGGACTGACCCCTGCCCTCACCAGAAGTCTGAGCAGGTGAACTCCTGCCCTGGGCCTAAAAGCACCTTGAGCTCTGCCCCTACCACGTCTAGACCTACCCCTAGACTGGGAATCATAAGCAGGATAAGTCCATCCCTTAGCAGGCCAATTTCTACTAAACTTGGAGGCTGCACCTGCAAAAATCCTTAACAGTTTGCATAGACTTAGCCTTGTCCTCCATCTTCTTTAAAACTGCTTCCACAGGCGAACCAAACAACACATCAGACTGTAAAGGAGCATCCAAAATCCTTGTCTTAACATGCTCAGCTAAGTTCTGATCTCTCAACCAGGCGTGCCTACGAAGAACAGAACCAGTGGCAGCCACCCTGGAGGAGGCCTCCACAGCATCAAAACCACATTGCAAGGAATGTTTACCCACTTGTTCAGACACATGAACTAAATCCTGCAACTCTTTACACTCAATACCTTCCGCCAGAGCATCCACCTTAAATTTCAACTGTGAAAGAAGATAATTCTGATATTTTAACATGTGAAACTGACAATTCAACGCCCTCATGGCTAAAGTGGAAGAAGTATACACTTTCTTTCCCCATCTATCCAAAGCCCTTGCCTCTTTATCAGGAGGGACAGGATTTTTAACAACTGAGGCCTTCACACCTTTAGGCCCCTGAGAGACAGTTTCGGGTCTGCCCTAGGACTCTTAAAAGATACTTATGAGCTTCAGGCACCCTATAATACCTATCCGGTATAACTGGGGCAGGAGGCAAAGAATCCAGTATCAGGGAAGCCTCTGTAAAAACATCTTCCACCACATTTAAAACAGGAGGTATAGCTAAAGGCCTGTGCTGGGGTAAAACAAGAATTCCCTAAGCCTTTTCCTGGAATCAGAGAAATCTTGACCTTCCCATTTAAAATGCTCCCTCATGGAATGCAGAGTCTCTGAAAATGAAAAATCCTCAGGAGGGGAAGCTGAAGGAGTAGAATCATCCACATCAGAATCAGAATAAGGAGGGTACTCCTGCAAGTCTTCAGCCGAAGACTCAGAAGCCTCCGAGCATTGCTCAAAACTTCCAAACTCAGATTCCACCCTAGGCCTCTTATCAGGAGGGGGCATAGAACCCCTTATCATAGTAATCAAATCCTCTGCCATTTTAAGCATATGTTTCTTAGGCAAAGACCCTGAAGTACTAGGAGAAACCCCACTGAAGCAAAACTCGGCCTGCCCTCAAAGAAGCCTTGGAAACAGAAGGGAGGCTCTGACCACCTTAGGAAGAGAGGAAGAACAGCCACCTGAGAAGCCCCTCAGCCTGGCCTACTTCCTGAGAGGATACATCCTGTAACAGTAAAGTCTCTCCCTGAGACTCCAAAGAAATACCTGGCAAAACCTCCGGCTCCACTGAGCCCTCTAAAGAACCGACGTCTGGGACTGTCGGTTCCTCCACTCTAGGCTTTGCTGTTTTGTCCTTGCGTTTTAGCGAAGCGGCGGAGCATCCGGCGGCATTTTATAATTACAACGCTTCCCAAACACTAACCTGGCACAGTCTAACCTTCTCTTAATAGTGCGTTTGTTAAATCTAGCACAAGAGCGGCATCCAACAACGTCGTGCTCAGGCCCTAAACAAGGTATACACAAAGTATGGTAATCCCTATGAGGTATCTGTTTCCCACAAGAAATACAGTTATTCACTTTTTCTGACATCCGGTTAAATACTGAGGCAAGAAAAAACAAAATATTTACTTAGCCAACTTTGATTCGGTCTAAAACTCTGGCTTCAGAAACTTTCAGAACGCCAACCTGCACTCGCAAAATTGCTTCTGCATCGGACCATGCGGCAAAAAAGACTGAGGATATGACGTCGGTCCTGCGCATTAGTACCCTGGCGTACTGACGTCAGTCTTATGCGCCCTGACCGGCGTCAGCCCGACTGGACAGCGGACTACCCAATAGTTAGGACTGCAGCAATGTGGAATGAAGAACATCTTTTATACAGCAAACTTCACCTTACTTAAGACGGAGGTGGCAAGTTTCACAGCCCCCACACTAAATGATAACAGAGTCCAAGATGCAGGAACCTTTACAAATGCACTTTATGAGCACCTACAAGGATGCATGGATTGTGCCATTCCTAGCAAAACCAAGACTCACTCCCCTAAGAGAAGGAAACCAGTCTTGTGGACCCCTGCCATAAACAGGCTATACAATAAGAGGAAACTAGTTCAGAAAAAAAGCAAATCCCAAGAAGGAAAGACATCCCTGATCAGTATCAGTAAGAAACTAAGGTCGCTCATAAAATCATCCAAGGCTAACTTTGAAAGAAAATAGCCAAGGATTCGAAACATAACCACAAAGCCTTCTTTAGCTATGTCAAGAATCTAAGTGGCAACTCGCAGATATGCTCTGACCTAGTGCAAAATAGCACAAAATATACTGAACCCACTGATATTACCAACATCCTGGCAGATAGATTCAGTGCAAACGTCACCCCCCCCTCACCCCCAAAAGGGCCCACAACAATACCAGAAAAGTGTAGTGTCCCGGAAATCACAGACGCACAGGTGAAAACAGCCCTTTCAAAAGCACAGCGTCAATGGGGCCAGATGGTGTCCCAGGCTGCGTCTTGCACACACTGTTCAACCTCAGCCTCTCCACAGGCTACGTGCCCAAAGAATGGCGCACAGCAACGATTATTCCGCTCCACAAAGGTGGGGCCACAACGGACCCTGGTAACTATCGCCCCATAAGCCTGACTAGCCTGGTCTGCAAGGCTATGGAGCACATCATCATGGAACTCATTAACAAAGACATTGGGAATCTCCAAACACTTGACCCGACCCAGTTTGGCTTTGTTACGGGCGGATCATGCCTACTAAACCTGGTTGACTTCTTCGAGACAGTCACCAAAGCCATAGATGAGGGGAAGGTAGTTCACATAGCCTACCTTGACCTCGCCAAGGCTTTTGACACCATTCTCTACTCTGGAATTATAGAAAAACTCACCAGCCTGAACATAAACCCCTATGTCACTAGATGGGTTGCCAACTGGCTTACAGACAGAACTCACATGGTAAGAATAGGGGGCTCCAAGTCAGACTCTAAACCAGTCACAAGTGGTGTCCCACAAGGCTCGATCCTGGTACCCCTACTGTTCATCATATACTCCTCAGAAGTACAGGCAAACACAGGAGGGCTATGGCTAACCAAGTTCACCAATGACTGCAAACTGGGAACCATAACTGACTCTCTGGCTGACACGGACATTCTCCAAAAGGGCCTTATTGAGACAGACACCTGGTGTCAAAGTCATGGTCTCAAGCTAAATGCCAAAAAAATGCATAGTCATCCTGTTTGGGAAAAAAAAAACACCCATGAATTACCACATAAGTGGCAGTCCCCTTAATACAGAAGGGGTAATAAGAGATCTGGGGACTCGGGTAGATAGTACTCTCTCCTTTGACAATCATATTGCCAAAGTAGTTAGGAAATCCTTCTATGTAGCCCATCTAATTACTAAAGGGTTCGCATCTAGAAATAAAGAGGTTATTGTGCCCCTTTACTCGTCACTTATCAGACCCATCATAGAGTACAATGCCCCATTTGAGATGTACCTCACAAGACACTTCCAACAGCTGGAAAGACCACAAAAGTACCTCACCAAGAGGATTACTGGCCTCAAACATATGTCCTATGCAGCCCGACTGGAAAAACTCCAGCTGTACTCAGTCGCATATCGCTTACTCAGAGGTGATCTCTGCCTGACTTACAAAGGCATGTACAACTCAGAATTGATGGACATGCTCCACCTAAAGAAATCCAAGTCACTGCGAGTCACTCGCTCTAGTGAGCTAAATCTCACCACAACAATAAATAGAACATGCTTGAGGGATAGATTCCTGCCACAGAGCCTCCCCATGTTTTGGAACAAAATTCCTAACTACATTAGGCAGAGCCCCTCACTAACACTCTTCAAGAGAAACCTTGACGAGTGGATGGGTAACAGAAAATACACCCCTGGGATCACTTCATTGGCTCTTCTTGACAGAGTCTCAGTTAATTAATCAATGGGGTGGCGAAAGCTGACACACTCTGGCTAGTCTTATAAATGCCCTCGGGCAGATAGCCTAGTACCTACCTATGAACCTATAACAAGGCCAGGGGGAAGGAGGGAGGGATGGATGATGACAAATGAAGTCTAACTACTCAGATGGAACGTTATGGTTAAGTACATAACTTTATCTGAAGCAGTTAACTTCATTTGGTCATCAGCTTGTGAGACAGAGTCTCCAGCTACCATAACCTTGGGAGGCCCTCATGGAAGGATGTTCCAGAGCACCGTGGAGCCAAAGGATGCTCTCCATCTGGAAACCATGTCCAATTTATAATGAGAAATGAAAGTATGAGATGAGAACCAAGTAGCCACTGAACAAATATTTTCTAATGATACTCTGGACCAAAAAGCAGCCAATGTAGCCATGGACCTGGTAGAATGGGCATGAACCCTACCTGGAATAGGCATACCTTTATCTTTGCAAACCTACAGAATGCAAAGGGAAATCCACTTGGCAATTGTCACCTTAGAAACTGGTTTGCCTAGAAAAGGTCTAGCGAAGGACACAATTGGTCAGACTTGCGAAAGGGCTTAGTCCTGTGTAAGTAGAAACGTAATTGCCTATGTACATCTAACAGATGTAGTTTATATTCCCCCTTGTTCTGAAAATTTGGAAAAAAGACAGGCAGATTAATTGATTGATTGATATTTGATTCTGAAGCCACTTTAGGTAAAAAGGAAGGATTGTTCCAAAGTGAGACCCTGCCTTTATGAAAAACATATAAGGGGGTTTAACAGATAATGCTTGAAGTTCTAACACTTTCCTCGCTGAGGTGATAGCCACTAGAAAAGCTGTTTTCCAAGACAAAAATTTCAAGTCCACAGAGGCAGTCATCTCAAAGGGCGTTGAACTAATACCTGTAAAACCAAGGTAAGATCCCAAGGAGGAGTGGGGTCCTTCACCGGAGGCCATAAAAGAAAAGTTTCTTTAATGAAGGTTTTGCAAAGTCTGGAAGAAGCCAAAGACCCCATGTTTTTGGCTACATGGAAATTAGAAATGGCAGCCAGTTGAACTTTCACCGTAGAAAAGCTGGTGACCTGCTGGAAAAGGTGTGCTAAAAATTCAAGAACCGCTGGCACTAGAAACGTAAAAGGATCTAGATCCCTCTGAGAAGCTCAGATCGAAAAACACTTCCATTTACTACGGTAAAAATTTCTGGTAGATGACTTATGGGCTGCCACCAGAACAGACTTCACACGGGAAGAAAGTCTGGGAGTCCTGACAGTAAATGGAACTGGAGCAGCCAAGCCGTGAGCTTCAGACTGCCCAGGTCTGGAAGATGAATCCCTGGATGGGTGTGAAATAAGATCTGGAATTGGATCCAGTATCCAAAGAGGAGCTACCAGATGAGACCACAGACAGGGAAACCAGATCTGGCAAGGCCAGAATGGGGCAATGTGGATGACTCTGCTCCACACACGACAAGCTTTCTGTAAGTGTGTGGAGCAAACGGGGGATATGCATAAAGAAGACCAGGAAGCAAAGCATGGACCAGAACGTCTCTGAGGGATTCCCTCTGTGGGGAGGATCAGAGCGAAGAACTCGCTGCACTTCATATTGGAAGGAGATGCAAAGAGATCGCAGCAAGGCTGACCCACTCGAGGAAGATCTACTCCACTACACAAGGCTTCAGAGACCACTCATAAGGTATAAGGATAGTTTTGCTCAATTTGTCTGCTAGTATGTTGGACCGACCAGGAATGTGCATGATCAGAAAATGGTTGGTGGAGATTACCCATTCCCACACTCTCATGGACTCTCGACAAATGGGGTAGGATCTGGTTCCTCCCTGTTTGTTGATGTACCAGACCATTAACATGTTGTCTGTCTGAATTGCAATAGTTCCCAGAGGAAGAAAGGCATGAAGGGCCTACAACGCTAATAAGACCGCTCTCCTCTCCAGAACATTGATATGCAGATTCTTCTTGTATAGGGACCACGTGCCTTGGACTGTCCTGTCCGAGCAATGCCCCCCACCCTAGTCAGGAGGCATCGGTGGTCACTGTGGCTTGGGGAGGAACAACCAGAGGAGGGACTTCTTGCATGCCTCACTTATGCGAATCAGATGAGTCAATGGCCGATCCAATAAGGACCACTGGACCACCAACGTCCACTGCAGAACCCGCATGTCAGGACGAGCACAAGGAAGAAGAGTGATAGTGACTGCCATGGATCCTAGGGCTCTTAACACCACTGCGGCTGAGGGAAAGGCATACTGAAGAATTGCGAGGACATGAAGATGAAGGCTCCGAACCCGCTCTCGAGTCAGAAATACTTTGGATTGCAATGTGTCTATTCTCGTCCCTATGTAGTCCAGGACCTGAACCGGTTCTAGAGAGGACTTGGCTATATTTATAGTGATACCCAGCAAGTCTGACAACTTCTGGAAATAATCCCTAGCTTGACAGAGTAGACGCCTGGTGGGAGCGGCAAGGAGCCAATCGTCCAGGTACAGATAGACCTGTATGCCCTGAAGCCTCAGGTGAGCCGTTACTGCTGCCATGACCTTGGTGAACACCCTGGAGGCTGTGGTGAGACTGAAGGGTAGGGCTCGGAATTGGTAGTGATTGGCCCCTAGCAGAAAGTGGAGAAACCTTCTGGAGCATCTATGCATCTTTATATGGTAATAAACATCCTGGAGGTCTAAAGAGCACATCCAGTCATTTTCTTGCAGGTAAGGCAGGATGGATTGTAGAGTAACCATCCAGAACTTTTCTTTGGCCACTGACAGGTTCAGAGTGGAAAGGTCGAGAATTGGCCTGGAGTCCCCCGTCTTTTTGGCACCAAAAAGAACCTGTAATAGATGCCTGATCTGGAGTGATCTGGGGGGGACATGCTGGATGGCCTGTTTGCTTAGCAGCTTTTCTACTTCCTTGGCTGCTGCCTCTCTTTGTGCGGGTGGACCATCTGGGAGGTGCTTTGGGGGGGGGGACATGTCACAAATAGAATTGTGTAACCCCTGGATATTATTTAGAGCACCCAACGGTCTATTGACATGGACTCTCATGCCGTCAGGTGCATAGAGAAACAACCCCCGACTGCCTCCAGAGCCGAGCAGTTGGGCAACCCCTCATGGCTGCTGTGTGGGTCTGTCCGAGAACAGTTCTGGAGACCTGAAGTTCTTTGAATCCTCCCCTGCCTCTGGGCTGGCGTCTGTCTTGTTCCCCTCTGTCTCTAGGGGAAAAGGAGTCCTGAGTGTCACGGGAATACTGAGACTTCCAGAACCACATCTTCTTTTGCCCCCGCATGATCTTTGAGGGTTAGTTAAGAGGATTCTGATGGCAGACGGCGTCTTCCCATCCTTCTCACTCTGGACTAGTGTGTCACTGACTGTCTTCCCAAAAAAGGAAGAGCCATCATAGGGAACATTCGCAAAAGACATCTTGAAGGGTTCAGCGAAATTACATCGCCTGAGCCAGGCGTGTCGCCTCATAGCAATGCTGGACCCGGCCGCCCGTGCCACTCCTTTGGTAGCATGAGAAAGGAGTTGCATGGACATGTTGGTAACCGCTTTCATAGTAGCCATTCATGTAGGGAATGTGCGTTCATCCTCTGGCAACATGGACTCCGGGGGAGATGCAGTGAACTCTTTGATCAGATCACACTGTGGTAACATGGGCCATATAGTTCAGCACCCTTATACAAAAGGTGGCTAAAGCATAAGTCCGTTTTCCCAACCGGTCTACTGTCCTGGACTCTCGGTCCAGGGGATGGACCGTGGAACTCTCCTGAGCCAGTTCCATGTTCATGGCAGCTGCTACCACCATGGCATCAACTGGAGACCCTTTATTCCAGCTTGGTCTATCTACTGAGGGGCTCAAGATTTTAACTGGACATTTTGGGATTGGCTCCACACTGTCTGGTTCTTTCCATGCCCTGTTGGCAATGAGGTCCACCAGGGGATTAGTGGAGGGGGGGGGACATCCAAGAAGTAGATGGACCCGTGTTGAATGCCTTCAGAAACACTGACTCGTCCGAGTAAGGCTTGGTGGCGGACCACCCCCTTGTTGGCGCAAGATCTCCATGATGTCTCCAAATGAGACATCCTCGGGGGGTGATCTTGGGGAGCCTTCCCCTTCCTCAAAGTCAGTTTCTTCAGTGAAGGACTTGGGGGAGTCAAAGTGCCTCCTCTTGGACTTACATTTCTGAGGAACTTCTTCGGTGGGACTCTCTGGAGAGGACTCACGGACCGCTTGGGGTTCCTCGGGGGGAACACTGTAGGGCATGTCTATCACGGGCTGTCCCTGCATGGGCAGACTGGCAGAAGATGCAACCAGAAGAGAGGGGGTTGGGGCAGACTCAGAGGAGATAGTCAGGAATCTCAATCTATTAGCGAGAACCCTTTCCACCACATTGAATGCCGAGGGGGAGTGAGCCTCCTGAGCATTTGACAGAAAGGACGCCCTCCCTGGATCCAATACGGGGATCGGAGCCAAGCCCAAAGGCGCCGAGGCTTCAAGGGGTAGGTCTCCGCCTGACAAAGTCAAAGCCGATGGGAAAAAACCCAACTCCTTGGATCGACACCCAGACTACGGCTCCAAGAGCTTGGATCCGAACCAGTCAGATCCAACGCGATCAAGGTAACTGCCGGCGTCGAGGTAGGTGGTACCACTGGCGCTGTCCCCCTGGACTCCGGAACCTCTCGCATCAAGGAACTCCAAAACCAAAGGACAGATCAGAGAAAGAGCAATTGAGGCAAATAGTGGCAGTGAGCTACCCCCTCCAGAGGGAGAGGAAGCCGGCAAGACCACCATCTGAAGCGGAGTGCGAACAAACCTTCGCATCAATCTGTCCATGGTGGCTTCAGAAAGGCTTCTGGTTGTCCTAGAAGAAGCCACTGATGACGGCCTAGAAGGACGGTGGGCTGGAGTCCCTAGATGAAGTCCAAACCTCCTCTGGCTCCGGGGGAGCCTCAGAGATTGGAGACAAGGGGAAGCTGGCCTGGAAAGTGCAGGAAGCTTGGGAGGAGGACCCGCCGGATTAGGGCACTACGGAGAATCCCCTTCCTCCCTTTCTTTTTCACGCTGCCTCTCTTTCTCTTTTTTCTTCTCCCTTTCCCCAGGTCTGTGGTCGGGAGGGTAAGTCCCAGGCTGGGAGGGAGGAGAGGACACAACAGAAGTGGAGGGAGCGGTCGCAGCTGTGACCACCGCTACAGAAGACAAGGAGGCAGCCACCTCCATGGAAGGGAGAAGCCCCTTCAAGATTAATTTTGCCTTACAGTCTTTTAAGGCCCTGGGGTTAAACCCCGCACATATGATACACTCAGTGGTCAAATGAGCGGCCTCTAAACAAATGCACAGAGTGTGGCCATCTGCGGGGGATAACTTATGGCCACACACTGTGCATTTTCTAAAGACTAACTTATGTTGATCTGCCATAATAGTGGCTGGCTACCCAACCCCAACACTCAGGCACACACCCAAAACAAGAGGCGGGAAGGGGAGGAGAAGGCCTACGCTAACTCTAGACCAACAGCAAACTACTATACACTTTTTTTTTTAAACACTAAACCTCAACAGAGAACATGACGGGGAGGAATAAAGGGACCTAAAGAATTAGCAAACGCACACACTTTCACTCAAAAAACCCAGAAACAACAGTCTTACCCACCTGGAGCTCAGCGAGCACAATGCAGGCGAAGCCGCGGCAAATGAGATCTGAGGGAAGGAAGGAGATCCAGTGGTATTATGGGTAAGGGGAGGAGCTTGGGGCTCAGATCCTACTGCTGGTGAAACTGCCATCTTAGATCTGGTCCAGATGCGAATCCCACAGATTGATGGCCAAATAAAGTTTACTCCTTCAGATACATTTTTAGTATGCCTGACCAAAATATTACTTTATTCGTAAACACTCATATAAAACTGATAATTTCCTTTAAAAGCTCAAACATATACTTTATAGTTATCAGAGGAAAATATTTAATAGTCACGATAAAACAAACAATACATAGTCTAAATAACCTAACATGAATTTAACTTTATCTTTAAATACCAATGGCTTAAACAATCCTAGCAAGAGATCAAATCTACTGAAATATTTAAAACTGAACAAAGCACAAATTGTCTTCCTTCAAGAAGCTCATTTCAAAACAAATGAAAATTACAAATGCAATCCACTTATAAGACAAAGACAAAGGGTTTAACAATTTTATGGAAAACAAATGCGAGTAACCCAGAAATCATTTTTAAGTATGAAGATAAAGGCCTTATGTCATTAGTAATAGTTAAATATAATAACAGAATATGGACCCTAGCCAGTCTATACTGGTTCCCAGATATTGGAACAGGAACGGTTAAAAAACACTTGGATATCATTTCCAATAATTATAAAGGCAACTTAATATTAGGAGGAGATTTTAGGCAAATAGTGGCAGTGAGCTATTTGATATTTCTGAAACTACAAATAAAAGACCGCTGCGTACATCTGCTGTATCAAAAGCTTTAAACAAGTGGGTAGTAACATTTCATCTTGCAGATACTTTCAAATTTAAAGAAGATAAATCTTTGTTGCTTTCCCATCAAGATCACAGGTTTGGTACCCAAATTAGAATAGATAAAACATTTGCTGCCCATGACTTACACTCTAAAATCATTAATTTCTCAATCACTCCCTGCCCCTTTTCAGACCACAATTCATTGTACTAAAACTTCAAAATGGTACAAACCATTAATCTTTAACTCCAGAATTCCAGCATACATAACTAAAATCAGAGAGGTCAAACCCTGGTTATCCGAATTACAGTTCTTCTTAGATATTAATTACACCACATAAATAAAATAATGATATGGGACTCATTAAAAGCTTACACATATGGTAAAACCCTAACTTGGTATAAAAAAATCAGAGAATGGGATTCTGAATTATTAGATCTACAATTCAAACTTTTGTCAGTAAAAGCTGAAAAATCTAAATCATTTGGAGATGAAAAGAAAGTTGAAGTATTAAACAATAAATACAATGAAATTCTAGCACATAAAACTAGTTTAGCTTTAGAAAAACTAAAAAGTAATATCTTGGCCACTTCTCCCAAATATCTACATAATTTATCTACAAGAATCAAAATACAATCAAAAGCCAATAACATTAAAAGTATCTTCCTTGAAAAGAAAGGGAAAATTGTCTCAGATATATTTGACATTCTTGATGCCTATAGAAATCACTATATGATACATTTTCAAAAAGAAAATATACATATCAATCAATTAAATCTAGATGAAAAATGTTCTAATATAAAAAAAAACAGAAAAATTAAAACTAGATTTGCAAGCACCCATATCCTACAAAGACATTACAGATGCAATAAAAGAGGGTAGAAATAATAAAGCTCCAGGTATAGATGGGATAATTATGGAAATATAAAAACTTTTTCCTTCAAAGATACTACCCCCTCTTCCATAAAACTCTATTAGAAATTCAGTCACAAGCTTTAATACCACCCTCTTGGAGATATTTCTTAATCATACCAATCTTAAAGGAAACACATCCCCAAACCTCTGTACCTCATATAAACCTATATCATTATTAAATAATGACTATAAGATATTTATGACAATATTAACTAACAATGAAAATACCACTATTCAAAATAAGTAATGATCAAACTGGATTTATATATCATAGAGACACATGACAATATTAAAAGGATAATTTATGTTATAGATTGTTAATAAAGAAGATAAAGAAATAGTCATAATTGGCTTAGATATAGAGAAAGCCTTTGATTCCCTAAATTGGAACTATTTATTCAAAATCCTAATGATATCTGAATTTCCTGCATCCTTTGTTAATCTCCTAAAGAATATATATACAAATAATTTAGCGCATGTCAAGTTAGGTCCTTTTACCTCTGAATCTGTACATATAACAAAAGGCACTAAACAAGGATGTCCCATGTCACATATTCTATTTGCTCTGGCTATTGAAATATTGGGAGATTCAATTTGTAACAATATAAAAATCAAAGGAATAGATGTTTATGAGCAATTCAATTCTAAAGTAATGCTATCTGCTGATGATATATTACTAACATTAATACAAGAGAGGCATTAGAAGACATATATATATATATATATATATATATATATATATATTAACTGACAAATTTCACATGACTTCAGGACTCCATTTCAATAAATCAAAATCAAAATCAAAAATTTTAAATTAAAAAAAAAAGAACTGCAAACTAAGGGGGATCACATCATAGGGAAACAAGAATCTACCTTAAAATATCTAGGAATTGAGTTGTGCAAGGATAATAATGAATTAGTTTCAAAAAACTACAATAATATCATCAGCACAATTAAAATCTCTGTGGAAAAACGGAACAAAATAATATTAACATTTGAAGACAGACTACAGTTAATAAAAATTGTTTTACTGCACAAGATCCTATATATAGCCTTGGTAATACAACTGTTACCAGAAAGGACCATACTTAAATAAATAAATTCATACTTAATAACATTTTTATGGTTTCTCAAAAGAAACTCCCAAAAGAAACAGAAGAGCATTAATACATCACATCAGACCATGGAAACAGGGAGGATTAAACTTTCCTGATATAGAAACATATATAAAAACATCAATATCTAAAACAATCTCAGATTGGAGAAGTCCAAATTATTCTGCAATTTGGAAATAATTACTAACTGTAATACCAATAAATGAATTTGATTTACAAAAAAAAAAATTCAAACAGATAAAAATTTGCCATGGCACATATATATTAGTATGCAATATAACATAACTAAACCCACTAAAACTCGTATGATTAATTATTACATTGACTCACTTAGGAAAATGATTAATGGAAATATAGATTTAAACTCTGGTTTGATCTTTTAACACCATTTATAGTCACAAAGAACTTTCCACATGGGGACCCAAGTAGATGGTAATCTCACCTTTGATAATCACATTGCCAAAGTGGTTAGAAAATCCTTCTAAATAGCCCACCTAATCACAAAAGGGTTCACATCCAGATCAAAAGCGGTCATTATGCCCTTCTACTCATCACTCATCAGACCCATCATAGAGTGCAACGCCCTATTTGAGATGTACCTTACAAGACACCTGCAACAGCTGGAAAGACCACAGAAGTACCTCAACAAGAGAATCACTGGCCTCAAACAGATGCCCTATGCAGATCGACTGAAGAAACTCCAGTTGTACTCGGTTGCATACCGCCTACTCAGAGGTGATCTCTGCCTGACATACAAGGCCCATGTCCAACCTAGAATTGATGGGCATGCTCCACCTAAAGAAAACCTTATCCCCTCGAACCACACTCTAGGGATCTAAACCTCACCACAACAATAAATAGGATGTGCTGGAGGGATAGATTAGTGTCCCAGAGACTTCCCATGCTTTGGAACAAGATCCCAATCTACATTAGGCAGAGCTCCTCGCTAACACTCTTCAAAAGAAACCTTGACAAGTGGATGGGAAACAGAAAGTTTACCTCTGGGATCACTTCAGTGGCTCTGCTGGACAGAAGTACAGGGAACTAATCTAAGGGGGTGGCGAAAGCCAACACATTCTGGCTAGGCTTATAAATGCCTTTGGGCAGATAGTCTACTACCAACCTATGAACCTATAAAATATATAGATAAATTATTAATTCCTGGGAACAGAAAGGATTTGTTTGTTGGCTCCAGTGTATCAAAGAACTAAAAGTTGTAGATATGCAAGTAATAAAAACAACATACAAAATTCCACAACAGGACTGGCAAACTTTACAGAGTATTCTGTCATATTTGCAAGATTTAAATAGAATTAAGAATTCTTCATTTAAAGAAATACTTAAATTTACGAAATACATATATGAAATCATATATAATGACTGACATGGAAAACAGTATTTCAAAATTTTACAAAATATTGATAAACTATAAAACAACACCCAAAAACTCATACTGGAAATATATAACAAAAGGACACTCAATAGTTAACTGAAGATATTAAAACAAATATCTTATTATCAACAAAATATACATCCTTACACAATACTGGAAAGTTTTTAATTGGAAATGCTTGCACAGAGCATTCTTAACCCCAGACAGAATCAGTAAAATTAGTTCTTCCATAAAAAGGAATATGTTGGAGATGTGAGCAAGTACACAATGAAGACTGGAACCACATTTTCTTTGATTGTGTTAAAATTAAGCCATTTTGGAATGGTATTAATAACTTTCTACAAGCTTTATTTAATGAATCATTTTATTTAACTAAAAGCACTTGTATTATTAAATGTGAACGAAGGTCCTCATTTGAATAGGTCAAGCATGTATCTAGTATGGACTATACTTGCAAATTCAAGGAAGTGTATAACAAGAAGATGGAATACAAACACAATACCAACTCTGGAAGATTTCTACAGCCTACTGAAGACCATGGCATTATTGGAAATTAAAAGTAAAGAACTAAGAATTTATCCAAAGCCATTTATCAACAACCCTTGGGGAAAAATGTTATCATTGATTGACACTATACAATAATTAATCAAACACTCTGATAATGGATTGGGCATACTTATAAAGTAACTGTATATGCTAAGATCCGTTATAGTGTCAGGCTAATGTAAATAGTGTATATAGTTATTGAAGAGGTTATGTATAAATACCATGGAATTCATTCAAATGTATTTGAAAAATAAAAAAAATTGTGAAAAAAGAGTGGTGGTACTGGTTACGGAGAGAGTGGAAGCTCTAAGAAAAGAAACAGACTGTGGTCAAACCTTACTAATGAAGAAAAGAATGTGAGTGTGAAGCAGATTCCAAATCTGTGAGTACCAAGAATATTTATGCCTCTGGTAGGTTTGAGGACAATCTAATCCATGGCATTTTGTGTACCCAATCCACGAATTGCTGGGTATTCCCAACAGTGGAAGAGAAGGCACTCCAATCAATCGAAAGAAAAAGTTGGACTCAGATTATTAGAGTTCATGCTTATAGAGATATCCTCTAATAATGCCAGGAATCTACTGTGGTTATCTGGAGCCATAGAGCAGGACTGATAGCAGGTTGTGAGTTGGACATTTGGGAGATGAAGTTCAATAAGATCACCATTTGGATGACCTCTGGGTAACAGTTTTGAAGAGATGTTATCCCTGATGAATACAGACTCTAACAAAGTTACTGGAAGGACTGCAGGTGTGGTAGGGTACAACACACAGGCACAGAAGGGTACTCCCGAAGGGTTTGAGCCATGTCATGGTAGCAACACATACATGGATGTGACCCATATCCAGAAGTGTCTCAAGACAGGACGTTTATTTTTAATACTCCTGGCACTGATTGGAGTCACCCTGATATTGGGAATTGTGTTTTTTATCAGTCTGGGATGTCCATTAGATGAATTCTGCCTAAAAAAGGCATAATTCATTCAATGATAAATGAAGACCATCTTTTGCAAAGAAAATAGTACTGTCAATCATCTCAACCCAGGGGAATCCACACCAGATCCCCCTGGAATGGCACCAGCAAGATAGTCAATTGCTGAACTCGATAACCTTTTCCTTAAATCCAGGCATCATTCTAGGTGAAGGAAAGATTCCACTCAGACATCCCTAGATGAAGCTAACATGGCAAGCTCCAAAATATCTTTATGCATGGCTTGAAGGGTATTTACATGCCACATCCATTTACACCCCTCCATGGAATACTAGCATGTTATAGTCAAATTTGGTGGAGGCTAGGCAGTTTACGGCCCCAGGTATGTCCACTATCTTGGGTCCTGAGTAGCCCAGACTAACCCTGTCCTTGTCCTCATAGAGAACAGCCTCCTATGTGTTTAAAAAAAGACTTGCCAAAAACTAATAGCTAAATTGTGCATACCAGACATAGGAAAGATTTGC
Organism: Protopterus annectens; assembly: GCF_019279795.1. NCBI lineage: Eukaryota > Metazoa > Chordata > Ceratodontiformes > Protopteridae > Protopterus > Protopterus annectens. Next base: position 219,949,370 of record NC_056739.1, on the reverse strand, counting down.
TGTTGGCATTAAGATGTATGAGGAGCAAATGCAGCAACGGATTCATGCTGATGATTTAAGAACACTAGGAGACCTGGTTAGAGATACTGTGACAGTGTCAGAGTAGGCCAGTTTTCTACTGTTGGTATGATTATGTTAAATTTGCTTGGGGGGGTGCCATGCTCACTGAATGCAGTGGACTGTGAGGGGGGTGCTCTCAGATTAGTTAAGTATTTACAACTCTGACAGATGGTGTCTAGAGGGTAAAATAAAACATTATCAGTGAGTATGTCAGTTGTTACCATGCCTTATTATATTCAAGTGTTACAAGGCTGGCAATGGAAAGGGGGAGGGGCCCCAAATCTGCTCCCTCTCCATGATGCCTAGTGCTGATGCGTAAAAAGGACACTGCTAGGAAGTACAAAAAAGCCAACTGGGGTGTTTATACAATCTGAGATAATTTTTTTTGGGGGGGGGCAGGGGACTTTGGAGGTATTTATATAATTTTGTAGGAAGGCTACAGAGGTGTTTCTTTACAGTAAGACTGTCTGGTTGAATACAAACACTGAAGTGATAGAGATACCTGGATACTAGTATTTAAGAGCTGGTAAACAAAACTGTTTAGCTCAAAAAATATGCCTTCTACAACCAAAGAGGGCTGTTATCGCCATACAGTTTAAACCCACAGCACACTTGTGCCTCACAGCTGCTGAATGAAAGCCGCCATTCAACTATGCATGTAGCAGTAGTGCACTAAGCAGCTGATTATAGTATATAGCAAGCAAGAAAAACAAGAGAACCACTTACGAACAGTCATCTACTTCCACTAGAATAACTGCTACTCACTCAAAGATGGCCCTTATACTCACCTACTTCCACTAGAATAACTGCTACTCACTCAAAGATGGCCCTCACATTAGGCCAGAACAGGTTGATACCAAACAAAAGTTGAAGGAAGAAATACATGAAACTCACATAAACAGCAGTTTAAAATCAGTGGAAACAGCAAAATAAGTGCAGTAATAAAAATGCAAACCAGAAGTTTCCCAGAGTCTTAGTGAAGTCCAGAAACACAAGCTTCTTAATGTTTGCACACAGGTAAAGCTCTATACACGAATAATGAAAGGACAGCAAGACGCACAGCTCAGCATACTGTATTTAGCAAGAAAGAAAAACAAGCCAGTCGGTGAGAACCAGTTATTAAACTCAAGGCAATGTTCCTATCTACATGCTGTTCTTGGGATATGCTGTCTGCTGAGAAAGTGGGCAATTATGTTTATGGTTGGAATACTATGAAGCCCTGCATCATCACAGTCCTAACTCTGGGTCTCAGACTTTTTAATTCGACTTCTCATGCTAGTTCACATGACAAGACATAAGGGATTTTTGGTGGCTAGTTCGCTTCATACAATGAAGATCTCAAAGCATTTTCTTGATGTAAAATTCTTCACAAAGATGCCTAACAGCATTCACTTATTACAGTGCTGTTGTGTAATCATAAGAAGCAAATATGTCTAGTAATATTTTCAATATATGGTGATGAACTTTTTGAATTAAATGTAATATGTACTTAGGAAAAATAAAATTCTTTAAGCCAGAAGAAAGTAAGAGTTCCAGAAAGTTTAAACTGATTGCTAATTAACTGGATGGTTTCACTAATCAGTGGTATTCTTTAATCTCTCTTCATATATGTGCACATGTACGATTGTTTATATCCTAAGGCAGTTAGCAAGAATGCATCTCCTACCTATTTATCCGGTCACCGACACAGAGTTAAACCCTCTATGGAAGGAAGTTATTCCTATTTCTAGCTCAGACCTGTTCAAGTTTGCTGCCACTGTGCATAGTCAGGATAATATTCTTTTAAGATTTCCCCCTCATATTTCCTGTTGCAGTGCTCTGTAAAAAGAGATATGCACATATCAGAAAAGTGTGTTCTCTCTTCTCAGCTGTGTTTCCATGGTTATACAGCTTATCTGCTGAAACATGCTAGCAAAGAGATGTGCTCGACTCCCTACTCCTCAGCTATAATGAAGATGGACTGCAGTCCAAAAGAAAATATTCCTTCTACTGACACTGTGCAGCAGTCCAGCCTCAGTATTAAATTAATTTGTGATGCAGCATACTAATATAAATTAGTAGTAATGACATAACAAAGACAGGTTCTACACCTATTGCTTTTGTTACTTATGAGCAAGGTGTTCCAGTTCACAATGGTAGTATAGAAAAAAATATCTTGTAAGTGTACCCTTATCATCTCTTGTTAATGGAATTAAGTGAAGGAATGTAAAGGAAGAAGGGAAGAAAGCGAGGAAGTGTAGACTTAAGAATACACAGTGAGGGAATGGAAAGTAACAAAGATAGAGAGAGAGAGAGAGAGAGACTGTATAGTTGCAAAGTAGCACAAATTGAATTTAGAGTAACAGCGGGAATATAAATAACAAGAAAGCAGTGGGGGGAATGTACAAAACACTAACAAACAGTAAGGCAAAAAGAGTAACAGCAGTGAAAACACAAAATGAAGGCTAATCTTAAAAAATAACATTTACCCAGAGCTGCTCATCATTTGGCGACAACGCCAGAGATTGAATGATTTTGCAAGCATCAAAAGCCATCTGAGGCTAAGAAAATGAATCTAAGCACATTTTCTTGCGCTGTGTATTGTTAACCACTGTGAAGGTCTACTGTGGTGTTAAATTTTTTCTGTACTTTTTTTTTTTTTTTTTTTTCAAAGATTCAAACCGACTAACTGCTGTAGGGCTGCTGTTTTAAGCAATTGAAGTGTATCTTGTTGAACTGTTAATTTAGTTCCAGGAATGTGTTTGTTGTTCCCAACACAGGCTCCAAACCAGTCTTTACATTAAGAGAGTCTAAGTTTGCACTCTTGTGGCAGGAAATGGATGATTTTATTCATTTGAACTGGGAATTACTGGTATAAAGCTCACTCTGTGCTTATCTGACTGCCCTGTGGACTTAGGCAGTGTTAAACTTGTTTTCCCCCAAAGTCTATTTAAGCCTCGTATTTGTGCAAAGCTGCTCATTATTGCTCAACAACAGTTTACGGTGCCTTGTATATACCCAAATGTCAAAAATTTAAATTTCCCTATAAAACTATCTTGGAACTTTACCCCAGTACCGTGGCACTCATCAGGCAACACATTTGTGCAGAGAGCAGCACCTAGCATTCAGCTGGGAATTTTCTTTAACTACAATTACCTCATCTTAGGACTCAGCACTATCACTGGTTAGTGAGCAGCTAGTTTGGGCACTCAGCAGCATTACAGACCAAGTCAGATGAACTTACAGCAATCAGGCAGCTCCCACCTTGTTCCATTTACATACACCCACCACTCATAACCCTTGTAAGTATAATAGAACCAGACTCCATGGATGGGCCTTTTCCTACCATCTGTTTCCAGCTGAGAGAAATTAGCATCCTGAGGCAATGACACAACTGCCTCATGTAGACTGACAACCACTTCATTCTGAAACAGACTAATACTGTAGATGAGAGATGTACTTGCACATCTTCAGTGTAGACCAGACTGTCACATACAGACACTAAACGCAACAAACAGGTTTTCAGCGATTTACACACACCACTCACTGCATCCACTAATGACCAACAACTTAGACCTACATATGTGGAGTTGCTCACATGTAACCTTCCCAAGCCTCAAAGGCCTCACAGGCATAGTCATCAGAAACCCTGAAATCACACAAACAAGACACATACCAGCACAACACAAAGCCACATCTCACTGTCTCAGCTATCAAGCCCATAAAGTGAAACTGTTCAAACCCAGCATTCTGGTCATAGGTGACTCCACAGTGACACACACAGATGTTCCCCTTACAAGGCTGGATGAAGAGAAGGTAAGAGTTAATTGCCCATCAGGAGCCAGAATCTGGCAGATCACACAAGCACTTTGATCACTCACCCCTAAGTACCAATAAGACTCTGTCATAGTCCCTGCAGGAGCAAATGGCCTCAGACATAGCTCCTTGGACTGTATGAAGAGACATGACTGAACTCTCTGAATGTGTGTCACAGGCAGCTATGAGCCTAACACTGAACAGGCAGCTATGAGCCTAACACTGAGCAGCATTCTACCATCTACAAGGGTGACACCACAATACAGACAGAAAATGATTGACTAACATTTGGTTTAGCTAGTGGTGCAATTCCGAAAGAGTCCAATATTTAGCTTGGGAGGACATGGTTGACAGATCATGCTGCTTTGCCAGAGATGGTCTCCACCTGTCACCTCTAGCGTTTCGGACATTGGCTAAAACATTATCCACCCCTATCCTTCCTTTACTTAGGAATCACCGAACAGACAAACCTTCCAACAATAACAAACAATACTCAGGACAAGCTAAAGGTGTTGCTGCTCAATGCTAGGAGTCTCAACAGGAAACTGCATTCCCTGGATGATCACCTCACTCTAGAGAATATAATAATAAAGGTTGAAGCTGCTTAGAGTTAATCATGAGTTTAAGTTTAATCATTACTTTTATAAAATGTTTTATTTATATTTATATATGCATAGTCACATCAAAATTGAAATGAGTTTACATGATCTTTTATTAAGTATTTACTATATTTTTTGTATTTAAATGAGTTGTATATAAGAAAGAATAGTGATAACTATGCCTTTAAGTAAGCACCTATTTTAACTCATGATTAATTGAATAATTGTTTAATAGTAGTTTGTATATATAGTGGCTGCATGATATGGTTTTTATTGGTTTGAAAAAGCTTATCAGCGAAAGCGCTCACCATTTTTATCTGAATAAACCTGTTTGTTCCTCAGTTTGGATTATCGTTTTGGCTTGTTGGATTTCTTACCAGGTCTGAATAGACTTACTGCATTTGGCTTTCTTAATATTGACTATATGAAGTGTCACATTGAGGTCTGAAGAGACGGATATATCATTTTGAGATCTGAAGAGACGTAATTGACTTAACTGTTCACCTTGGTGTGTCTCTAAGCAGCTTCAAACTTTATTATTATATTTATCTTATTTTTTTGCTGCTTGAGACACTGTATCTACCGTGGGCAAGTTTATTATTCATCATATTCACTCTAGAGAATACTGACATCTCTGCAATTACAGAAACATGATTTAAAACCACAGAAAGCACTCTAGCTGTGCATGGCTATAATGCCCATCATACGTTCCATTCACCCACTAAATGTGAAACAGAGAAGAAAGTGTATCTATCTACATAAAAGATAATCTCACCTCAAGATTAGTCAAACAATGTGACATGCTGGAACTACTCCATGTCCAAACATCTATGAGAAAAATCCATTACCACATTCTTGCTAGCTAGAGATCCCCCTCCATGAACCAGGATACTCGCACATCATACCTAGAGCTATATGAATCACTCATCATCCAGCCCAGTACCATACTCATGGGTGAGTTTAATTACTCCTCCATTAACTGGGAGGCATACACGACTACTAACATACATGTCCAAGGATACCTCAACTTTGTAAATTTAAATACTCTGGGGCAGCTGGTCTGCACTCCTACTAGGGGAACAAATATCCTAGATCTGATACTCACAAATATTGGGGATTGCTGTTCCCCCCCATGAGTGATGTCTTCACTGGCAAGATCAGATCATAAAGCAGTTTCCCCAGAAATTAAGGTAAAACTAGACCCCACCCCCACTGAAGCCCAAGAACTTTAAAAACTTTTCTAAGTGACGGCATAACTAAATTCCAAGCTCCCCCAAATCCAAAAAAACAAAGTAGCCCTATGCAGAGCAGTACACTACAGCCCTGTATGACCACAAACTACAAAGAAATGGCAGTACCAATCTGAAATAAGCCCATGTCAAACTACAAAAACACATCTCCTTGGATCCCTGGTCTTAATAGACTGTACAAGTGAAGAAAACCCTGTCAAGAAGTAAAAAGGAAGGTGCCCAACAGAGCAGTAAATACCTCATTAGTTTAAACAAGCAGATCAGGAAACTAGTAAAGCCTCTGAAAGCTGACTTTGAGGTAAACAAATAGCCTGCAATGCTAAAGATACCCATAAGGCATTTTTCAGCTAGGTCCGCAGTCTTAAGGGGAACATCCTACAATGTGCGGAATTAGTTATTGACAGCATCTTCTACACCCAGCTGGCAGACATAGCTAATCTGCTGGCCTATACATTCGGCTCAAACTTCACTCCCAATCACCCCAATTCTCCCACAAGAAATACATTCTGCCATTTCTCCACGAATTATCACAAAAGATCAGGTAGCCACAGCACTCTCCAAAGCGAAAAACACAGTATCAATGGGGCCTAACAATATACCAGGTTGCCTCTTAAATAATTTGAATAGTGACCTACCAGGTTCAATATGACTGCTTTTTAACCATAGCCTCCGGACAGACTTTGTTCCGACAAAGTGAACAGCTATGGTTACACCCCTACATAATAATGGACCACATCAACTGACCCGGGAAACTATAAACCCATAAGCTTGACTAGACTTATTTGTAAGGCCATGGATAGAATAATCATGGACCTGATAAACACATAGGAAACATCAAAACAATAAACCCAACCCAATTCAGCTTCACTAAAGGTAGATCATGCCACTTAAACCTGGTAAACTTCTTTGAGAAGGTCACCAAGACCATGGATGAGGGTAAAACAGTGGATACCACATACCTCAACCTGGCCAAGGCATATGATATAATAGCCCACTCAAATATTATAAATAAACTAAAAACTGGGTAAAATCCTTAGGTCACCAGATGGCTAGCCAACAGCTCAAAGACAGGGCACGTGGTGAAAGTTGATAATTCTAGTTTCAGCAAAAGGCCAGAAACTAGTGGTGTGCCACAGGGCTCAGTGCTGGGACCACTCCTATTCGGAATTTACTTTGCAGACATCAAAGCCAATGTGGAGAGCCACTGGATGACAAAGTTTCGAAACGACTGCAAGCTGGGTTAAATCAGTGAATCCCACAATGACAGATAGCCTTCAGGAACGTCTAACCCAGATTGGTGTCAGAACCATGGCCTGAAACTAAACGAGATGAAATGCATTATCATACCCATTGGTGGAAAAAAAATACCACTGCTAGCTACAACATTAACACATCCCTAAGAGTAGACTAACAGGTAAGGGATCTGGATACCCAGTTAGATAGCAACCTGAACTTTGCCCATCACGTATCTACAGTGGTAAGGAAGTCATTCTATGTGGCACAACTAGTAAATAAAGGTATGGCATCCAGATCTAGGGAGACTATAGTGCCACTGTACATAGCCCTCATTAGACTAATAATTAAGTACAAGGCACCATTCGGAATATACTTGACCAGACACCTTCAATAGCTGGAGAAACCTTAAAGGTTCCTCACAAAGAAAATACAGGTTGTAAAAATGTGTTATGCAGATATACTGAAAGCCCTTTCCTTTTACTGTCTCCTGTTGACTGTTAATGGGAGACTTCTCTCTGATCTACAAGGTACTCACAAATCCAGCCCTGATGGAGCTGCTGCATATCTGCAAGATAAAACAGCACGAGAGTCACCCATTCTAGGGATCTGAACCTGGTCAATGTCGTCAAGCAGAACACGCTGGTATCCCAGAGAATGTCAATTGTTTGGAATAGGCTTCCTATTCATGTGAATCAGAGTCCTTCCCTGCCCATCTTCAAGACCAGTCTGGATTGATGGATGGTAAATTCACACCCAAGGTGGTGCCTATGCCCCTTATGGATAGAGGCAATCTGTAAAAATACCAGAGGCATAGGCACAAACCCATGCCTTTCTCCTACAGCAGTGGACATATACCAGGTAAATCGGGTTATATTGTAGGCTTGTAAAAACTCTCGAGCTGTTAGCCTATTAATCTCCCAAGAACCTCTAATCAGGAAGAGTTAAATAAACAATGTTACTGAAAGGCTAGGCAAGTCTTACTGCACTAGTGGAAAATATTTTAAGCAAAGAGTTCTGCACAATGTTGGGGGAGTCACCAATGGCAAAAGCATACAAGAGCAACTCAGATATAAACTCAAGTGCATCTGGCAGTACAAAAGAGTAAGGCTATGAGAGCTGCTAACAAATTGCCTCCTGTAGTCCAGGGAAGATAATTTGATTCCTTCCACCTGTACTTGCCTGCTTTGCAATTGTGAGCAAGTCATTTAACCAAAATGTGCTCATGGGTCATTCCTGAAAGGTGACACTTATTTGGGTTAACAAATTAGTGATAACAATAATAATAATAATAATAATAATAATAATAATAATAATACACTATGAAGGTGGCAACTGCTTTCTCTAATAGTACACTGTTTAAAGGCTGACACAGAACCCTATTCAAAGAAATTATAAATGCTTTGAAGTTAATGCACAGATTCTAATGAGAAACTCTGTTCTTAGCAAACTATAACCTTAGCTCTGTCACACAGGTAAACCCATACAATGACTATCCAGTAAAATACACAAAGCCAAAGCTCAATGTAGTTCAGCTGAAAATATTTGATAAAAGCATTGAACCTATGGGTGTATTCATAGCCTGAAGGCTGACACATTCTGGAAAACATGCTTCTTCAAATAACAAGAACTTTTCAGGATCATTTAAAAATTGTAAGTAGCCCCCTCCTCGCACACAGACAAATTTCATGTCTTTCCTTATGTTGTACTGACACTCCCTTCTTAGTCCACAAAGTACTGCTGTACTCGTGTACAAACAGACCCTTCAGTAAAAAAACTGTGTCAAGACAACTACTACTTATTTATTACACATACAGATTCTTTAAGCCTGATTTACCTTGAAAAATAAGCCTCATGCAAAAAGGATACAAAAGAGAGAGAAACAAGTCAACAAACAAACTTGTCTATTAATTGTGCTTAGTAAACCCAGCTAACAAGAGTTGTTCTCATAATGCTGCTATTTGTCACCAGTTATACTGTGAAGCAGTCTCCTTCAATACCACTCTCCTAGCTCAGAAGTTCCACTAAAGGAAACATGCTCATTTTCTTTCTTGTACAGGGAATAATAATATTACTCATTCAGTTCCCCTTTCCCTCTGTATCATCATACAGAGAGCTACATCTTCAGTGCTACCCTTTGTGTGTTGTTTCTAGTTTTTAAATGTGCAAATTGCAACAGCTTTCAGAGTACATAAACACAAAATGCATATACTATTTATTACCATACATTTAATATAGGAATTATGTTACAAGACTTACTGAGGTGTTGCTAACTCTTCACAGCATTTGATAAGAAACACATTCCACATATTTAGGTCCTATCTTTCTGCCTGTCTGAAGTATCTGCACACAAAAGCAGGAACTAAAACCCTGTTTTCAAACATGACTCATGCGCACACATCTGACCATGACTGCTACACTCCGTCAAAAGCTATCAGGATTCCTTAGCTCTAGGCATTTACTTGGTGCCTCTAAATGAGGTGGTTGTATCTTAACTGCACTAACTGGTTTAGCTAAGGGAAGAGGCAACAGGCCTCCAAGGTGACAAGGAAGTAAAGCAGAATGATTTAAAAAGGGAAGAACAAATCAGTACAAGACACAGAAATCTACATAAACAAATTTCTCCATAGCACCCACTAGAAAATGTTTCCAGCAATTTAAAAAAGTCACTGAAGCTCCCCACATAAGTCAACCTTGAGCACCTACTTGGCTTAGGTAAGGCGTTCTGCAGTTTAACTCAATGTTTGTGTGTTTTCTAACTTGCACTAATCATCCTTGTACACTGTTTAGGCTCTTGCTATTACTGTCAACAGATCATGGCTAACAATGGGCTCTAGTAAAGTCTAATTACCTTAAATACACACATAATAACAAAGTAGAACTTTCAGGAAAGATAAGGTAGATCTCGAAAAAGAGCTGTCTACAGCTGGGGCCAGACTCTTTCTATTAAAATGCAGAGTGCATCAGGATTCAAACACAGACTGGCTACTAGAAAATGGTTATGGTAATCAAAACAGGCAAAGACAGTGAACATTTTTACTACCACTTAATCTGCATGAGAAAAAGACAAAGCCGGTGGCTTGAGAGATCATTAACACAAGGAACATGAGGAAGAATATGATAGGTGGTCTGAGAGCTCAGGGTGTGATTAACTAGACACAGGTATCAGATAAGTTGATAACCTTGATTAACCAGCTGCCTGGAAGGTTGGGCTATCCAAAGAAAGGCTGCAAAAGCCACCATTTCAAATCCAGGTGGTGCAAGAAGACTGGAGGGGGAACTACTGTTGTGCAGCTGCACAAGAATTTGGAGGGGGGGATCTAAGATCCAGCAAGTCAGTCTTATTTATAAACCTGATATGGTGTTAGTAACACTTCACACAGGAAGCTTGTTAAGTTACACAATGTCAGTAGCCCAACAGATTACATTACGTAAGTTTCTCAATTGCTGCCTTTCCTGATTATCATTCTGAAAAGGTTACTACAAATTCCATTTATTTCTATGAAATGTGTTCCTTCCCTTTTTAAACATCCCAAATCCATTTATTTTATCTCCTTTACAATATTCAAAAAGTACAGTTTTGTTCCTACCATAAATGTAGATGTTCGAGTGTACACCCTGCTGCAGTCATCACACTTGGGTTATCCTGTCGTCAGGTGGTCCCCGCAGTCGGCCGGAATTCCAAAGTCTTGGTCCGGCGTCGGTTACTGTCGCTTCTTCCCTGACGTCAGTGCGCCAGGGGTATATATAATGCATCCAACGCCATTTTATTCAGTTTTTCTTGCCCCAGATGTCAGGTGCCCCCAAAAAGGTGGTCAGTAATTAGTACCAAATTAAGTAATTTTTGCACAAACACAAAATCCCTCCAGCTATAAGCAAATACATCAGGAAGGTATTGTAGAGATTTAGCCAGTTAGATCAGAGGGGATGGAGGGAGGGTAACCTGGGCTGCAGCAGGGTGTACACTTGAACACCTACATTTATGGTAGGTACAAAACTGTACTATGTTCATTGTGTTACCCTGCTGCAGTCATCACACTTGGGTAGAATCAAAAAGCTAAGGATGAGTGGAGGAGTTATAGAGGGTTAGAGGAGGCTAGAAGGCCCTGCAGAACTGCAGTGGCGAAGCCAGCTCTAGTCTTAGAGTAAAGTGGCAAGTGATAGTGTTTGGTAAAGGTGTGTACTGAACTCCAAGTTGCAGCTTCCAAAATCTCCTTGGTTGAAACCCCCCTGAGGAAGGCTGTAGATGTAGCTGTTGCCCTGGTAGAGTGGGGCCTAATGGTAGCAGGAACTGGTTTTTCATGATGGGTATAGCAAAAACTAATGCAATGTCCTATCCATTTGGAAATGGTTTGTTTTGATATAGCCTTCCCTTGTGAAGCTGTAGCATAGGATACAAAGAGCTGGTTAGATTTTCTGAAAGCCTTAGTTTTATCCAAGTAGTAACGAAGTTGCCTGTGAATGTCCAAGGAATGCAGGAGTCTTTCTCCTTTGTTCTGTGGATTTGGGAAGAAGGTGGGAAAGTGGATGGTTTGATTTAAAGCCACACTGGAAACCACTTTAGGCATGAAGGAAGGATTAGTTCATAGAGAAACTCTGTCTTGATGGAAAATGAGGAAAGGTTCCACTGCCATTAGTGCCTGCAGCTCTGAGACTCTTCTAGCTGAAGTTATTGCTAGCAGCAGGGCAGTCTTCCATGATAGAAACTGTAGATCTGCAGAGAAAGCTGGTTCAAAGGGAGGTAGCGTAAGTTTTTCCAGAACAAAATTGAGGTCCCATGTTGGTGTAGGCACTCTCCTGGGGGGGCCTAATGTTTTTTTGCCCCTCTGAGGAACTGCCTTAGAAGTGGATGCGAAAATAAGGGTGGATCTGTGTTGTAGTGGGCTGAAATAGCTGATGCATGGATTTTAATGGAAGAAAAAGAAAGTCCTTTGTGCAACATCTCAGTTAAATACTGTAGAATCTGAGGCATGTGAGGCTGAAGTGTGTTTTGGCCTTTAGCTTGGTTCCAGGCACAAAACCTTTTCCATTTGTCCGAATAGGCCTTCCTGGTGCTGGGCCTCCTAGCTTCCAGAATAACATCCATAACTGCTTGGGAAAGAAGAGCTGGCTGGATGCTTAGGTGATTTGCCATGCAGCTAGATTTAAGGTTTTGAGCTGGCTGTGAAGAATCTGATTGTTTTGCTGTGTGAGCAAATGGGCAATTTGTGGTAAAATCCAAGGTGGGCCCTGGGCCATATTCCTCAATAGTGGGTACCAGTGCTGGAGTGGCCAGTCTGGGGCTATGAGTATCAGTCATGGTCTCTCCTTTCTGACTTTCAGAAGCACCTTTGTGAGGAGACGCAATGGAGGGAAGGCATATACTGTCAGGTTTTTCCAACTGAATGAGAGTGCGTCCACTTTCCAAGCTTGATGGTGAAGTGTCCTTGTACAAAATTTTGTTAGTTGATAGTTTTGAGGACTGGCAAACAGGTCTATGTCTGGAAGGCCCCATTTTTGAGTTATCATTGCAAATACTTGTGGATCCAATTTCCATTTGTGGGGATCCATGATGTTTCTGCTGAGGTCGTCTGCCAATCTGTTCTTTTTTCCTGGCAGGAATTGTGCTTGTAACTAAACTTGGTAAGCCAGTGCTGTGTTCCACAAGGTCACTGCTTGCCTGCATAGAGGGTAGGAGTGTGTACCCCCTTGTTTGTTTATGTACCACATTACTGTGGTGTTGTCCATCCTTATTGTAAGTTGTCCTGGATGTAATAGATTCTTGAAGGCTGTCAGAGCATTCTGTACAGCTAGCATCTCTTTTTGATTGATGTGCAGATTCCTTTGATCTGCAGTCCATACTCCTTGAATGCACTATCCTGCCATGTGTGCCCCCAGGCGTAGTCCGATGCATCAGTTTTCATAGTTTGCCTGGCTGGGGGCAAGGTGAAAGGCTGACCCTTGTTGAGGTGACATGCCTGTGACCACCATAGAAACTCCTGTTGTAGGCAGGGAATGAGAGATATTGTGTCCAAGCTGTGGCTGTGTTGAGACCATACGCTTTTTAGGTACCACTGTAATTTCCTCATATGCAGCTTTGCAAATGGTATTAGTAGTATGCAAGATGCCATGAAGCCCAAGGCCTGCAAAAGTTTTCTTGCAGGTAGTTGGGTCTTTGTTGCCATTGTTTTGAAATATTGAGTCAGTTGTTGTTTGTCTGGTGTCAGATAAGCCTTCTGGGCCGTTGTATTCAAGCTGGCACCCAGGAATGTCATATTTTGTGAGAGTACTAGTTTTGATTTCTTTTCATTTACTGTGTACCCCAGGCAAATTAGAAGATGTTTTACAAAAGCCAGATGTTGTAAGAGGATGTCCTTGCTTTCTGCTTGGATGAGGCAGTCGTCCAGGTATGGGTATATTTGAATTCCTCTTTGTCTGCAGTATGCAATTACTGGTGCCAGGCATTTTGTGAAGACCCTGGGCGCAGTAGATAAGCCAAAGGGCAGTGCAGAGAAATGGTAATGGGTTGAACCTGCAATGAAACGGAGGTATCTTCTGCAACTTTGTCTGATAGGAACATGCAGGTATGCCTCCTTGAGGTCCAACGTTACTAGCCATGCTTTCTTGCCCAACATGGGAAGAAGCTGCTGTAGTGTTAGCATCTTGAATTTGGGTACTTGTAAGAAGGTGTTTAGAATTGAAAGGTCCAGAATTGGTCTCCAGGCATTGTCCTTTCTGGGGACTAGAAAGAGTCTTGAGTAAAATCCTTGGCCCTGCTCCCGTGTAGGCACCAGTTGAATGGCTCTCATGTCCATGAGAGCTGTAATTTGTCTTTGTGCCTTGTGGCAGGTTTGGCATTCCTCTTTTCATTGGCAAGGTGTGAAAATGGAATCTGTATCCTCGTGAAATTATGTCTAGGACCCATTTGTCCTTTGTGACAATGTGCCAGTTGTCTGAAAAAAGTGCGAGTTTTCCTCCCAAGGGGGCTGCCAAAAGAGTGTTGCTTGGCCAGATGAGGTGCAAGTCATTGAGTTTGCCTTCTGGTAGTTTGGGACCTGTCTTCTCCTCCCTTCTGTGTTGCAGTGCCCTATTGTTGAGGTTTGTACTGGGCTTGTGGTTGTCCTCTGCCTCTTGGACGTCTGTATTTACCCCTCTGTGGTCTGTCAGTAGCTGGAAAGGACCAATTTTTTGTTGGCCAATTTCCGCTGAAGCGAGGGGGGCTGTACCTGTAGAAAATCTGACTGTCTGCATAGATTTTGCCTTATCCTCCATTTTCTTTAAGACTTCTTCTGCCTTAACTCCAAAAAGAACATCCTGCTGTAAGGGAGCATCTAGAAGCTTTGCTTTAACATGATCAGGCAGAGTTTGTTCCTTTAACCAAACATGCCTATGTATGACAGACCCAGTGACAGCTGCTCTGCAGGAAACCTCCAAAGAATCAAACCCACATTGTAAAGTATGTTTGCCCACCTGTTCAGTTGCATGCAACAGATCCTGCATTTCTTTCAATTCAGACTGTTGAGGGAGTGTGCTCATTTTTTGTTTTAACTGAGACATTAGAAATTGCTGATATTTTAGCATGTGAAATTGGCAATTTAGTGCCCTCATAGCTAGAGTGGCTGAGGTGTAAACCTTTTTCCCCCACCTGTCTAGTGCTCTGGAGTCCCTTTCAGAAGGTACAGGATTTTTTGCCATAGAAGCCTTAGCCCCTTTGGGATCCTGGGTGATAGTCTCTGGATCAGCAACAGGGCTTTTATAAAGGAATTTGTGGGAATCAGGCACTCTAGTATCTGTCAGGTTTGGCTGGAGCAGGAGGCAGAGAATCTGGGTTCAAACTGGATTCTAAGTAAACATCATCCACAATGTCTAAAACTGGGGGGATGGCAAGTGGTCTGTGCTGGGGGAGTAAAAAACTCTCTAAGCCTTTTCTTTGAGTCAGAGTAGTCCTAACCTTCCCAGTGAAAATGTTCCCTCATAGTGTGTAAAGTTTCCCCAAAGGAGTAGTCTTCAGGAGGAGAAGCTGAGGGAATAGAATCCTCAGCATCAAAATCTTCATAAGGGGAGAAGGAGTAATCTTGGTGCTCAGAGGAGCCTGAGGAAAGAGACACTTGTTCAGAGGAGGCATAATCTTCCTCTTGTCTAGGCCTTTTGTCGGGTGGGGGTTGGGAACCCCTGATTAAAGAGATCAAATCTTCAGCCATTTTGAGCATCTGTTTCTTAGGCATGGGGCCTTGAACTGGAGACTGAAGTGCAGTATTAGGTTTAATAGGAGTCTTAGTCTTAGGATACGTTTTTATGGTGAGCGTCGTCGGTCTGAAGACACCTTCAGAAACTGAAGGTGTTTCTGCAGCACCATCTTTTTCAGCAGTGTCGTCGGTAGGGGCTAAACAAAATGGCTGCGTCGGCCTAGTACTCTCCGCCAAAAGCTCTGAAGCGATCTCGGGTTCCAGATCTGCGGTAGTCAGGGGCTGCGTCGGAGCCTCACTGAAGACCGGTGAACCGGAGACCGGACCAGCCGAGGCCTCGAAGTCTGGCTTGGGTCTAGGCTGCCTGTCCTTATCCTTGCATTTTTTTGTGCACGCCGGTAGTCGGTTGCTCCGACGGCATAGTGTAGTTAAATTTTCTACTGAAGTAGTGTCGTGCAAAATCAAAGCGTCTTTTTATAGTATGCTTATTAAACCTAGCACAAAAACGACAACCAGGGACGTCGTGGTCTGGGCCTAGGCAAGGTATGCAGCAAGAATTAAAATCCTTATGAGGTATTTGCTTCCCACAAGAAATACAATTGTTAACTTTTTCTGACATTGGTCTGAGGCAAGAAAAGTTTCCCCAACAGGGTACTTAGCTTTATTGAAGACTCCGGATCTGAAATTCGACTTCGATAATCTCAGGAGTCGGCCGACCGGCACTTGCGAACTGCTTCTGCTTCGGGCACTGCGCGGCAAGAAAGACTGAAGAAAATGGCGTTTGCGACAGCAACCGACGCCGGACCAAGACTTTGGAATTCCAGCTGACTGCGGGACCGCCCGACGACAGGATAACCCAAGTGTGATGACTGCAGCAGGGTAACACGATGAACATCTTCAATCACAGCTGGCTTAAATTTTGTTTCCATTTTTGGTAGCCAATAGCATCAAAATTAAGACCCTACTATGTCCATGCAATTCAGATCCTATACCCTAGCTCAAAAGAATCCTTTTCTTAGTAGCAATTTACTCCCCCCAACATTTCTGTCACAGTAGTTTGCAGGGAAATTTTAAAATCTCCCACCTTGTTACATTCCTGGAATACATTACCAATTACCTCTCTCACTTCCCATCACATCTCCAGCATTTACTATCTACCTAAGGAAAACTTATCTGAAGTCTACTTGGGGTATTTAAAAAAAAAATCTATCAAATATCCTAAACATGCCTGATTTTGATACACATACAGGCACGTCAAAGATGTCTTCCCAGTATTACTTTATAAACTGCCTTTTCTCATTCTTTTTTAACTTACTGACTGATTCTTATAGTTATCATGCAATATTTAAGATACCATATTAATTATCCTATTTTTTTAACTGCAGTTACCGTTTTAGACAACTAAAAACTCTACCAAAGCTGGTCTTAACACTTAGCGCTTGTCTAACACTTACTCTTTGCTTGTACTCTGTTAGCTCCTGATAGGGAAGATGGTCTCTAACCTGTAATCCAAACTTCTTAGTCTAACTCTATTCTATTAACCTTTCCACCTGATTTGTTACCAATAACTTTTTCAAAGATATCATAGATTAGAACTTAATTCCTTTGCTAATTTCCTCCAATAGACTCCAGTCCCATCTTGCTATTTTCCATCTCACTATTAGTAAAATCTCTTTTCTCCATTCACCACCTGGCTTCGTACTTTGAATACTTTCTGCTACTTTATTATATTATGTATACTTATTTTCCTTAAGGACTTGCAATCAAAATCCTCGTAGATTTATCTTGAACTCAACCCCCAAACCATTTCATTAGCAAACATCCACTTTGATTTATAACCCTCTGCCACAGTTATGTACATGATCCTTAACTATATAGCTATAAAGTATTCCTAATCAGGTAGCCCTAAACCACCTTTTCCTGTGGGGAGGATCAGTTTATCTCACATATGTTTTGCCCTTGTCCCTTCACAAATAAATTGCTTCAGCTTTTTATCATACATTTCTTGAATACCATATCAGTTAAAGCCTTGAATTTGTGGATTACTGGTTTTCTTTGTCAACAGCTCTAAATATAAAGCAAATAACTGGAAAAAAAAAGACATCCCTTGGCAAGCTCCTTTGTTCAAACACAGCTTTTTTTTAACACCTTTATTGAATTATCACTTGTGACATAGGCACATTTACATTTATACAAAAATAATCAAACTGCATTAACAAATTAACATTAACACTATACTTCACATATACTGTTGTTGTCGTTGTGTCTTTTGGCTTTTCCCGGTTAGTGGTCGCCACAGCAGAACTCCGGTCTGCTAATGATTGGCAGTAGATTTTTACGTGCCGAGTTGCCAGCCCTGACGCACAACCTTCAACGAAGGTACGCCCATTCACGCATGTCTCCACACAGAAGACGCTCTAGCTGAGAATCAAACAGGATAACGTCTTACTGTGAGGCGACAATGCTACTGCAGCACCACCACCGCAGTTACTTCACATATACTGTTATACATCATATAACCTAAGCAACAGTACATAAATTTAATTACTGCTCCATTTTTTTAACCAAGAAACATCTTTATTAAACCATCACTTAAGACACAAGCAATAATACACTTATATAAAAGAAAACAAACCACACCGACACAATCCTAGTTGCAAGTATTTTACATCACAAACCATACTGACACTATCCCAGCTGCAGACATTATACATCACTTATAATCTACCAAGTCATTTTCAGTTAAACATTACATAGCTCATTTAAGTTGTGCCTTCTTTTAAAGCTCATTCCTCCCCTGTATGTATCGTTCCCACAATTCCCAATTTTTCCTATGTTGCTTGCTCCTACCCTTTTCTAAAGATCTTAATTCCAGTTGTTTTATGTCTGTTACTATATTCACTACTTATAATATAGTTAGTTTAGATTTTGATTTTCCATTTTCTAGTAATGGCTTTTTGGCAGCCACCATAATTGGACACAAGGCCTTATCATGTCTAGGCAATTTCAATTCTGTATCACAGCTCAGAAAATTCTCCCTCGTCACACCAATCCACCCACCCAGCATCTCCGACAGTGTATCCCACACTCCCAGAAAATATGTTCGCAAGTACCGCTTTCTTCCCTGTCACACCTCCAACAATTGCTGCCTACCTTACGAAAAATTATCTGGAGTCTACTTGGGGTATAAAAATATCTATGTAAACATTTCCAAGCAAAAATAAATCTAGATTTTGTTGCATATTTGGGAGTCATACAAATATCCTTCCATTATTTCTTTGTGAATTGCTAATCTAACCTTTCTCCCAAAGCCTTTCTAACCTCATCTGATTGATTCTTATAGTTATCATGCAATGTTTTATATGCTATACTAATTATTCCTTTTTTGTATTTAACTTCTGTTCTAGATTCTACTAGAAACTCTAGCAGTGTTTATCTTTCATTTAGGACCACTCTATTTCTTTCTCTTTACCTATACTTTGATATCAATTCTTGATAGGGAAGGCAATCTCTAACCTACAGTTCAAATAAATTCTTGGCTGCTTCTCATTCTATTACCTTTTCCTCTCTAGTTATTTGCTCCCAGTACCTTAGTTCCTTTCCCATTTTCTCCAAGTTCCAGCCCCCTCTTGGCTATTGTCTATATCCTTAATTGCAGTCATCCCTATAGGCAAAATCTCCTTTCTCCATTCCCATGTTGGCTTTGTTCTTAGAATATTTTGATACTTTATGGATATAATATTCTGTATGATTATTGTTATTCTCCTTAAAGGCCTGCATCCAAAATCCCAATCTCTGCTTGTTTCTTGAGCCCCCCCCCCCATTTCAACATCATCCCTTTCCACTCTGAATTACAGTTTTCTACTTATGATACATATAGGAGCCTTAACTGTGTAGCTCTGAAATACCCATTCAATAATTGCCCCTGATCCTTCATACATCTATCTTATTAATACTACTGTTCTTACAAAGAATTCAAATGCTACCACTGCCCTTCTCAAAAATCCAAGCTGACTAATGAATACCTGTCAAATGCCTACTCTGCATCAAGAGACATCAGCGGTAGGGGTGTTTTTGTACACACTGCTTCATTCTGGTTCAGCACTAAAATGGGTCTATATGAAGTCAGGTCTCAATCTTCTTTGGGTAATACAGCCACCCCAGCTTTCTTATAAGATACTGGTAATCCCTACTCCTTTTAAAATACTGTTAAACAAAACTTTCCAGACCTTTATCACTTTCTTCCTTTCAAATATCCATATTTTCAAAGCATTCCCAACTGCTCATCTGTTAACAGATGAACCCTGTCCTTGTCTAATTTTGGCAAAAATCAAGTCTTCCATTAATACTTCCACTTGTGCCTTTTCTGGGTTTCCGCATTCCTCTAATTTATACAAATTTTCATAAAATTTCCGAAATATCTCCAACGCCTCTACAGGATCTATAATTATGTTTCTTCTTTTACACTCTAAGTTTGTCTACACTTCATTCTACTTTCTTTTGTCTAAGTCATTGTGGTAAAAGACGCTGTGCTCTATAGTTATCAAAAATAGTTGCATAACAGCAATTCCTCAACACATGCATACTGCACAAATGCTCCCTTATTCTCCTCCTTTAGCACTTTGCAATTGATATACTTGTTCTTTGCTATTTCCCTTCTACAATACATTAATATTTGTCAACCCTTCTGAATACTTGTTACTTTCCCACACCTCTCTATTCCTAACATAATTTTGAATCCAATTTTTCATTTTATCCCACTAAGTAGCAATCCCTTCTGAAGTAATTTTGACCTTCTGTAATAACTCTTGAATCATATTCACAACCCAGTTGTGTGAATTCCTCTTTTGTAACAGATATGCAGGAAAGTGTCAGTATCTAATGTTTACATCATTGCCCTCTATCGTTAACTTAGTTTTTATGATTTTCAAATACCTTCATTAAATTTTCACTTCAGATCTAGGCGCACACACATTAATGAAAAATAAAAAGCAAACTGTATTAACATTCTTCTTAGCTGTGCATTTTATATTGTCTTCTAACAATTATTTGCTCCAACATTACTTCAATTGCTCAGCTCTTTCTTTCCATTAAACCTCACTCTTCCTCCTGAACACTATTCTGCATGTATTGTTTCCACAAATTCCATTTACTTCTACATAATTTGCTCCACCCGCTTTCCAAGGATTTCACCTTTAAGTTCTTTTATCTTCTTTACAATATACAGTACTTCAATTACAGATGGTTTAGTTACTGTACCTTGGGGAATAATATGTAAATTCTTTCAGATTTCCTTCTATTGAATTCTCATCTTCCATACCAAACAATCCTATATATTTCCAGAAATTTACCCTTATTTGTTATACTTCCCTTCTAAGTCCCCTGATGCATCTTCACTACTGCAAACGAGGTTCCAGTCCACAGCCATAAATATTTCTTGCTGAAACCTGATCATTTACTCAAAAATCTTTTTAAGCTCCTTAATAAGCAGTTTTTGGTTGTCTGTAAGAACACGCCAGTGTAATCCTCCTCGCTTGCCAATAGCCTATTAGTACCACAAACCTTCTTCTCTCACTACTGGAACTCCTCTAGTGATCAGCATTATTCCATCTCCTTTCCTTTATCCCTTCTATTCTGCTGATTGCCCATCCTGAAATGTTTGTCACACTTCACTGCTCATTTCTATCCAACACTGTTATTTGTACCCTACACTTAATATAATTCAATACTATTCTGGTTTTCGTCTATACCTGTAAAGAAAATTACATTCCATAATATGCACAGAAGTGCCATTAAAATAGAAAGCTATTACTCCTACTTGTTATACATGACAAATCTTTTGAATGTGTATTTTCAAAATTTGCCTTATATCCAAGAAACAGTTTGGCAGGTTGAGCTTCTAAAAAGTAGATTTTTTTTCATTTCCTTTTTAACCAGTGTTACATTTTTCAAGTTTTTTTGATTCAATGAAAATACTCAAAAACAAACAAAAAACGGGGTAACACAAAACTATGTACATTTTCAACAAATTAAGTTTATTCTTCCAGACAGAAGCATAATTACCAGATTGACAGCTGCAACAACAGACACTCCTTAATCTAAAATTAAGGTCACCCATGCTGAAGGCCATGCTATTGCCTGCGTTTCCATGTACACTGACCGCTATCTATTCTTTTATCTCAATTCCCCTCAAACAGCTTGAATTCATTCAATAGACATTAACATTTAGTCTAAAGAAAAAGTAAAATGGCTAACTTGAAACAAACTGCATTGGTTACGGTTCTGTTAAACACATTAAAGTATTAAGACTGCTGGGGCTACTACTAGTTAGTCACTTCCCCCACTTTCAATTTTTCACTTAACTGCTTTGCCATTATACCTTTAAATGTTACATATCTTTCAGCAAAGATTGATTAAAATTATCTTGATTCATTGAATGCAACTGCATACAGATAATCTCCAAGTAATAGTTAGCAATGAGAAAAAAAGAACGAACAACTTTGCATCTGCAGGACACTTGCAATTTGCCATGCCTTTCAGCATTCTGTGATTTTTCAAGCCTATTTCTTAAAAAATATTTATAGCTTAAAACAAGGATATCAATTGGGACACCCACCTTCTACAAACATCACTATACTTTTACATCCCACCCCAGCAGCCTAAGATCACATCATATCAAGTATAATTATAGTTATGTACTTACCATAACTTGGCATCTGTGTTATCTGTAGTCACCATTCATCATGTTAGGGTCTTGGATCTGAGCTAGCATACTCAGAACACAGCTTAGCTCAAGCTCCTCCCCTCCCATAATGCTTTGCTGCCCTACACTCCCTCAGATCGACTCTGCATAAGGAAGGAAGACAGACAAAAATATTTAAACAAAACAGAACCTCAAAATCCAACCAATCTTCCAGGAAGAGGGCTGGAGTGTGGAATCGTGATGAATGGTGACTACAGATAACACAGGTGCCAAGTTATGGTAAGT
This sequence comes from Protopterus annectens, assembly GCF_019279795.1. Classification (NCBI taxonomy): domain Eukaryota; kingdom Metazoa; phylum Chordata; order Ceratodontiformes; family Protopteridae; genus Protopterus; species Protopterus annectens. Next base: position 219,927,280 of record NC_056739.1, on the reverse strand, counting down.
ACACAACTATAAATCTGATGTTATCTAGTCAACATTCCTCACGTTAGGTTCAGAGTCCCCAGCTGCCTAAATCCTGGGAGGTCTCAAGGAAGGACATGCCGAAGAACTGTGGAGCCAAATGAAGCCCTTCCTCTGGAAATCAAATCCAACTTATAGTGGGAAATGAAAGTGTGGGGAGAAGACCACATTGCTGCTGCACAAATGTCATCTAAAGATTGACAATCTGCAAAGGCAGTGGAAGAAAAACCTGCTCCGGTAGAATGAGCCCTCACTGGTGTACCCAAGGAAATACCTTCTGAAGAATAAATGAAGGAAGCGCATTGTGAACTCCAACGGGAAACAGTGACTTTCGAAATACCCCTGCCCTTTCTATTAAAAGAGAAGGTGACAAATAGTTGGTCTGCATGCCTAAATTCTCACGTTCTATGTAAATAAAATCGAAGTTGACGAACGTCCACTGTGTGCAGAATACATTCCCCTTTATTAGAATAGTTAAGATAAAATACTGGTAGATGAATACATTGATTGAGATTCGCTGGTAAGGCCACTTTAGGCATGAAGGACGGATTTGGTTTTAGAGACACCCTCTCCTTGTGGAAAATTAAGTAGGGTGGCTTGATAGTAAGAGCTTACAACTCCGAAACTCTCTTTGCCGAAGTTATTGCCACTAAAAAGGCAGTCATCCAGGAAAGAAATTTAATATCACACAAAGTCACTGGTTCAAAGGGTGGTTTTGTCAAAGCCTGCAGGACAAAAGTCAAATCCCATGAGGGAGAAAGGGTTTTTACAGGAGGCCGTAATAGAAAAACTGCTTTTAAAAAGGCCTTACAGAGGCGCACAGAAAAGGAAGAATTACCACCAAGGTGAAAATTCAAAATCGCTGTCAACTGTACCTTGATAGTGGAAAAACTAGCCCATTCCTTAGAGAGAGAGGTCAGAAAGAGAAGCATTTCGAGAATAGGGGCAGAGAAGAGGTCTAAATTCCTATTCTTCGCCCAAACCAAAAATCTCTTCCATTACTGGAATAAACTTTCCTAGGAAACCAGAATAATCTCCTTTACAGGTGAAGCTAGCCTAGACTTAACCAAAATCACTGAAAGTGGACATACCACACTGTCAGAAGTAGGGTCTGAAGGTTCTGGAACAATAGGAGAGAAGGATGAGATAGCAGATCCAGAATTGGATCGAGCACCCAGGGTGGATGTCTCAAATGAGACTATAGGAGGGGGAACCACACCTGCCGAGGCCAAAAGGGGGCAATGAGGATCGGTTGAGTCTTGAGGCATCTGACTTTCTGAAGTTCTCTGGGAATTAGAGGTAACGGAGGAAAGGCATATAGGAGACCCGAAGACAACTGTGGGTGAGCGCGTCCCTGGGGGATTCCCCCTCTGGGGGGATCAATGCAAAGAAGTTGCTGCATTTGGGGTTGACAGGAGATGCTAACAGATCGCAGCTTGGATTACCCCATCGATGGAAGATCTGTTGAGCCACCACTGGGTTCAGGGACCAGTCGTGAGGAGTCAATACAGCCCTGCTCAATTTGTCCACCAACAAGTTGGATGCTCCGGGAATGTTGCGTTGCAATGAGAAAGCACCCCATGGCAATCGCCCACTCCCAGACCTTCATGGCCTCACGACACAGCAGATAAGAACGTGTGTCCCCTTGCTTGTTTATATACTACACAACAGCCATGTTGTCTGATAGAACCGCAATCATTCCCGGAGGAAGGCGGTCTTGAAAGGTTTCCATGACAAAAGGACTGCCCTCATCTCCAGAACGTTGATGTGCAGTTTGACCTCTGAGGGTGACCATGTCCCTTGGAAATGCCTCCCCCCAAAGATGGAAGTGTCCGAAGTGACTGTCACCACAGGAGTCAGAGGAATGAAAGGCCTGCCGCCAGATGATCCGGTGAACGAATCCACTACGAAAGATGATTGTGACACACCGAGGTGAGCTGAATGGGAAAGGACAGGGGATGCCGCAATGCTGACCACTGAACTGCAAGGGTCCACTGAAGGACCTGCATATGGCACTGGGCCATCAGTACTAAATAAATAGCGGCTGCCATCGATCCTAGAGCCCTGAGAATGAGTGAGGTCGGAGAACAGGTTAGCTCCAGCAAGGTCCGAAATTGGTCACAAATAAGTGACACCCGTCGAAGAGGTAAGGCTGCGACCTGAGAGGTGGTATCCAACAGAGTGCCTATGAATGCCATCCTTTGGGATGGAAGCAAAGAGGTTTTTGCCATGTTCACTGTAATACCCAGCATATGGAACAGGGAAAGTACGGTGTGAATATTGTCCAGTAGTTGATGCCTTGTGGGGGCCATCAGGAGCCAATCGTCCAAATAGGGAAAAACGTGGATTCCCTGCAGCCGGACATGAGCTGCCACCACTGCCATGCATTTGGTGAACACCCGGGGGACTGAGGTGAGACCAAAGGGCAGGGGGTGGAACTGAAAATGATAAGACTCCCAAGCGAAAGCGGAGAAACCTCCTGGACGGTCAATCCATTTTTATATGATAGTACGCTTCCTGGAGGTCCACTGAGCACATCCAGTCATTTCTGTGCAAGAGAGGCACAATCGAATGCACAGTGACCATTCGAAACTTCAACTTCTGCATGAACAGGTTCATGCGAATGAGATCCAAAATAGGATGTAGGTCTCCTGTTTTCTTTGGAACAAAAAAGAACCGGGAATAAGTTCCAGATCCTTTCTGTCCTGCAGGGACCTGTTGGATGGCTCTTTTCTGAAGAAGGCTTACAACCTCTTGTCGGGCGGCCTCTTCCTGACTGGGTGGCACGTCCGGAAGAGGACTGAATTTTGGGGGAATTTCCGAAAAGGGAATGCAATAACCCCTGGATATAACTGCTAGCACTCACTGATTGTAACACTTGCACAGGCTAGCGGGTGCAGCGATAACTGAACCCCAACTGCCTCCAGGGCAGACAGTCGAGCAACGCCTCAGGGATGCTGCAAAGGTGTCTCAGAGAAGGGGGTTCTGCAGGCTGCCTCTGCCCCTGGAACGACGTCTACCATTGAAACCTCTTCCCCATCCCCTGAAGAGGAATCCTCCTTAACATCTTGAAAGAGAGATTGTGCCTTCCTGAACCACATTTTCTTACTCCCCTTCTGGGTCTTGGAAAAGGACCTCTGATGGGCAGAAAACCTGATCCCAACAGCCGACAAGGTCTTCGCTTCCTGTTCACTGTGGGTCAAAGTCTCTTTCACAGTGGGACCAAATAGTGTGGAACCATCAAAAGGGGCATTAACAAAATATGTCTTGAAGGCCTCTGCAAACCCACTGAAAGAGTCAGGCATGATGCCTAATTTCGATACCGGAGCCCACCACCCATGAGGACCCTTCCGCAGCATTGGAAATTAGCATCATAGACGACTTCACAACTGAATGAAGGCCTGACAGCTTTGGAGAAACTGTCTTGAATTCCTCCTCAGACATGGACCCAGAGAGGGAAGTAGATAATTCCTTCATCAAATCCCTCTGGAGATGGGTGAAATGCGCAAGATAATTTAATGCTCGCAGATTAAAAGCAGCAGAGGTGAACACCCACTTTCCAAATATGTCCATAGCCCTCGATTCACGACTGGGTGGATGGACAGAAGAACTCTGCTCTGCCAAATTCCATTTTGGTGGCAGCGGCCACCACAATAGCATCAACTGGGACAGCTTTGGACCAAAAGGTTCTATCTGATGGAGGGCTCAGAAACATGTCCGCTTTCTTGGGCACTGGTTCCATGGTATCTGGCTCCTTCCAACCCTGCTGGCCACAAGATCAATGAGACGACCAGCAGGGGGACACCCAGGAGGTAGATGGCCCAGTACCGAAAGCCTCCAGAAATATGGCTTCTTCCAAGGATGGGGTTTGGGTAGACCAACTGCCTTTTGCCTTGGGGATCACGAGTATGTCTCCAAAAGAGATGTCCTCCAGTGGAGATCTCGGGGACCCGTCCCCCTCATCAGCATCTGTATCCCCGGTAAGGGACTCCATAGGGGAGTCAAGATGTCTCCTCTTACAAATCCTCTTCCTGGGAACTTCCTCTGCTGGGGGTGGTGGGGAAGACTCAGAAGAGGAGGGGGCCCCTGCGGGGGGGGGGGCATCCCCCTGGAGGCCAACTCAGATGGGCTGAACAGAAGCAGGATGACACAAGCTGTTCAGATACTGGGGCTGGGTAGGATGACTGTGCATGGGAGAGGCAGCTCTGATAGCAGAGAAAAATCTTTTGGCAGCCCGGAAAGCAGAAGGACTAGAAGAGGTTACACCCCCCTCCCCCGCCAAAACAACCCTAGCAGAAGAGAATGTGGACCCTCCCCCAGTCCCACCACTCCACTGGATGGCACCGGACCAGAACTGTCGAAGGCCAAGGTGCCCAGAGAAAGAGACTGGTCTGAAAAGCCTAGGCCCGAATCCAACCCCATAGTCCCAGGTTTGACAGGTCTGACCGGCCAGATGGTCTGTTCCGGGGGAACAGAAAATACCAACCACCGATCCCATCAGGGAAGGACCCAAATTGGGCCCCAGAGCTCCCCTAGCCTCTGCTCAACAGTCCTTGAGAATCAAAGCCACTGGTAGGAGAAGCGATCGAAGGGGGAGTGGGAGTTTGGATTCCTGTCCAGTGGGCCGGAGAAGCCAGAAGCCCCAACTCCATCTGGGCTTTCAGAAAGACTCATCATCCTGTCCATATCCCTAGGGAGGGCACTCCTGGAAGATCTGGAGGAGATGGGGACCTACTGGGAGAGTCGCACCTGGAGAGCGAGTGTCATCTCTTCCATTACCTAGAAAGAGACCTACCCGGAAAAGAGAGAACCTGCTTAGAAGACAATGGATCCAAAGGGAGATCCTCCACTACAATTGACTCTCGCACGACTCTCAGATTCGAAAGAATTGGAACCGTACTCCCCAAAGGATTTGAAATACTTCTCGAATCCCTCAGATCCGAAAGGGTCGGATCTGAAGGTCTGAAGTCAAAATCCTTAGATCCGGGAGAGGAAACTGAAGGTACTGGATCCGAGGGCTTCGGGTTTGAACCCTTATCCAGGAGTGGACTCCCTGGATGATCTGGGACCTGAATATCTCAGATCCGAAACTGCCCTGGCTGGAGCTGGATCCAGAGACCTAAAATCAGACAGCCTGGGATGCTTGGTCAGGGCATCCTCCACGGAAAGCTTCTTTCTAGCCCCAGAAGAGCCCGCCTTGGCCAGGGAACCAGTGACCAAGGGGCCTCCTTTGACCAAGCCTTTAATAAAGAACTTGTTACGATGGTCGACCAAAGCCCTAGGGTTGAAAGCGGCACAAATTCCGCATTCTAACTCGAGGTGGTCACCATCGAGACAGTAGAGACACTCCTCATGCGAGTCAGAAACAGGCATTTTCCACCCACAAGACGAGCTACCTTTTAAAGTCCAAAGGTTTATCTGACACAACCGAACCAGGAAAAAACCTCACCGAAGTCAAAAAAACAAGCCAAACTCGATAAGACCACCCGAAACACTCAAGCACAAAGAACAACTTAAATCTAACTAGCACTACTTACACACCACAGTAACTAGACCGAAACAAAACCCTGAGAAAGAGACAAGAAGAAAAGCTAAGAATCGACCAGGAGGGGATATCTAAGAAGGGATAACTACCTACTAACTCTACAACTCAGAAAAATACAAGAAAATTAAGAAACCTTTCAAATAAACACTTACACTAAGAGGAGCTGAGCAATCTGCATCTGACTGAACGGCAAACAAGATCTGGGGGAGTGTAGGGCAGCAGAGCATTATGGGAGGGGAGGAGCTTGAGCTAAGCTGTGTTCTGAGTAGGCCGACTCGGATCCGATATCGGATCCAAGACGCTAATGTGAGGTATGATGACTAGATAACATCGGATCTTGCTTTTGACCAGCCCTTCCTATAGTCACAGCATGTACATCTTTCAGCTAAAAAAAGAGAAGTTAGATGGGTTTGGCTCCAAGCCCTCAGAACGGAGTCAGCCTAATATCAAGCTCGCGTACACCAAAACATCTCAAGTTAAGCTGCTACCCACAATGCCCTTCTCCCAGTTACTTCAGATCAAGTTTGCATGAAACATATAGAAGAAAAAGCAGAGGCCATTTCTGCGCAAAAACCCTGAAAACACCACAAGGACCCATAAGATCCACCTGGAGCCTTTGGTGGGGGACGGAGAGTGGGATGTGATGAATGGAAGAAGATCAACACCACAGATGGAATGTTATGGTAAGACATAACTACTTTATCTGATGTTGTTAATCTTCTTCCCATTCATCACTGATGGGACAGAATCCCAAGCTACCTGAAAAAACCTGGGTGGCCCTTATGGAAGAACATTCCTGAGTACCATTGAGCCAAAGGCCGCTCTTCCCCTGGAGACCATAGCCAACTTGTAATGTTTGATGAAAGTGTGAGGCTTAGCCCAAATGGCTGCTGCACAAATGTAGTCCATAGAGGCTCTCTGGAGTGAAAACCAACAGAAGTTGCTATGGCTCTCGTTGAATGTGCCTCTCGTTGAATGTGCTTTGATATCGTCAGGTTTAGGCTCATTTGCATGTGAATATGAAAAAGCAATACAACCTCTGAGCCATTTTGATAAAGTGACTTTTGATGCAGCATATCCCATTTTTGGTCCAGAGAAGGAAATGAAAAGTTGATCGGACTTGCGGATAGATTTAGTCCTATCCAAGTAAAAATGTAGTTGCATACGTACATCTAATGAATGTAGACAGTATTCTCCTTTATTGAAATAGTTTAGGAAAAACCTGGAAGATCAATGGACTGGTTTACACAGAAATCAGAAATCACTTTGAGGAGAAAAGATGGATTAGTACGTAGTGTTACTATGTCCTTATGAAAAATTATTTATTTTTATTTATTATTTATTTATTTAAATTTGTTGACCGGGAGTGTCCGACTGGACGTGGGTCCATTTTCAGCGGAGGCCCGGGGAGAAAAGCTCCACAGTAAAATAAACAGACAGTAGTTACATTGGATTACATAGTGATTAGCAATTTAACATAGAAATTACTTACAACATATTTACAGATGAAGAGCATAGTACATCAGTAGACAACTAGAATCTTTATCTGTGAAGTACATACCAGGCATCAACAAATGTAACAATGAGAAGTTCCTGCTGTATAATAAGTACTAGGCTTATGAGCATCTGACCTTGCTATCATCAAGGTAGTTAGTGGAGGTGAAAGAAAGGTAGTAGTTGGATGGGGTGGATGATATTAGAGTGGGAGTTGCAAGGGCATAGCCAGCATGTTTTTAGGTGCGCTTTTAATAAAGTTTTGAAGTTGGTGCATGATGGTATGGAGGTAATTGTGGGTGGGAGTGAGTTCCATAATTTGGCTATGGCGCAAGAGAATGGTGCTTCACCAGCAGAGTTATTGGCTTTAGTGATCTGCAAGTGATTTTTGTTGCTGGATCTTTGTGGTCTGGTGGTGCGATAGGGTTGGAGTAGATTCTGGAGGGATGGGACATTTAGTGGATGGTTTACTAGTTTGTGGGTGAGTGAGAGTTGATACCACTGAAGGAGGTGAGGGAGTTCAAGCCAGCCCAGTTCAGCAAGTGAGAGACAGTGGTGACTACGGTAGGATGCCCCTGTGGCGAATTTTGCGATTTTGTTGTAGCAGGTCTCTAGCTTGTTTAGATCACATTGCCTTAGGTTGGTATATACTGGAGAGGCATAAAGTAGGGTGGAGATAAGGTGGGAATTTGCTATTGAAATCTTTGCTGCTTTGGTGAGAAATTGTTTATTTCTGTATAATGCTCCTAGTTTTTGTGGACTTTTATGGTCATGGATATGTGAATGTCAAATTTTAGTTTATTGTCTATTTCCACTCCTAGCAATTTGGTGGGTTCAGTTGGGTATATAGTGGTGTTGTCTTTTGCTGTGATGTTAAAGTGAGAGTTGTTTTGAGTATGTTTGGTGGGTTGGAAGATGAGTAGTTTAGTTTTGTTTGGGTTGAGTATTAATTGGGCATCGGATAACCATGTTTCAACAGAGGAAAAGGCTTCCTGTGTGACGTTTTGCAGTTTGGGTAGGGACTGGGCTGAGCAGATGATGGTAGAGTCATCTGCGTATTGGATGAGTGTGCCATGTTTGGTGGCAGAGGCTAGATTATTGGTGTAAACAGAGAAAAGTAGGGGTCCAAGGATGGATTGATGGAAGAAAATTAAATACGGACTCTTGATGCATAAGGCTTGTAATTCTGATGTATGTCTAGCTGATGTGACAGCCACCAAAAATAGAGATTTCCATGATAGAAATTTGAGGTCACATTTTGCAGCAGGCTCAAAAGGGGGTAAAGTGAGAGTGTAGTACCAGGGAGAGATTCCATGCCTCTAAAGGACACCTGACTGGAGGTCTGCTATGAAACACTCCTTTGAGAAAGGTCTTGCATAGGTGGGTGGAGGCAAGTGGAATGCCCTCTAAACCGTTATGAAAATTGGAAATAGCTGCTAACTGGACTTGAATGGTAGAAGCTGATGCTCCATTCTCAAAAAACTGAGAAAGGTATTGAAGTACAACAAAGACGGGAGCTGAGAAAGGATCTAGCATCTGTACTTTAGAACATAGAGCAAACCTTTTCCACTTATCTCTGTAAAGTTTGCTGGTGGATGGCTTATGGGAGGCCAGAATAATATCGCGAACAGGTGAGGAGAGGGTTTCCTGCCTGGCAACTAACGGAAGTGGAGAAACCAAGCTGTCAGCTTGAGAGTGGACAGATTTGGGAGAGTCAACCCTTGGGGGAGAGAAATGAAGTCTGGACGAGTGTCCAGGATTCATGGAGGTTGTAACAGGTGAGGCCAGAGGAAGGGGAACCATACTTGGCGAAGCCAGAATGGGGCAATGAGGATCACCTTGTATGTCAACCGAATTGCTTTCTTCAAAAATAGGGGTATCAAAGGAATTGGAGGATAAGCATAGAGGAGACCCGTGGGCCAATCGTGAGTCAGAGCGCCTTTTGGGGACTCCCCCTCTGGGGGAAAGAGGGCAAAGAAGCTGCTGCATTTGTTGTTGGAAGGGGAAGTGAAGAGATCGCAACAAGGCTGGCCCCATCGGCTGAAAATTTCTGCAGTCACGTTTGGATTGAGAGACCACTCGTGTGGAAGGAGGATGCACCTGCTCAGCCTGTCTGCAATCACATTGGAGCTCCCCGGGATATGTGTTGCTATAAAAAAGCGGCCCAAAGCTATCACCCAGTGCCAAATTCTCATGGTCTCTTGACACAGGGGGTAGGATTTGGTTCCTCCTTGTTTATGTACCAAACTAATGACATTTTGTCTGACTGAATCACAATCGTTCCCGATGGAAGGAGCAGATGTCATGCCTGCAACACCAACAGCACTACTCTCAACTCCAAAATACTGATATGCAGGTTGGCCTCTAAGCTGGACCATTTGCCTTGGACTGTTTTCCCCTGAAAATGCCCCCCCCCACCCTATCAGGGAAGTGTCCGTGGTCATCATGGCGTTGGGTTGAGGCGTTTGAAAGGGGCGACACCAAAGTTTTTCATCTGGCCTCATTCACCAGAGGAGATCTTGCTTGCAATAGCTGGTAATGTGGATCAGTGAGTTTATGGGATGAAGATTTGCCAACCACTGGGACAATAGGATCCATTGTAATAGTCTCATGTGTAATCCTGCCAGAGGAACAACCGGAATGGCAGCAGCCAAGGACCCCAGGGCCTGGAGAACTTCTCTTGCTGACACCTTTCTTTGACAGAGTGTCACTCATACTTGCAATCTTAACCTCTGAAGCCTGTGAGCTGGTAGAGATACCAGGCATGTTCAAGTATTGAAAACCAATGAACTGTGATGCCTAGGGACTCCGCTAGTGAGTGCGTGTAACGGAGGGCCATGGTCAGTAGATGCTTGGTGGGAGAGGAAAGGAGCCAATCGTCTAAATATGGAAACACCTGGAATCCTTGAAGTCTCAGATGAGCTGTCATCACTGCTAGGCATTTCGTGAACACTCTGGGGGCCGTCGAGAGACTGTATAGCAGGGCTCGGAACTGGTAATGATTGGCTTCTAGCCAGAAGTGAAGGAAACTCCTGGAGCATTTGTCCATTTTGATGTGGTAATACACATTCCAGAGATCTATCAAGCACATCCAAACATCCTCCTGTAAAAATGGGAGAATGGATTGAATAGTGACCATGCGGAATTTGGTTAGAACCACTGACTTGTTTAGATGGCGGAGATCCAGAAGGGGTCTCCAGTCCCCGGTCTTTTTTGGCACCAAAAAGAATCTTGAGTAAAAACCGGATCCACGTTGGTCTGGGGGGACTGGTTGGATGACTTTTTGACGCAGCTTTCTTATCTCTGAAGCCGCTTCTTCCCTTTGACTGGTTGGACCATCGGGAAGGTTCTTTGTAGGTTTTGGACGGGATGTTAGAGGGATGTAATAGACTCTGGAGATTATCTGCACCCACTGATCTTTTGTAATACAGTGCCAGACAGTTTGGTGCAGAGAAAAATGAGCCGCGACTGCTTCCAGAGGAAAGCAATTGGGGAACGCTTCAGGAGCATTGATAAGACCGCCCAGAGAAAGAATCCCTGGAGTCTTGATTTTGGGGACCCCCCTCTGCCCCTAAAGGGGCGTCTTCCATCACTGGAACCTCCTCTGCTTCTAGGGGAATCCTCACCATGTGCGTTACAGAAAGGACCTTGAGATTTTTTGTGCCATATTTTCCCACTCCTCTGGTTCCAGGAAAAAGAACGTTGGGGCTTGGAAAACATAGGCCAATGGCAGACAAGGTCTTTCCATCCTGCTCGCACCTGGCTAGTGTGTTCTTTTCTTTAGAACCAAAAAAGGAAGATGGTTCAATAGGGGCGGTCAAAAAGGAGGACTTGGAGTCCGCTAGGTCACAGATGCGCGCATCCAGGCATGACGCCTCATGACTATGCCTGCAGCCCAGCTCTAGCCACCCCTTCAGCTGTGTGGGAGAGAAACCTCATGGACGAGTTGGAGATAGACTCAAGGGTGGCAAGTTGAGAGGCAACCTTGTTGTCTCGTGCCCCACCAGAAACTTGACCCGCGAGGGCTCCAGAAAGTTCGGAAGTCAGATCTCTTTGGAGTCTCATGAAATGTGCCAAGTAGTTTAGGGACCTGACTGCAAAGGTTGCTGAAGCAAAAACTCGCTTCCCTAGTCTGTCCACAGCCCGGGACTTTCTGTTGGGCGGGTGAAAAGTAGGACTTTCTTCCACTAGATACTTTTTAGTGGCCGCAGCCACCACCATAGTGTCAAATGGCAAGCCTCTAGACCAGTGGGGGTGCTACTCTAGTGGGGAAAGAATCTTATCTGGTCTCCAGGGAATGGCCTCAGTAGAATCAGGGTTCTTCCATGCACGCTGCACGATGAGCTGAACTAAATCATCGGCAGATGGGGGTCACCCAAGAGGTAGAAGGCATAGAGTGAAAAGCCTGCAGGAAGATGGACTCCTCCGAGGAAGGGTTAGAGGGCTTCCAGCCATCCCACTTTTTCAAAATTTCCAGGATGTCTCCAAAGGAGACATCTTCAGGGGTTGACCGCGTGGACCCCTCCCCATCATCGTAGTCTGTATCCTCTGAGAGAGGCTCTTCAGGAGAGTCCATGTGTTTCCTCTTACATGTCTTCTTCCAAGGAGGTTCTTCAGTGAAGATGTCTGAGGAAGACTCGGAAGGAAGAGCACCCTGAACTGGGGTTTCCTGAGGCTTCTTCTCTCGGTGCCCTGGGGAGGTGGCCCATGGTAGCTGTAGCTCAGAGGGAGCAGGGGGAAGTGCCGATGTAGGGGGAGCGCTTCCAGAAACAAGCACCTTCTCTATCACCCGAAAAGCAGGCCCGTCCGAAGAGGAATGGGAGCCCGAAACAGAGTAGGACAACCTCGGAATCGGAGTCACACCCTGCTCCGTCAGACCCGCTCCCAGGGATGGAGCCTCAAGCAAGATCGGGGCAGGTGTCATCCACAGATCAGAGGATGGAACCGATAAAAAAAACTTGGAACTGTGCTCAGAACAGAGGACCCCCCCCCCAACCATGACATTGAGAAAGCGATGGTTCTGATGGATCTGAAACCCAAAGGGGTGGCCTCAGAGCCTCAGTGAGAGTCACTATCAGTGTTTCCACCAAGGACGTCGGAGCAATGGGCTTCGGAACCAATGGATCTGAAGGAGGTGTACAAGTAGGAGTCCTGGGAGCAATAGACCCAAACCCCAAAGTGGGATGAGTCTTTGGAACGTTTGTAATCCCTCTGGCTGTCAACAGCTGATACAGCAGGCACACCACATCGAATTCAGAAAGACTCCTGGTGGACCTCGTGGACACCCCTGAAGGAGAGTCGGGCCGGTCAAGAAAGGGGGAGTACATCTGGCCTAAGAACGGATCCACTGAAGAGGAATACCGGGTCTGTGATCTTTGAGTTATCGGCACCGTAGTCTCTAACTTGGAGACAGGTAATAGAGAAATCAGTGGCGTCAAGAAGGGACTCTGTGCCGAGGAGGCACTCGGAGTCTAGGTTATTGTCGGAACCACCTTCGGTGTGGTAAAAGGTGAAGTCGGTGCCGAAACTATTAAGGAAAGTAAGGTCGGAGTCATAGTTGACATTGTAGACAGGACTGGTGCCGAAGGAGGCGCTGACATCGAAGTTTCTGTAATATCTATGACATTGGATAAAGTGGCAACTGGAGAAGAGCTCGGAACAGAAGCAATATTCGTAGTCGGAGCCGATGAAGCAATTCTATGCTCTGATGAAGATTTGTGGGCCTTATGTTTATGAGACTTGCCCTTATCATCAGCTGGTGAAGAGGGATCTGAATGGGGACATTTTTTTGTCCTTAACTGAAGGGGTTGAGACCTCCAACACAGAAAGGCCTCTGAAAAAGGACAGACTAAAAGGCCTTTCAAGATCAGTTTGCTTTTTCTTTCATTCAGCGTCAGCTGACTAAAACTTAGGCAAATCTGGCAAGGAGGTTTCAAAGAGAGGGGAGAAACCCTCAGACAATACACACAATCGTCGTGCGAGTCACTGTTGGGGAGTTTGCCATTGCAGGAAGTGCAGTGTTTAAACCCCGAAGTCCCTTTTTAGCAGACATTTCCACACACACAAAAAACACACACTACTGTTAAAAGAGGTGAAGAAAGGAAAGAAAGAAGATACCAACGATGGTATCAAACGATATCACAATGGTAGGAGAGGATGTTACCAATGATGATATAAAAAATACCCAATGGGTAGAGCTAGATAGGTAAAAAGGTTAGATTAGGAAAAAGTTAAAAAAAACCACACAATTATTTATAAAATACAACACTTAGCTGGAGAGCTTGGTGAAACGCTGCTATATGGCTGCGCGGCAAATGAGATCTGAGGTAATTAGGAGAAGGGCAATGTGGGTAGCAGCTTAGCTCAAGGGTTTTTGGTGTACACGAGCTTGGTATTAGGCCGACTCGGTTCCGAGGGCTCGGAACTGAACCCATCAGTGATGAATGGGAAAAAGATTAACAACATCAGATGTATTTGCTTGCATTGCCATTAGTATATACAGCAGTCACTCCAAAGATTACCCTACCTGACACTTTAAATACCTTTAACATCACACTACAAGAATGCTACCTTTAACATCACAGTACAAAAATGGTTTACATTGTAAGATTGTAAGATACAATCTCCATCATAAAACTTTTATACAAATATTTACAAAATATTTTGCTTACAATTAGTTTCTCATTCCCTACTGCGTCCTTCTAAACATTAATGCCAAAGTGGGACATGTGCCTGACAGTGCATCCAAATATTTAAAGTAAAATAATCTATACTTTCTTAATCACCTTTTCTGGCAAAGCCATATTTTATGCATTTCCAATATCTAATGCTTTAAAATCATCAATATAGTCAATGATTTCAGTGGTGCTGATGGTTTTCCTGATCATCTCCATCTCCCAACACCTTTCTCTAGTTCAAGTCCAAGATACTCCTGTTTTTTCTGGTCAGCACCTGTGCCTTTTCTGTGTTTCAAGCATTTTCCTTTGGAACAATGGAAAAGGTTTCATGGGTAAAGTTTCTCTACAGACTTTGCTATAAAGAACACTAAGAAGCTTCCACTTGCTGGTCCTCTCTTTGTTTGATAAACTTGTATTTCCTCTTTAGCCTGTTCTGCATCAAATATGTATTTAATCTAATGGCTGCAGCTGTTGATTTGGGGCAACTGCTCCCATCTGGAGGGTTAAACTTCATTTTTTAAAGATGTACATATGTGTGTTTGTTCTGAGTCAATAGGGGGTGCAGTGTTTTAAAAACGTATTTAGTTTTTTGTTTGAAGGTTTTAATTAAAGCAAAAAGTCTTGAAAAATGTTATGTAGCCTCAAATAGACATGAGAAGAAATAACTGTACAAAAGATCACCTGCCAAACAGTGTGTGCATGTAACAAAAAAAGTTGGAAACAAACATTCTTAAAAAACTGTCCTGTATAACAGGTGGGACAAATAGCTTTTTATCATAAATACAACACTATCCATATTACCTTGGGGACTTAAATGGCCTTACAGGTATAGACAAAAAGTAGAGTGCATGGAATTACATTAAGAAATGCAGAAAGTAAGTAGCAGTGCTGCAGGAGACACATTTGGAAAGAAATGCATATATGAATTTGACAAAAAGGATTTCAGGATACATACATAAAAATATTTCAAGCACGGGCATTAATGCCCTTCTAGCTTGCCAATATACCAAAACACTTGTTCCCATAATAAGCGTCCAGGCTGTTCTTAAAAATATTTAAACTACTACTTGATTTAATGTAATTAGGTAGTCTGTTCCATACACTGGCTACTCTGTCAGAGAACCAATTAGTACGCTTCCCATTTCTATAGAATATTGTACAAAGATTGTCTGATGATTCTCTAGTACTGTTTGATAACCCCGAACATTCCCAGAGGTGCCTGTCTCTAAATGCCCTATACACCTGAATAAAATCTCCTCTTAATTATCTGTAAGAGACGCTGTACAAGTTCAGATATTTTAGCCTTTTATAACAACTTAAATTTTCACATCTACGGATGCCCTTGGTATACTCTTATACTCTTTCCGGTTTACTTATGCTTGTTTTCTTATAGGGTTTCCATATTGTTATTCCATACTCAAGTTTGGGTCTAATGTAACTAAAACAATGACTTCATTATTTCTGATTTCTTAGATTTTATAAATCTTTTTATACAACCTATAGGTCTATGACTATCATTAACCAAGTGGTTGACATGATTACAAAAACTCATAGCTGAATCTACCCATATACTCAGGTCCTTAAATGAGTCTACAGTTTCAATCACCTTGTGCTGTATTAAATATTCACCTTTCAGTTTATGTCTCCTAAATCTCATATGTTTAGATTTTGATGCATTTATCAGCATATTATTCTCCTGTGCCTAAATAGTCAACTTAGTCAAGTTATTTTGCAGACATGCTCTGTCGGTAACATATGTTATCAGTTACCCAATCTCAGGTTGTCTGCATATAGACTGTAGAACAGCTCAGATGAAAAAGTTAGGTCTGAAAGATGCAATCTAAACAAGTAAGGGGCTAGGACAGAGCCCTGTGGGACACACAGACTGTAACCACGGATTTCACCTGTCCAGTTGCTGTACGATACTTGTCACGTCCTATTGATAAGCCATGCAGCTACCCATCTTCTCAAGAATACATCAATACCTAGTTGTACTAATTTATTGATCAATGTTTTTGTGTATGACCCTATCAAATGTTGAAGTTAAATCTATATAAATTACATTGCAGCACAATTTTTCATTCATAGCTATTATTTTGTTATAGAGCTTCATCATGTTACAGGTAGTCATAGATCTGTTTTCCACATATGCATGCTGATATATGGTTTCAAGTCCCAACCTATCCAGGATGGTTATTCAGCAGAATATCAACAACAAAGGAAAAGGTGAGCAGTTATACTAATTGCTAGAGGGGCTCCAATAATGACATAAAAAAAGATAATGGTAGACGTGTTATAGTAAGGGGATACTGGCAAGGGAGGAGGATTACGCTGCTGTATATTTATATTCCACCAAAAACTGCTATTATGGAGCTTAAGAAAACTTTAAGAGAAATAATCAGCTTTTAGTAGGAAATATTTCTTATAGGTGGGGACTGGAACTTGACTTGCAATAGTGAGAATGTCTCAAAGGGACCTAGAAGAGAAAATTACAAAAGAGGGCAGATTTCTGAAGAAATTTATGAAAATACTTGGTATGGAAGAAGTGAATTCAGTAGTAGGAACTCTTGACAGAATTTACATATTATTTCCCAAGGTAAACAACTGGGCTAGACTGGATAGAAATTATATATCAAACAATATCTGTAACACACATCTAATAACTATTTAAGATCACATGCTAATAAAAACTATGACAAAATGCAGGGTAATGAAGTATAAATGGGACTGGTGTCTTCCACTTACCTGTTAAAAAGAAGGAATTTAAGAAATGGGTAATGGAAATTATTTGCGAGTTATTAGGAAAGACAGATTTTTCTCGAAGTTACAGCTAGAGAGTGGAATGAAATGAAAATGGAGATTTGGTTAAGAAGTTAACAGGAATTACTTAGAGACGCTGGCAGAGGTTACGGGAATCTCACAGAACACGAGGAGGTGCAAATGCAGAGTGCTAAAGAGAAAATAAAGGAGTAGCTGGATAATATGCATGAGTTTAGAAAGATTACTATTAAGCAACTATTTTTTGATGTCTCCAGAGCACAAAAACTTTTAGCACAATGACTTAGGCAGCAGAATACAGAAAGGGCTGTTGTCAAAGTTAAGGAGTGTAAAACAAGAAAACTAGCATGTGATCCCAATAGAGGTTTGAGAGATTTCAGAAAGTTTGTGAAAATGTGTATAAAGCAGAGAAATGTGGAAATCAAGAAAGAGCACAAATGGAAATATTGATGGAAGACTTAATTATGCCAAGGTTAGAGGTAGATGAGGCTCAACAACTAAATTGAAATTAGAGGGGATGAGACAAAAATGTTGATGTATAATCAATCTTCAGGAAAGGCTCCAAGAACAGATGGTATTCCTGTGGAAGTCTGAAAGTTAGGAGGGAAGAACGTGATAAAGATCTGTAAGATTTTGTTTAATAGTGTTTTAAAAGGAAGAGATGTACCAACATTTGGAGGGAAGGTGTGGTGGCTATATTACCTGAGGATGATGAAAACCTATCCGACACCTAGCTTTACACGGACCCATTTCAATATTAAACCATGACTATAGAGTATTTATGCATATACTAACTAAAAGAATGGCAAAGGTGTTGCCAAAATTGACAGATCTGATCAATGTGGATATGAAGCATTTCCGACTGTTATTTGCGAGCGGGATATTCAGAAGCTGTTGGCTGCTGCGAGCGGGATGTGTGCATGTGTGTGCATGTGTGTGCATGCGTGTGTGAAAATGCCCCCAGCAGGGTACATCTGGTGGCTAGAGGTACTCAGGCTCAAACCCTGTACCTTGTGTACAGGTAAAAAGAGCCTAAAGTCCCTAGCCACCATCACTTGTGAATTTATGCCTCACATTTTTGTTCTGTTCTTTCTGGTTTGCAGGAGTGGTAAAACAAAACCTTTTATTCTAGCAATTTTCTAAGGTTTTATAAAATCAGTATTTGAAATGTGTCCCTATTTTGGGGCTGTATTTCCCCATTATTGGCTTTGTTCTGTATTTTTGTGCTAAGAGGTTGAGAGCTATGGTGAGAAGTGAGAACTGAATTCACTAAATGATATGATAGCCATTTAAGTTTGTCTTCCTGTCTTTCAAGAAACTGCTGGTTCAGTTTAGTGGTATGTTGCTCTGACTGCAGTGCACAGTGTTACTGGGTTCAAGACTTGGCAATGAAATGCATGGTGGTAACAACGGTTTATGCAAGCAACTTTCCAAAATTATACACGCAATGTTTAAAATGTCCCTGGTTTTTGGCCTTTTGCCCCCCCCCCCCAATTGAAAATAAGTTCAAGAAGCTGTGCAACATGCCTATGGCTTACAGTCTACAGTGATTCTGTATTTATATATTGTGTGTAGAAGTAGACTATCATGGAAATGTTCTGAATAGGGCAGTTTTGTCATTATTGGTGCGTGCATTTTGTTTCATTGCCCACTGGAAAAATGTTCAAACAATAAATTTAAAATGCAGTTGTGTGTGGAAGTAGACCTTTATGATGGAAATGTTCTGAATAGGGCAGTTTTGTCATTATTGGTTAATGCATTTTTTGTTTCATTGCCTACTGGAAAAATGTTTAAATAATACATTTAAAATGTGCTCTAACTTAAGTCTAACAAGTGTGCTGTATTATACAAGGAATATAATTTAATAACAATCAGGAAGGTGAATCAAGGAATGCATACATGTATGCATGGCCCAGAGGAAAGTGTGAAAAGCTCAAAATCATGGGCAAGTTTTAAGCTTTACCAAAGCAATGGAAGAAGGTAAAACAGTTCATACCACATTACCTTGACCTGAACAAGCCTTTTGACACAATCCCCTACTCAGGTGTAGTACAAAAGATGAATAATGTAAAAGCAAACACTTACATCGCCAGCTGCATTGCCAACTTGGCTCACAGGATGCAGGAGATCAAAACAGGGGAAGAGACCAGTCACCAAAGGAGTCCCTCAGGGTTCGGTGCTGAGACTTTTTCTGTTTGGCATATACATCTCAAAAGTAAAAGGAAATACCAAAGAGCTTTGGCCAGCTAAGTTTGAGATGACTGCAAGCTAGAAGAAGTTACTGAATCCCCAAATGACTTAACCATCATGCAGGAAGGTTTATCCCAAATAATAACTGGTGTCAAAATCATGACAATGGCCTCTGAGAACTGATCCAATTGTTTGGCATTTGGGAACCGTGTGTACAGTGACCTAACTTTGGACTAACATGTGCACAGAGTCATAAAGTCTTTCTATATTCCACAGCCTATAAACAAATTGATTGTGACTAGATCTAGGGATGTTGTTGTCCCCCTTTACAAAGCTCTCATTATGTCAATAATTTTGTATAATGCCCACTTTGGCATGTATCTGTCCAGCCCCATGCAACAATTGGAATACCTTCAGAGATACCCTACTAAAAGGATACAAGTCCTAAACAATAGGTCTTGCATGGACCACCTCAAAGATTTATTACTATACTCAGTATCCTACAGAGTGCTTAGAGGTAACATGTCTGGCATACAAAGCATCCTCCGACATAATACAGATGGACCTACTGAACATCAGCAAGTCAGATGGCATGAGAAATACTCAGTCCAGGTATCTAAACTGAATGTTGTGGAGAGATGGATATATATCACAAAGGCTACCACTGTTAAGGAACAGACTATCCATAAAAATAAAGAAAAGCTCATCCATTCATATTCAAATGTAACTTGGATCTAAGGATGGGTAATAGAAAATGTACTCCAGGATTTCCCCTCATGCCACTAATAGAGGCAGTTTCTAATTGCTGCATCCGTTACATGGCCCCCCTCAAATTAACTATGGTATGATCACAGTTGTTCTCACTAGGGCTAATATACAATTATCAGCCATGGGGATAGCTAAGACCAATCAGAAAATGTTAATTCAAGCACCAAAAGGGAATTGGCTAAGCTTAAAATGTCCGCCAAGTGAACCTATATTGTGGTAGAAAATAGTTATAAAAAAATTACCCTTTTTAGTTCACTAAGTGCCCCTGTCACCCCCACCCCCCAGTCTTTAACAGCTTCCGGTGCCAGTGAGAGTGTGCAGTCATCTTGGAAGTCTCGTTAGCTTAATGATCTGAAACAATTAGATGTGTTCTGAAGCTTTCAATTAAATGCCCATGCTCCTATGAAACATTTAATTGCTTTCCAAGCTAGTTCATGATATGTAAATTATGAGTCCCTACTACTGAATTCACATCTTGCATACAGTCTTATATACTTTTTCAGAAATCCATCTTCTTTTGTTATATTTTATCTTCTAGGTCCTCCTGACATGTCCCCACTATTGCAAATTAGACTGCAGTCCCCACCCATAAATAATTTTCCCTGCTGAAAACATACTTTTTCCCAAAAGTCTCCTAAGCAACATCACAGAAGTTTTAGGTGAAATATAAATGTACGTCAACTCATCACTCAGATAAAGTTCACAGCAGATATGATTAAGATGCTGGGTAGAAATGGCTTCTGAGTGTACTTCACAGCAGTGTGAAGAGAAAAGCATACTCGACATGATTGGAGAACAAGCATACTAGTACCAGTGTTCAAAGACAAAGGGGACATTCACAACCGTGGGCAGTACAGAGGTATCTAACTCCTGTCACATTGCATGAAGTTTCTGGATAGGGCGATGAACATGCAGAGTAGTTGAAAGTGCAACAGGAGATGAGCACTTTGGATCAGGATGCAACCCAAATGACTCAGTGTTTGCAGTGAGACAGATACTTAAGAAGCTAGAGATGAAGAGTGCATCCAACTGGGCTGTGATATGGGCTAGTGCCAGCATAGCTAACTGTACTTTTGTAAAATATTATGTCCTCTGAATATCAAACTGTGTACAAGATGCTTGTGTTACAAATGTATTGGAACTGTATGCCATTTGAATATCAAAATATGTTTGTAAAGTTGATAGTGTTAAAAAAAATGTAACAGTGGATCCTGCTGGAGAGAAAAAGGAATGCACATGTGAGACTGTATGTATTTATGTTAGCAAAAGACCTTGGAAGAGAAGCAGTTAATCTCAGTCCAGTTAGTTTTGGAAATTCCTTGAAGTTAAATTAGCTGTTAAGCCATAAACATGACACCCCATTGTGCTGAATGGAACTGGAGTCAGTGGGTCTGGAAGAGGCCATCGTTTAATAGCTTCTGTACAGAAGAGGGGAAGTACTGTAATTGTTTCATGCCTCCAGGGCACTGCCATAAACATTTAGATGTGGATAGTAACCGTTTATGCCAAATTCCTGTCTCAGCTTCAAAGGGGGATACTGTGAGAACCTAGAGTCAGGTGATCAGATGAGGTAATTCTGCCAGCCATCTTGGAAATTATGTTTTAGATATTACAGTGAGAAATTTCTTAGTATTGAGT
Source organism: Protopterus annectens (assembly GCF_019279795.1). NCBI lineage: Eukaryota > Metazoa > Chordata > Ceratodontiformes > Protopteridae > Protopterus > Protopterus annectens. Next base: position 219,906,172 of record NC_056739.1, on the reverse strand, counting down.
ATTCTGTCTTGGGCGTGACAACAAGAAGGACCAATCACCACATTATCTGCCTTCCCCTATTAAGTAAGTAGGAAACAGTAATTCTCCTAGATTCAGTCAGGAAAATATAGTGAAGCTTAGTTTAAATATTGTTTTTCTTTATTTGTTTGAGTCTGTCCATCAATGTTATTTTTACTTCCATGCTCTTATTTTATTATTAAATACATTTAAAACTTTTATTGTGGCTGGTCCATATAGAAAGTATTTAACATTTGAGCATGCTTATATTTACTTGGCGACACTGTGTGGGCCACTCCTGAAGGCCTAGCTGTCTTGTTAAACTACTACCATTTGTATTAGTATTAATATTACACAGTACAATTGGATACCCTTTGTTAAGGCCCTTACAGTAGCTGATTGTGGAGTGTCTAGTGTCAATAACTAACTTACAAAATGGGAATAAGGGGGCATAGCAGGTAAATCTGTGCCAACCTTTGCCAGGAGTGTATGTGCGTGTGCATGTGCGTGTGTGTGTGTGAAAAATCACTTGGAGCAGGGATATGAAGCACTGGTTTCACAGCGGGTGCTGGATGACTTGGCTTGGACACTCCGGCCAAGGACCTAACCCTACAGCTGTACCAGTGGGAAGTTTTACTGGGGACCTGGAGGGAGACAGAGACAGATCTAGACCCTGGACCAAGTGTGTTCTTAAAGGAAATTGTGCTTGATGCAGACAGGTCTGCATCTAGAAATACTGAGAGTAGCCATTTGTATTCCAATTGAATGTCCCTCTCCAGTGTCAGTGGTGCGGATTCAGACTCCTTGACTACTAGCCCAGAGAGGGGTCATCACATGGGCATTCCTAGTTTTGGAGAAAGCATGTGACAAAGTCCCAAAAAAGCTGATTTGACCAGTGCTGCTGCTGTTTGAAGTTCCAGAAACACTGGCAGAATTAGTGCAAGTTATGTACAAGGATCCAATGACTCAAAAGTACAAAGAGTGTTTGGTCTCACACAGGGGTTCCCAGTGGGAGTGGGTGTGCACCAGGGCTCAGCTTTGAGCCCACTGCTATTCATATTGGTGATGAACTACATTAGCAAACAGGTTGGAGGGGCAGATCAACAAAGTTGCTGTATGCAGATGATATGGTATTACAGGCAGACTGAGAAAAACTTCCACAAAGAATAGGGGAATGGAATGCATAACTGAAGGTACAGGGATGAAACGGAGTACAGATAAGACAGTTGTAATGACAGCAAATGGTGGAGTTCAGAAGAAGCTGAGAATTGACAAAGAATAGAAAACAATGGAAAAAAGTTAACAGCTTCATGTATCTGGGAGGGGTGGTTGAGGAGAAGGGAAATCTGAATAAGGAGACCAAAGCAAGAATTAGACGGGCTGCAGCCAAACAGAGTGTCAGGTGTAGTATGTGACAGAAAAGTGCCAAAAATGCTAAAAAATGAAGGTGGTTCTACAAAACAGTGGTGCAATCAGTATTACAATATGATACAGAAACCTGGACAGTAAAGGCACAGCAGATGAAGCTAGAGGTGATGGACAGCCTGAGATGGGTTGTAGGATGCACACTGTGGGACAGATGAAGAAATAAGGACATTGGGGCATAAGTCAAAGTAGCCCTAATTAGAGAAAAGGTCAAACAGAACACATTACATGCAGAAAAGCAGAAGATAACCTGGTGAAGATGATATGGGATAAACATGAAGAAGGCAAGAGGAAGGGAAGACCTGAGACAGTCAGGCGTAAGTGTCAAAGAAGGCAGGAGAGTGGCACTGAATACAGAGAGATTGCCACAGTTGACATGATAACCTGAACCCATGTAGAAAATGGGAAAAAGGGGTTGATGATGATAATTGCATGCCAACATAGTTCTCCTCTCCTGACAATAACCTCTACCACTATTGCCCTTTTCCCCTCTTCTATCATTACTGGAGCTCCTCTTGAAAGTCAGTATTATTGCTCACATTTTCCTGATGCTCTGCTAAACATCCATCTTGAAATCTCCTCTCTTCATCATTTCTATCCAAATGCATCTCCTATAACATTTTTATTTTCACTTTATACTTCTTAATATAGTTCAATACTCTTGCTTTTTTTTATCTAAACCTATTAAGCCATTTCCCTTCCATGTTGATTTTGACCAAGCAGCCAGTCTGATAAAGTTATTTCCCCCACATATTACACGCACTTCTTTTGAATTTAGGTTTTCGATTTACAGCTAACATGCACACACTAATGTATGGCATGCTGATCCTTTACGTACTTGTTCTTATCTTTATTCAGACCCATGCCATATTACATTTTTCAAGACTTTCTAGTTTCAATGAAAACAAGAAATAAATGCATTTTTATCCCAACCCCTTTTAAAACACAGCTAACACAGTATATTTGTGTAACTTACAATAACACTAGATGTTTGAATAGATCATTGTTGCTGCAGTAACCACAGCTACATGGGATGTTGCCTGCCAAGTCAACAAAGCTTTGGGCTCCTTCCTAATTCATTACACATCTGCCCTTAGCATGAGATTATCTGCTGGTAACAGTCTTCCTACCAGAAAGGGCTGCAGAAGCTTTAAGTTCTAATGAAATTATGGCAAGTCATGCAATGTCATATGTCACATCAGAGGATCATCGGTAAAAAGCAGGGATACTACTCTCATCCTGTCAGCAGGATAAAAGAACTGGAAAAGCTAACTCAAACTCTGCTAAAGACTGCTGTGAGGGAGAGTTTAGTTTGTTTTTTCTTATATTACTTTCCTTAATTTACATTGCCTTACTGCTTTCTTCTATTGTGTATACTGTGGTGTACTTGTATTACACTTTGTTTTAACTGTATTCTGTTTTCTATTACATATTTAAACTAGGAAGCACTGAGTGTGCTGTGTCTTGCGTGCCACACAGAAATTAGAATAGGTCGCTTAAGGTTAATTATCTGTGAAATGAGGGAGGAACTAGGAGCTAAATCTTGTACTTAAGGGGTAAAATAAAACATTTTAAGGCTTTACTGGAAAAGTTCGCTTACACTTTGCCATGGACTGCTGTGAGGAGAAGGCTAATTTTGCTTTTCCTTACATTAATTTCTTGACTTATCAGGCCCTCAGGAACTGATATTTGACCTCAGGCTCCAAAAAGGCTTCAAGTCTCACAAATGGAGAGCAGAAACTGTCATCCCTTTGCACACAGGTATGCCATCGTACAGACCCTGGAAACTACAAACAAACAAGTTGCACTAGTCTCATATGCAAAGCCATGAGATGAATTATGGAAATGAGCAATAATGACATAGGAAACCTCCAGACACTGGACCCAACCCAGTTTGGTTTCATCAAGGAAAGGTTATGCCTACTTAACTTGGTGGATGACTTTGAAGTAAACACAGCAGTGGACAAGGGCAAAATGGTTCACGCACCCTACCTTGACCTGGCCAAAGCATTTGACACAATACCTCACTCGGACATTGTTAAACTCATGAGGTTAGGCAGAAACCCTTATGTCACCCAGTGGATAGCCAGCTCACTCAGACAAGACAAGGGAAATAAGAACTGGGGAGTCCACCACTACAAACAGGCCAGCCACCAACAGGGTTTGGCCTGGGACTACTCCTTTTTGGCATCTAATTCTCTGAAGTCAAGGCCATAAGGCCTCTGGTTGAGCAAATGTGCAGACAATTGCAAATTAGGAGTAATCACAGAATCCACCACCGTCATAAACATATAACTGGTGTCAGATCCATGGACTAAAACTAAATGCCAAGAAATGCATAACAGTATCCTTCAGGAAGTCAGCCACCCTTGCTATCGTATTGACAAAACTCCTCAGAGTTGACCCAAAAGTCTGACTTGGGGACACAGAGATTGTAATTTAGCCTTTGACCATCACATGCATACTGCAGTAAGGAAATCATTGTGTGTTATGCAACGTAACAAAGGTATGGCATCTAGGTCCAAGGAGGTTACGGTTCCACTGCATTCAGCATTCATCAGAACTATCATGAAGTACAATTCCCCCTTTGGCATAAACCTAACCAGGCATACCCAAATGGAACGTCCACAGAGGTTCCTCACTAAAAGGATACAGGGCATAAATAGCATGTCCTATACAGAGTACCTCAAAGCCCCAATCCCTGTAATTCCATCTCCTACAGGCTGTTGAGGAGAGCTCTATGCCTGGTATACAAGGCACTGACAGACTCCCTGCATATCTGCAAAACAAAGCAGCAAAGTTATCTGTTCTAAAGACTTAAACCTTGACTGCGATATGAATAGTACCCATTTGGGATTGTATCCCAGAGACTACCCCTTCTTTGGAACAGACTCCCCCATCCATGTGAAGCAGAGTTCCTCCCTAACCCAATTCAAGTATAATGAACATCTGTATGGAAACAGGAAATTCATCCGTGGTTTGGCACCTATGCTGCTAATGGATACAGGCAGCCTGTAGATGGCTCAGCTCTCTTTCGCCCATGCCCCTACTTACACTTACCAAGGGTACCAGACCTTGTCAGACATTTGGGATGCATGACTAGACTTAAAAAGGCCCCAGTGGTCGTTAGCCTAGTACACACCTATGAACCTTCCGGTATCTACAGTTACTGTAAGTTAGCTTACACAGTTATGAAAGATCAAAAAACATTGTGTAGATACCAGGATCTGTAATTTCAGATAACCATCCAATGATAAGCAAAACACTATTCCATCATTCAAACAAAAAAAAAAAAAAAAAAATGATCTGCTTTTACTGTATTTCTGTTTCTTCCTACTTTATTTTGCTTTTGTGTCATCTTAAAAGTACTCAATTGTATTTATTACTGCTTGGTGTAACTCATTCTAAGCCTTTTATTTTAAGCACTTGGGCTTCAGACCAGTTGTTTTACATTAGGAAGGTTTGTGGTCTGCACTGTGGTGGCAGGACAGGTAGCTTACATCCTTCTAAGTTGGGAACTGCTGATTGAGGGCTCAGTGCCTGTTATTCTAAAAGTGTATTAATTCTGTTTTAAGCACTTGGACTTCAGGCCAGTTATTTTACATTAAAAGGGTTTGTGGTTTGCACTCTTGTGGGAGGAGAGGCTGGACTCTGCCCTTCTAGCTGAGAATTTCTGGTTAAAGGCTTATAGTGCCTGCATATCTAAACTGCTTCTTACTGAAATTGGTACACCTTGTTTGCTGTAGCATAGACTAGATCCAGGCCTGCTGAATCTAGCTTTGTTTGTATAACTTGAGCACTAATCCAGGCATTCTTTAAAGTATTCAATTGTATTTATTACTGCTTGGTAGTAACTGGATTAAAGTGTAGCTATCATTCTAAGTCTTTTGGATTAAGCACTTGGGCTTCAGACCAGTTGTTTTACATTAGGAAGGTTTGTGGCCTGCACTGTGGTGGCAGGACAGGTAGCTTACATCCTTCTAAGTTGTGAACTGCTGATTGAGGGCTCAGTGTTTGTTATTCTAAAAGTGTATTAGTTCTGGTTTAAGCACTTGGGCTTCAGGCCAGTTATTTTACATTAAGAAGGTTCGTGGTCTGCACTCTTGTGGGAGGAGAGGCTGGACTCTGCCCTTCTGAGCTGGGAATTTCTGGTTAAAGACTTATAGTTCCTGCATATTTGAACTGTTTCTTACTGAAATTGGTACACCTTGTTTGCTGTAGCACAGACTAGATCCAGGCCTGCTGAATCTAGCTTAATTTGTATGCTTGTTGTTTGTTTGCTTGTTATTTCCCTGAAACGCTAATTCCACCTACAATGGGGCTTTTCAGCACTTCTGTGGATCCCTAGTGATATCTGCATTGCTTACTGTACTCATTTCCTTGTTTCACTTGAAAGAAAGTTACTGTTTGTCGTTTCCGCATTTAAGTTACCTGTAACACATTGCATTTAAGTTACCTGGCACTTGCTCACTAAAGCAATTATATAAGTCAGTGCTAAAATATTAAAAGCACTACACCCTCACAAACTCCCCTTGAGTACCTCGTTCCCCACTGGCCTTTTTTTTTTTCAATTATAAAGGAATTCCCAATACTATTCTAGCATGTCCAAAGGTCAGTTGTCAATCTCCTCTCCGGTCCAGCTGGTGAATCTGGGAATCTTGAGGCAATGTTACAACTGCCTCATGTACACAGACAACCCTCTCCTCCTCCCAACAAATTCCAACACATGTGAGAGATGCAACCATATAGCCATAATGAAGGCTAAGCTCTCTCAACTCAGTACTGGCGAAACCAGTCAGGAGGAGAAGGAAACCACACTCGCAACAATTCCAGTCTCACACAGACCTACCACGACAGCAAACCAAACACAAACACACAAAAACATACTCGGAGGCTCTAAATAAAAATCTGCCTAAACAACAGAGACCTCCAAAGCAGACACCCAAGCAACCGCTACCCCAAAACAAAACACGTGCAACACATAGCTCACAAAGCCAGTGTGCCGAACAGTCACAGCCCTTAAGGCTAAACAACACACCTGATACACTTGTAATAGGTGACTCTATCGTCAGGTACACTGATGTCCTGCTCACCAGGCTGAACAAGGAGAAGGTCACGGTGAGCTGCCTGTCGGGCGCTAGGATCCGCCACATAACACAAGCACTCAGGTCACTCCAAGGCAAGTACAAATATGACTCAGTCATTGTCCATGCTAGTGTGAATGACCTGAGATGTACCTCCCTGGACTACATGAAAAGAGACATAGAGGAGCTCTCGGAGCATGTAGCCCAGGCCGGTATGACCCTGACCTTGAGTAGCATCTTACTCTCACCAAGAATGATGCCACGATATGAAGACAAGATGATCAATTTCAACAATTGGCTTAAGTATTGGTGTCATTCAAAGGGGAACCAATGCCTGTCAGCCTGGGATGACATGCTCGACAAGCCACAATGCTTCGCTAGGGACAGCTTGCACCTGTCATCCCTGGGCTTTCGGATATTGGCAAAGGTTCTTGCTACCCCCATAGTGCCTTTTTTATGCAAGGCTCAAAAGACAAACCCACCTCCATAGGTATCACAAGGGATAAGAAACCAAGAGTAATGCTACTCAATGCCAGAAGTCTAAACCTCAAGATGCACACACCCGAAACTCTCCTTAGCATGGAGAACATCGATATCTGTGCAGTAACAGAAACCTGGTTCAAGACTCCCGAGAGCACCCCAGCACTACCAGGTTATACCTCATACCATGCTTTTCGGCCCCAAAACTTGGACCGAACCACAAAAGGAGGGAGAGTATCAATATTCGTCAAAGATACCCACACTTCCAGGTTGGTGGCACAGCATGAAGCATCAGAGACTATCCATGTGCAACTAACTGTGGGTAAAACTGCCTTCCAGTTTATAGCCTGCTACAGACCACTCTCCCAAACCCAGGAACCCCACTCGGCCTTCCTGAGAACACTGGAAAATATGAAGGTCTCTCCAAACACCATTATATTGAGCGACTTCAACTACCCAAACATAGACTGGGAGCATTACTCTAGCTCCAACACCCTAGTCCAAAGGTTCCTAGAATTTATAAACTCAAATGCTAAACTCAAATGCTATGGAACAACTTGTTACCACTCCCACAAGAGGGGAAAACATACTGGACCTGATCATCACCAACATGGGGACTCTATGCTCCAGACCAGAAGTGTATCCCTCACTGGTAAGATCATACCATAAACTAATCTCACTGGATATTCACATCCCGACTCCACCCCCTGCCCTGAAACCCACAGTGAAAAACTTCTCTAAAGCAAATTTCACACTCCTCAAAACCGAGGTGGAATCCTTCAAAGCCCCCAGGCCTCTGGAAAATACGGCCCAGACCGCAGAAACCTTTATAAACGCATTCTATGAACACCTTCAGGAATGCATGGATCATGCAATCCCAAATAAAACCAAGACCCAATCCTCCAAAGGCAGATGTCCTGTCTAGTGGACCCTAGCCATAAACAAACTATACAATAGAAGGAGGAAGCTACTATATGATAGAGCAAAATCCCAAAAAGGGAAGGCATCTCTGATCAGTATTAGCAAAAAACTACGGGCACTCATAAAATCGTCTAAGGCCAGCTTCGAGAGAAGAATTGCACAGGACACTAAGGATAATCACAAGCCTTTCTTTAGTTATGTTAGGAACCTGGGTGGGAATTCCCAGATATGCTCAGAATTAGTCCAAAATGACAAAAAATACACCGAATCCAGACATTGCCAACATCCTAGCTGACAGGTTCAGCGCAAACTTCTCCCCACCAAAAGGGCAAATATCTATCCCAGCAGAGTGCTGCCTCCCTGACATCTCAGATGCTCAGGTAAGAGCTGCCCTCTCCAAAGCAAAAAACACAGCATCAATGGGACCAGACGGTGTCCCGGGCTGTGTCCTACATGAACTCCAAGAAGAGCTAAACCCAAACATAAAACTACTGTTCAATCTCAGCCTTACTACAGGATATGTATCCAAAGAGTGGCGTACAGCAACAGTGGTCCCTCTCTACAAAGGTGATGCCTCAACGGATCCTGGAAACTATCGCCCCATAAGCCTGACTAGCTTGGTCTGCAAAGCTATGGAAAGGATCATCATAGACCTCATAAATAAAGATATTGGGGACCTACAGACACTGGATCCTACCCAGTTCGGCTTTGTTAAGGGCAGATCCTGCCTCTTAAACCTGGTTGATTTCTTTGAAACAGTCACCAAGGCCACTGACGAGGGGAAGGTGGTCCACACAGCCTACATGGACCTCGCAAAAGCCTTCGATACAATACCCCACTCGGGCATTATAGATAAGCTCACCAGCTTAAATATAAACCCCTATATCACTAGATGGGTTGCAAACTGGCTCAAGGACAGAACCCACATGGTTAGAATTGCTGGAGCCATGTCAGACTCCAAACCAGTTACAAGTGGCGTCCCACAAGGCTCAGTCCTAGGACCTCTCTTGTTCGGTATATATTTCTCGGAGGTACAGGCCAACACGGAAGGGCTGTGGCTGACCAAGTTCGCAGATGACTGCAAACTGGGCGCCATAATCGACTCTCCAGCCGACACAAGCATCCTCCAAAAGGGCCTCACAGAAACAGACAACTGGTGCCAGAGCCATGGCCTCAAGCTAAACGCCAACAAGTGTATAGTCATCCCCTTTGGCAAAAACAAAGTGCCCACAAATTACCACATAGGTGGTAATCCATTAAGTACAGAAGAAGTAATTAGGGACCTGGGGACCCAAGTTGATAGCAATCTCTCATTTGACAACCACGTGGCCAAAGTGGTTAGAAAAACATTTTATATAGCCCACCTAATCATGAAGGGATTCACATCTAGATCAGGAGAGGTCATCGTGCCTCTTTACTCATCCCTCATCAGGCCCATAATTGAGTACAATGCCCCTTTTCGGATGTACCTTACCAGACACCTGCAGCAACTGGAAAGAACCCAAAAGTACCTCACCAAGAGGATCAAAGGGCTCAAACAGATGCCATATGCTGCCCGGTTAAAGAAACTCCAGCTCTACTCAGTGGCATACCGCCTGCTCAGAGGCGATCTGTGCCTGACGTATAAAGCCATGTCCAACCCGGAATTAATGGACATGCTGCACCTCAGAAAATCCAAATCCCATCAAGCTACGCGCTCAAGAGACTTGAACCTCAGCACTGAAATAAATAGGACATGCTGGAGGGACAGATTCATAATCCAGAGGCTCCCTTCACTCTGGAATAAAATCCCAGTCCAGGTTAGGCAGAGTCCCTCATTGACTCTCTTCAAGAGGAATCTTGATGAGTGGATGGGAGATCATAGGTTTACCCCGGGTATCACTTCTGTGTCACTGTTAGACAGAGGCACAGTATACTAACCTCGAAAAAGGGCATAGCAAAATTAATTTAAAATGGGTGGCGAAAGCCAAACACACTCTGGCTAGGCTTATAAATGCCCTAGGGCAGATAGCCTAGTATGAACCTATGAACTGGCTTCAGGTTAAAAATCAACCGCACTGTTAATTTCTCCAGCAAAAAATCAAAATCTCAGAGTTGTCACCTGTTTTGCAAGTGGTCTAATATGTAAATAAACCTTTCAACAATTATTTAACTTAAGATAAAGAAAGAGGGATATAAAGGCAGGCAAGCAGAAATGGTGTACTTTGATAGAAGTGTACCCAAGGCCTGAGTTGAGCAATTCACACAGGTACTGAAGAACCAAGGGAAACCCCACTTGGGATGGGTTTTGCTCTCTTCTATGGCACCAACTAGAAAATCTTGTGCATTTGGCAAAGTATGATCTTCTTGTAGCAAACTTTCCTGCCTTCTTTAGCCCTGCTGCATGTTCTCAGAAAAAGAAGTTTCCTAAAATGACTTAAAAGCCTACCATCCATTAAGTTAGATGGAGAATTAGAGATCCCTTGTCCTGTGATAGCAAATCTTCTCTGAAGAAGTTTTTGGTAACTGCCTCTGGCTAGATGCACAAGAAAAAAGAACCAATGTTGTCTGGGCCAAAAGGGAGTAAAACTAGAGGCATCTTTAGCAAGTCCATCTTGATCTATAGAACACTGTATGTTAGAGACAGGGAAAGAAGCACAAGGAAACATTCACTTCCATGGAAAAGGGAAAGCATATCTAGTTTCCAGGCCTTTTTGCAATGTGTGTTGTAACACAACTGGTTTGGTTATATGTTGAAATTGAAGACCAAGTTCTACTTGGGTAGTACCCCACAGGTGGATAATCTCCTGGCAGACCCCTGGATGCAGCATCTACACTTGAGCGTCTATCCTGGATCTGTTCAGAGGGTATGCTACTGTGATGCCCTTATAGGTTCATAGGTTGGTACTAGGCTATCTGCCCTAGGGCCTATACAAGCCTAGCCATAACAATTCCCTGGCTATTTCTTCCCAAACTATTTACTTTCTGGATCCCTGTCTAGCAGGGCAACTGACGTGATCCCCAGGGTGAATTTCCTTTCTCCCATCCAATTGTCAAGGTTCCTTTTGAAGAGGGCCAAAGAGGCGCTCTGCTTGACATGTATGGGGAGTTTATTCCAGAGTCTGGGGAGTCTCTGGGTCTATTCATATGCTGCAGTACTCATAACAAGAGCTAGTCTGCTACAGGCTCACCTGGGTTCAGAGTCAAATAAGTGCCCCATTGGGGTTTTCTTTATTTTTTTCTGCTACTGTTGTTTGCTGAGGTTACATGTCATCTAGGAAGGGTAAGTGTCAGTGTGGAAAGCAAATTCTACATAAGGATTCTCACAATCTGTGCCTTTTTTGCCTAGGCCATAACCATGACCATACCTCCTGTACTACTTGCAAGGCCTTTGTCCCAAAGACCCTGCACAGTCGGCTTGCTTCTCTTAATTTATATTTACAGAACCAATGCCTTAAGCGTTTAGCACACAATGCCATGGAAGGTGTGTCGGGCCTTTCAGGGGAGCCTGTTCTAAAGAAGGTCAAGAAATTTAGGCCTGAAGTATCTACTTCTCCTCCAATTCCGGACGTTTCTCCTGAGGCCAGTGTTGGCCTGGAGACCTTTTCAGAGGTAGCCAGTGATTCTTCCAAGGGTACCACTGTGGAAGCTGCAAACGATCCTGCTACCATGCCCTAGGGGGATATGCAGACATCCACTATGGATGTTGGGGGAAGCCCATTCTCATTATCTCGGACGTTCTTTGAGACATTACACAAATCCTTTTTCGTGAAGAAGTCCCGAGCAATATTACCGAATGCAGGCCAAAGTCAGGTCCCTCATCCTTCCATTATATAGATGTTCCACTTAAGAAAAAGCAGAAAACTAATCATTATTCTCCTTCTCAGAAACAATTTGTTGAAGGGCAAGCCTATTCACAAGGGTTGTTTAAGCCCTTATGGCCCTCATGCAATCTACAGGGGTCTCTCTCTCTCTTTTTTCTCCTTCCCTTTCTCCAGTTTCCCCTCAAAAAAGGACTAGGATAGAGGATTCTTCTGATAAGGATGATTCCTCTGAAGATGAATCTCTGACATATTCTGCCCAGATGTCTTCTCTATTGTAGTAGACTTCTCCCGAGGAGGGATCAAATGAACTGAATCTCCAGAGGAGGATATTACCCTCTGAGAAGCCATTGTGAATATGATTAGAATTTTTCCAGTGAGACTGCTCTCAGGTTTCTGAGATAGAAAAAAAGATGATATGATATATTAGATGGATTCCCCTTCCCCATTTGCAGTATCTCTGATGCTTCCAGCTTTCTTGGATGCTTTCTCCTCTGCTTGTCCAGATTCACAAACTTCTGCCCCTAAAATGCCAGACAGGTTCTACAAAGTGCCAGAAGATTGTACGTTTTTGTTTAAATGTTCTTCTGTAGATCCAGCTACAGATAAGCCCTCTAAGCTTTTGCCTTCTACCTCCCTTCTCCCCTCAGATGAGGAGAACAAAGCTATGGAAAGGTTGGAGAAAAAAGCATAGACTTGTACTCCCCAGATATAGTCATCCTGACAGAAACCTGGCTAAAACCTCACATTACCAGTGAGCAAATCCTCCCTACCAGTTACGGCATACTAAGAGTAGACTGGCTAAAAAGAAAGGAGTCGGTATAGCTATAATATTTAAACAGCATCTCAACATCCAGATCTTAAAATCATCAGCTGCACAAATAGGCAATGAAGAAATAATATATACCAACCTCAAAATAAAACCATCAGCATAACTGGATGCTACTTCCCACCTGGCCAAAATATCCCTCCACTAGAAAACCTCCTCAGCTGGACTACCCACCATCTCCCCCAAGAAACTATAATTTTAGGTGATTTCAATATTGACTGGCAATCCTGTTCTGGCAACCATCCAACCCATCATCTAAATCTTCATGGCTTCACCCAACTAGTCCAGTCGCCAACCAGGATAAATAGAAACTCCAAGCACACAGTCATATATAGCAGGCTGCTTATCGGATAGCCTCAGTGATCACTCCCCAACATTCCTACTCAAAAACACCTATACCAAGTTAAACCTGTCATCTACCGTCAAATATGTAAAAAAACTAAACTTTAACCCACTCACATTCATCTCATCCCTCAAAGAATGTAACTGGCATCCTCTAAAGTACCCCAGTCTTGCTGATGCAGTTTAATTTTTTAATACTACCTTCCTGAGCATCCTTAATTACTATGCCCCCATAAGACTTTCCAGAACCAAAGCACAACCCTCCCCATGGCTACAGAAAACCAATAAGTCAGAAATGAAAAACAGGGATAAAGCCTGGGAGCGCTGGCGCAAAACCAAAACTCCCTCAACTAGACAGAAATTGCTAGAACTATGCACTAGAGTTGTTGTTGAGTCTTTCGGCTTTTCCCGGTTAGGGGTCGCCACAGCGGAACTCCGGTCCGCTAATGACTGGTAGTTGATTTTTACGTGCCGAGTTACCAGCCCTGATGCACAACCTTCAACGAAGGTACGCCCATTCACGCATGTCACCACGCAGAAGACACTCTAGCTGAGAATCGAACCGGACAGCATCTTACTGTGAGGCGACAATGCAACTGCAGCACCACCACTGCGGGTAACTATCAAAAAGCTAATAAAACAGGACAAATTCCAGTACTACCAGTCTGCCCTAGACTCCTCCCAACACAACCCCAAACAATTCTGGTCCTCTATAAACTCCATCCTCCACCCAGGTAAAGTCAGTACTCGTCCTCCTAACATCCCTCACTCCTCCGAAAATATTGCTACCTCATTCAACACACACTTCACATAAACCATACTATCACTAGCAAGACAACACAACCTCCCTCCCCCCCCTCCAACCCACACCTTCAACTAGTAATCTCCCCACCGTCTTCTCTTTTTCTCCTGTTCCTACCTCCAACATAAAAAAACTCTTAACTAAACTTAAGCCCACCAAATTAGCAGCAGACAACCTCCCAAGTGAATACCTACAAAATCACAGCTGATGCTCTGGCCTACCCAGTATCCACCTTGATTAACCGATCTCTGTCAGAAAGTTGCATTCCCACACTATGGAAAGTATCACACATAATTCCCCTACACAAAGTCGGCCCCCACCACAGAACTAACCAATTACCGCCCCATAGCTATTCTCTCTCCACTCTCCAAAATACTAGAGAGATGCATTCACTCTCAGGTCTCACACTTACCTCCTTACTAACAACCTCCTTTCCAATACACAGCATGGTTTCCAACCAAATCATAGCACCACCACTGCCTTACTCTCCTTTACTAACACTATCCTTCAACATAAAAACAATGGCCATCTCTCCTCTGCTACTTTCCTAGACTTATCTAAAGCATTCAACATGGTCCCACACAACTCATCTCTGTCCTCAATAACCTATCCTTCTCTCAATCAGTCACCAACTGATTTCAGAGTTACCTGTCTGATCGCCAACAATCTGTTATATGGCAGAATGACACATCTCCCCAACTACCTGTCTCTATAGGGGTTCCCCAAGGATCCATCCTTGGACCCCTACTCTTCTCTATTTTTCACCAATAATCTAGCCTTTGCCACCAAACATGGCACACTCATACAATATGCAGATGTCTCAACTATCATCTGCTCAGCCCAGTCCCTACCCAAACTGCAAAAAGTCACACAGGAAGCCTTTTCCTCTGTTGAAACTTGGTTATCCGATGTCCAATTAATATTCAACCCAAACTACTCATCTTCCAACCCACCAAACATACTCAAAACAACTCTCACTTTAACGTCACAGCAAAATACAACACCACTACAAACCCAACAGAGCACACCAAATTGCTAGGAGTGGAAATAGACAAACTCAAATTTGACATTCACATATCCACGACCATAAAAAAGTCCACAAAAAACTAGAAGAGTTATACAGAAATAAGCAATTTCTCACCAAAGCAGCAAAGATTTCAGTAGCAAATTCCCACCTTATCGCCACCCTACTTTATGCCTCTCCAATATATACCAACATAAGGCAATGCGATCTAAACAAGCTCAAGACCTGCTACAACAAAATCGCCGAATTTGCCACAGGGGCATCTTACCGTAATCACCACGGTCTCTCACTTGCTGAACTGGGCTGGCTTGAACTCTCTCACCTCCTTCAATGGTATCAACTCACACTCACCCACAAACTAGTAAATCATCCACTAAAAGTCCCATCCCTCCAGAATCTACTCCAACCCTATCACACCACCAGACCACTATGATCCAGCAACAAAAATCAATTACAGGTCACTAAAGCCAATAACTCTGCAGGAAAAACACTATTCTCTTGCGCCATAACCAAATTATGGAACCCCCCCCACACAATTATCTCCGTACCATTATGCACCCACTTCAAAACTTTACTTAAAGCGGACCTAAAAACATGCTGGCTATGCCCTTGCAACTCCCCCTCTAATATCACCCACCCCATCCACCCACTAACTTTCTTTCCACCCCACTAACTACCTTGATTATAGCAAGCTCGGATGCTCATAAGCCTAACTACTTATTATACAGCAGGAACTTCTTATTGTAACAACTGTTAATGTCTGTTACGTACTTTGCAGATAATAAAGATTCTAGTTGTCTACTGATGTACTATGTTCTTCATCTATAACTATGTTTGTAATTAATTGCTATGTTGACCAAATTGTTAATTGCTATGTAAATCCAACGTATCTACTGTCTGTATATTTTAACTGTGGAGCTTTTCTCCCCGGGCCTCCACTGAAAATGGACCTACTTCCAGTCGGACACTCCCAGTCAACAAATGTCAATACATAAATGAATTTACTTTGGCCACACTTGCCTTTAGGGCCATAAACTACAACATGCATATGGCCAAATATTCCTTAGCCCTCCCTTCTCAAGCCACTAAGCTCATTTCAGAGGTTCCAGACTCTAACACTAAACCTCAGCTTTCTTCCATTTTAGGTTCCTCTACTCAAGTGACATGTCATTCTATTAAATGCAGCTATGATGCAGTGGAAGCATCTGCCAGAGCTGCTGCATCTGGCTCTGTCCTTCAGAGGTACTCTTGGCTGAGACTCCAGCCACTGCCAGATGATATCAAGGCTAAAAGTATGCATGCTCCACTAGACTCCAAGTCTTTGTTTGGATCTCCAGCTGCAGAACTCTAAGTCTTTGCAAGAAAAGGGCAAGTAGCTCCAGGACCTTAAACATATTTTTGTGTCACCAGTTCCAAAATTTCAAAGGAACTATCCTTCTAAAACTCCATTTTTAAGGAAGCTATCCAGACCTCCTCCTTCTAAGAGTGAAAGAGGTGCCAGAAAGCCTTATTCTGCCAAGTCGTCTTCTACTACTCCTGCTACTCAGAAAGAGCCCTTTCCGAGCAAGCCAGGTAGTCTGTGACTACCAAACTCTTTGCTGTCAGTCCCTCCTATTCTTATGTCTTTCCCTGTCCCTCCTTGTTTGGAAACACATCACCCAAGACTCCTGGGCCCTTTCTATAGTCCTGAGAGGATACTTCATGGTGTGGAAGACTCCTCCTTCCACAGCCCCTAAAAGATCAGTTGGCATTCTTTCCCCAGGTGATTCACACCTTACTTTCTCAAGGTACCATTTGCAAAGTTCTATCTTCCCAAACAGGAAAGGGATTCTAGTCAAGAATTTTCCTAGTTCCCAAAAAAGATGGTCCTTGGAGACCCATTCTAGATCTGTCACATCTAAACACCTTTTTAAAGGTTCCCACCTTTTGCATGTTTTCTTTAGACACTCTCCTTCCTCTCTTCTTCCACAGGCCTTCATGGCATCCCTGGACGTCAAAGATACATATCTTCGCATCCCTATTCATCCTCTTTACAGGAAATTACTGCACTTTGCTATGGCTTCCTCACATTTTCAGTTTTCTGTCTTGACTTCTGGTCTGTCTAGTCACAAAGGGTCTTCATAAAATGCTAGCTCCTGTTATTGCCTTTTGCACACTTAGGGGTATTCAGATTTTTCCTTACCTGGACGACCTTCTTCTCCAGTCTCAGTCTCCAGACAAAACCTTCATTTCACAGTGTCTCTTCTGGAAAGACTAGAATTCACCATAAATTTCCAAAAATCCTTTGATCCCTTCACAGGATCATGTTTTCCTAGGATGCAGAATTCAGTTAGACAAGATGTTGGCTTCCTTATCTCCTCAGAAAGTCATCTCTCAAACCGCTTACTTACAGGCCATCTTTCCACTCCAGTCCCGGACAGCCAGGGAGCTCTTCCTGCTGCTGGGCTTCATGGCATCCTCTATTCCCAAGTCACCTCGGAGTTGTTCACGGACGCCTTGGGTGTGGGATGGGGGGGGTCAACCTTTGCCTCTTGGAACGTTCAAGATGGGTGGTCTCCCTTCTAAATGAAGGAACACAAGCATAAGAAATGAGACTCTCATTTTTGCCCTGCAAACCTTTCAACTGGGTCCCTTAAAGGGGTTCATAGACAACATCACAGTTCTTTAGTATGTCAACAAGCAGGGCTGGACCAAGTCATATTTCCTGCGCAGGTTGGGTCTTAAGGCTCATCAACTAACCCTTTGGGCACTGTACATTCCTTCCAGTCAGAATGTTGTGGCAGATGCATTGATCAGGTCCAAGACTCAATCCCATGAATGGATGTTGTACAGGGATGTGTTTCTGTACATTATCCACTGGTGAGGTACTCCTCAATTAGATCCATTTGCCCCCACTATGAGCAGACAACTTCCAAAGTTTTGTGCTAGAGTTCCAGATCCTCAGGCATGAAAGATAGATGCCCTTCTCTTGGAAGGGGATGTTTCTTTATTCATTCCCCCTTCCCCCTCCTACAGAAAGTTATGTTAAAGATTCAACAGGACCAAACAAAAATCTTGCTGGTGACTCCCTTTTGGCCAAAACAGCATTGATCCCCCCTTCTTCTGCATTTAACCAAGGGCAATCACCACAAAACACCTCACAGGGTCAATCTACTCACACAGGACAAGGGGGACCTCTAATACATCCACAAACATCAACCCTTCAGATGACACTGTGAGTGATAGGGTTTTGATCCCTCTCAGACACCAAGTTCCACAGGAGGCCAGAAATTCCAATACTAGGAAATCCTATATTTCCAAATGGAAGAGGTTTTCCATCTGGTGTCTTTCCAAAAACCTACAACCATTTTCTGTGGATATTCAAGTTGTTTTGTCTTATCTGTGTGAATTACTGAAGACTGGATTATCATACTCTTCAATAAAAGTTCATCATGCAGCCATTTCTGCCTATCTGCCTATGACCTCCTCCTTTGGCTTCAAGGTTGGAAGTCAAACTTTTCTTTTGAAAGGTGCACTTCATATCAGACTACCAAGGAAACCAGTTCCTTCTCCTTGGAATTTAACTTTGTTTTAGAAAAACTTACATTGCCTCCCTTTGAATCAGCAGTTTCTTCTTCCCTTCAACATTGCACTTGGAAGACCGTGCTTCTTTTGGCTATCACTTCAGCCAGAAGGGTCTCAGAACTTCTCCTTTCACTAGGATATGGTTTCTCTACACACTAATCTCTCCTTTTTGTGCAAGGTGGTGAATGAGTTGTCACTTAACCAGTCCATTAATCTGCCCACTTTATTTCCCTCTCCACAATCCTCTAGTAAGAGGATCTTACACACCTTGGATGCACATAGACAACTCAACCTTTACTTGGATAAAACCAAGACTTTCAGGAAATCTGATCATCTCTTCATTTCCTATCACAGGGCTCTGGGCAGACCTGTTTCCAAGCAGCCAATCTCCTCTTGGATCTCTAAGGCTATTTCCTTTTATGTGGCTCATGAAAAAACATTGCATTTCCAGTTAAGGCTCATTGCACTAGACCTGTGTCTTCTTCAGGTGCTGTTTTCAAAGGTTTGGATGCTTCCTCTATCTTAGAAGCAGTTAATTGGTCTTCTGTCCACACCTTCACAAATCATTACAAGTTGGATGGTATAGCTTGTTTTGCCAGGGCTATTCTTCAAGGGTTTGGAGAGAGTGCTACTGCCCCTCCTCCCACTCCTTCTCTTGCATGAACTTTGGTATTCTTCCTCATGTTATGAATACTGCAACATATGAACAGAATGACATAGAATAGTTGCATAAAATCTTACCATAACCATATCTGTTCTTCATTTCTATATGTTACAGAAGTCTATCCCTCCAACCTTCCTCCTGATTCTTGCCCGATTTCTAGATGTGTGTTTTCTCAGTTTATCTCAGGCTGGTGTTCTTCCTGGGGCATTCAGTTCAGAGGATGGCGCGTGCAGACATCTGCTATATACCTGACATCACTTTATGACCAATGTTGGACGAGGTCCTAATGTGATGTTGCACATACCTAACAGTAGCTTTAGACTTCTGTATAATGGCCGGAGGTTCGTGGTCAGCCTATGGCAGACTCCCTCATGTTACGAATACTGCAACATATAGAACAGAACGACATCTATGGTTATGGTAAGATTTTGTACAACTTTTCTTTCCATTTTGATGGGATGTTAAGAAACTTGAAAACTAAGACTGTTCTG
Organism: Protopterus annectens; assembly: GCF_019279795.1. Lineage (NCBI taxonomy): Eukaryota > Metazoa > Chordata > Ceratodontiformes > Protopteridae > Protopterus > Protopterus annectens. Next base: position 219,886,749 of record NC_056739.1, on the reverse strand, counting down.
CACTGACAGCCCTTAGGCAGTCATAGCTAGTCTGAAAAGGATCTTGTCCTCCCCCATCTGTTTATATACCACATCACTTTGGCAAGTTGTCTGTTATCACTAACAGGGGTCTAGGAAGTCCACAGTTTATTTAGAGCTTTGGGAACCTTTGAAAGAATCATCACTTTCCTTGATTTGTGTGTTTTACATCTGAAATAAGACTCTCATATGCACTGGATCTTGATACCTCGAGACACTGCTTTCCATGCAACACAGGTTTTGACTGACTGAGCAGGATATGAAGAGGGAGGCCTCATTAAGAGATGACTGGTCCACATAAAATTTCCTCCTTTAACTTCAGAACAGGAACTGGGAAGAGGGGAAGGGTATGCAAAGTGAGCATCTTGAATTTTGGTACCAAGACAAAGAAATTCAGCTTAGGAATATCCAAAAAAGATATCCAGGTGGCATTTTTTTCTGAAAACAAGAAAGATTCTCAAATAGAAGCCTCTGCCTTGTTGGGGTGGAAGAATTGGCTCTATTACTCTCTCAGAGAGCAAATCTGAAAAAAAAAATTGAGGGAACAAAACAATGTAGTTACATGTAGGAAGAGGGATCCCAGCTGGAATTAATGGAGAAAACTGGCAACATAGCCAAGGTACTGGAAGCAAATAAGACAGGAAAAGTTAATACAGTGCTACGAAGCCAACGGATTACCTTCCCTGTCAGGGAATGATAGAGTACAGACAAAGAGGCAGGAAAATCCCAAGTGAAAGACTGGTTCTGGTAGAGTCTTTAGTAGTCTAGAATTGAAACTGCTGTACAAAAAGGGATAATTAACAGAGCATATAAAATATTCCAAGATCATCAGGAGGAGCTTAGAAAAGACTAGGAACAGAGACCAGAAAAGCAAGTTACAAAAGGACAATGGAAAAACATATTTAGAGTTCAAATGAGATCTTTAACTGAGGTTCCATCTACTCAAGTGGTAGCTTAGGTGGATACACGTGATCCCACTGAATCTATCGAAAAAATTGGATAGTAGGGATTCTTTATCTGTATACAAAAAAGAACTCCTATTTACAATACATTTACAATTGTACAAATATATATACAAATTTATTTGCACACATTCATAATTGCCTTTACGTTCATAATTTTAACCCTATTAGATCCCCACTTCTTCTTCCATTACCACTATCAGATTTTACTTAATATTGTTGCTAAAATCCATTTACCATTAAACATAATTTTATGCTTTTATTTCATATAACCTATATAACAAAATAACTTATCTATTCTTTTAACATATTCTTTGCTTCTGCTCTTATAATATCCATATTTAATCACATCTATGTTTATTTTATCCGCTTCTTGTTTTCCTTTGAAAAAATCTTTGCATAGTTTTCTTCATAACTTTATTCTTTTACATTTCAAAATCTCATGTTCTGTAGTCTCTTCTTCATGACAATGTAAACATATTCTGTCACTTTTCTTTTTTATGGCACATTTCCTTTTTCTAGCAATTCATCTATTACCAGACCCACATAAAAATCTTGATATTCTACTTTCTGATTGCACCATTTGCTTCTCATTTTTATAGCTTTAATGTTTTCATCTGTTAGATTTTCACATGGTTTTATACAGTAATGTTTTATCATTACATTTTTATACCATACTTTTCTTTTTCTATATCATCATGTTTCATTTTCCATAAAAATATTTTTCTTAACATTTCTTCATTTATGCACATTTTCTCTTTTACCATACCCCAAAATTTATCATGCTTATATTTATACAGTTTACTATTAATCTCTCATCTTTTTCTATTTATCCACTTTAACACTTTGTACAAATTTAATGAAGCAGCATATACCACTGGGTTAATTAATCCTAAAACCTCTTTCCTCTTTAGTTACATAGAAAATTAAATTCCTTATCAAATACTGTTGGTAAAAGAAATATACTTGCCAAGTATGTTGTTATTCCCAACAGTGCTGAACTTCTCAAATAAGCCTTTGTTCTAAATGATAATTTATATGTTCTCCAGAAGAGAGGTTTGTTTTATTTCTTTTTTTTCCCCACTGAATTCTACTTGCATCTTTATTCCTAAATTTTATACCAAACACAAGTTTCATTCATTGTAAAATATATAACCCCCATCTCTACTACATCACCTAAACCTTTACTTAATTTATTTAAAGCCATCCTTATCACCACTAGACACTAATTTGTGCAAATTACTACTACTTTCATTCAAATTTTGTTGTTTTTTTTTTGCAATTATAATGCCATCTGCATATGCTAACAGAACTAGAATTCTTAACCCTTTGGGTGTTATATATCCCGTCATTTTGTAATTTCACATGCCATCACATTCTCAACTAATACAAAGAGTATACAACTCATTAGATACCTCTGTTCGGTCTTACACCATTCTTAATGTGCACCTCTTGGCTTAAAAGGCCATTTACAGGTATTTTTACTTTATTACTACTATATGCTGACATACATAATTTCTTAACTTTCTCACATATTTTATATTCTATCATTATTACCCATAATAATTCATGTCCAGTTATGATAAATGCCTTATTTTATCATGATTTTCTATTCATAAAATCCACAATTTCTCTATTAATAATTCTTGACCATCCCTTCCCCTTTATATTGTATATACTATCTTCAATAATATTTTCCATTTTAGTTTCATATCTCTTATAATCGTTATTCAATACTAACAAGTTTCCAGTCTTTTGTCTTCTACCTTCCTTTTTCCAACTGAATTTAAGCATTCTTCTACATGATTTTTATACATAAAACTTTAATTTACTATTCATTCAAAAATCTTTAAAAAATATTTTTTCCAATCCCTTACAATTTTATACATTTCATACCCCAATTCCATCTTGTCCTGCAGCCAAATCTAAATTTACTTGTCATAATATTTTATCTAGCTCATTTAAATAAATCTCTGATGCTAGGTATCTGGTTGTGTTCAAAAAAATGCTTTTACAAAGTTTTCCCTGATGCTAGGTATCTGGTTGTGTTTAATAATGAAGGGAATTTAATTGTGAAACAAGGGGATGGTGCACCAATAATTCAATTAAATGCAGTATAAAAAGGGTGGTGTTTGATATTGTAAATTGTATTCCAGGAGAAGGCGAAGGCCGAGGTACCAGAATTAAAAGAACTTTTCAAACGCACAGTGATTGTGTTCCAGTTTTGTATATTTAGAGATTTCGGAGCATTGAAGGAGTGGAGGTGTTGTATTTTATACTGTCATGTCGGTGAACACTATTTCTGTCACCTCGTTGGGTGCACATTCTGCTCAACCAGTCAATCTGGCATCCATATGGAAAGAAAGGGAAGAAAAAATGGCAATTAATGATCCTTGGGAGAGTGCTACCATTGACTTTTCTGAGAGGTATGTGGAACTTGAGAGAGCTTTGATAAAGGAAGTTACAACGTTCTATGATTTGAAGCTGCTTGAAAAATACATCAGGACAAATGTAACACCTAGGGGTCTGAGAGTTGAGCGATTACCTGCTTTCGAATTTTCTGAGGACGAGTCTGATTTGTCCTCAGAATGGAAAGATATATCTTTAAAGTGCACACTGGGTTGGTTAAGTGTGCTTGTAAAAAGAAATGAAAGAACACTACAGAAGGCTCGTACCTCCATTCTGCATTTACAAGACAAACTCATTGAGGAGAGTTCGGTGACTGTCTTTAACAAAAATCTAGTTGAAATCAAGAACAGAGTCTCTAAAATTGAAGCGGAGGTGATTTCTCGCAAGAAGAGAAAATACCTCCGTGATGTTAAAGATCATGATTCAGGCAAGCTGTTTTCCTGGCAGTACAGCTTTAAGAGGAAGCGAGGCGCCTTCTGTGATGTCAGAAGCGGCTCGAGATCGGCTATGGGAGAGACCTCAGCGTCGTCAGCAGATGAATCCAGCAGCAGAAAGAGTGTTTCTTTCGAAAGTTTGAATACAGAGCATGAGACACTAATAGAAGCCAACGGAGCAGCAGGCGATTCAGATCAGTCATCGGCGCAGCAGAAAGGGAGAGGGCGTCGCTTTCAAAACAAGGGAAGAAGGAGATAACAACACAGTGAGAGCAGTCGAGGAGGGAAGCAGTTTCTCAATCGCAGACTTTGCCATTGAAGGGGGTTTACAGCAGAACTTTGTGCCAGTTTTATGTGCTAATATGGACATTTGTGAAGGTGAGAGCTACAATATTTTAAATATTTCGGATTTAAATATTTCCGAGAGTGCCAAGCAAGTTTTGTTCAAAGGCACAAAGTTTGTACCTGTATGTTTCCCTTCTTTGGCTGATGTATCTTTGGAAATTAGACAGTTTTGTAGAAAGTTGTATTTAAGGGAGTTTTTTTCAAATCAAATTTGCATACATAATGATATTAACATGGAAGGGATTGATAATGATGTTGAAAATTCAGATTGTTTGGAGAATTCTTTGTTGAATATGACATTGCATGAGAATGATTTGGTAGATATTTATGCACAGGAGGAAGTGTGTGAAGATGGTGGGGGTTTTGCATTCAGCACTGGATATGGAAGGTTGACAGTTCCCAAAGTACCTTATAAAAGTGAATTCATGCCACCTAAGAGAAATATGGTTATTAATGTGTTTGAGAAAACACTGTTAAGAACCATTGAGGAAGAACATAAAAAGTTCTGTGGAAAAAAGAAAAAGTATAATTTAAGTAGGAATGAATGGAAGGCCTTATCAGATTTAAAGAATGTAAATGATCAATATGCGTTCACTCAGGCTGATAAGGGTGGGAACTGGGTGGTCCTTCCTAGGGAAAAATACAATTGCATGGCTCTGGATTTATTGATGGATACCAACACATATTTAGAATTACCTTGTAATTCATTAAAGGAATATAACTCACAATTATTGGAACTACTGGAAAGGGGAGAGAGGTTAGGTTTTCTGTCATCTGTTGATGTTAGAAAATTGTATGTAAAAAATCCCAAGGTTGCTAGATTTTTTATCATTCCTAAAACACATAAAGATATCAGGAATCCACCAGGACGTCCCATAGTTTCAGGTAAGGGAGGCTATTTGCAAAATGTAGGAATATTCCTGGATTCCTTGTTAAAATGTTATCTGGAAAGGGTACAGTCACATGTAAAAAATACTAATGAAGTGTGCATTAAAGTAAATAACATTATATGGGAAGAAGACTTTTATTGGGCTAGTGTGGATGCCAAATCCTTATACACCAGCATTAATAGACATCATGGTTTAAAAGCAGTAGAAAAAATGTTGGGGGATGGACCAAAAACATATTTCATTCTTAGTTTGTTGGATTTCTGCCTAACACATAATTGTTTTGAATTTGAAGGGAGGCATTTTTTGCAAAAAGAGGGTACAGCTATGGGGGCAGCATTTGCGCCCTCATATGCTATTTTGTTCATGGCCCATTTCGAGAATTGTCACATTTACCCCTCAGAATTTTATAAGAACAAGGTAGTAAAATATGTGAGATTTATTGATGATTTGTTATTCTTGTGCAAGGGTAATCCAGAAGATTTTGGCAAATTTGTCTTGGAGATCAAGGAAAACTCTTGGGGATTAGATTTCACTTATACTATAGGGGGCAGAAGTATCCAATACATGGATGTGGAGATCTATTTGAGTTCAGACAATAAAATACAATATAAACCATACCAGAAGAGGACAGCAACCGAGAATTTTCTCCATGCATCCAGCATGCATAGTGATTCTCTGCTCAAATCTTTACCATTTGGTGAATTTAAACGTATAGGAATGCACACTTCAGAAAGTAATATGATTTCCAGTGAATTTAACAAGGTTGAAAGAAAATTGATAGGGAGGGGATATTCTAAAGCAAATATTAGTGAAGCCAGAGACAAGGTAGAATGTGAGTTAGGATTTGGCAAGTCTTCTGGGACTAGGGGCAAGTCTTGGTATGGTAGGAATGAGAGTGACCTTGGGAAAGTTAGGTCTGGTGACAATATGTTTTTTGTCACCAGATATTCACAATTTTCGGATGCATTAAGGGAGGCAGTGATAAGATTCTGGCCCATCATCAGTGAAGATGACAAAATAGGAAAACTTTTTCCATCAAGGGTTATTTTTTCTTATAGTAGATATTCTAACCTAAAGGAAATATTGAATTTCAGAAAAAATAGCACAGTTAGAAAGGGTATTAGAAAGGGAACATTTAGATGTGGAAATTGTAAGATTTGTAGTCGGGTCAAAAGTTTGGATGGCACCAAAATTAATGATGTCAAATACAGGGCCCTAGAATACTACGACTGCAATTCCACAGGGGTAGTATACATCATAGGATGTGGATGTGTGAAACCGAAATGGTATGTAGGACAAACAACAAGAAAGGTGAAACTCAGGATTCTTGAACATCTTGGTGATATAAAACACAAAAGAATGGAAAGTCCGGTAGGGAAACATTTTTGTGAAGAACATAGGGGGGTTCCAGACGGATTTGTATTTTGTGTGTTGGGCAGGCCCAATGTATTTGGAAATGAGGCTGTATTTCGTGAAAAATTGTTACAAATGGAATCTAGGTTCATTTTTAATTTTAAAACTTTGTTTCCAAATGGAATGAATATGGAAGCTTAAGCATTTTCTCATACAATTTTCCACATATCTCTTAGAAGTGATGATTTTGAAGAAATTCAGTTTTAAAAGAATGTATGTAGAATGTATTATGTAATAGCAGTAACATTTGGTTAGGAAAATATTCACAAATGTGTTGATTTAATAGCATTATTTATACAAAAGTATTTATGCATGAACATATGTATATATAATGTGTTCATATATATTTTTATATATATTCAATGAAGCAGAAATAATTCTAAATGAGTGAAGTTCAAAAAAATGCTTTTTCAAAAAAATGCTTTTACAAAGTTTTCCCTGATGCTAGGTATCTGGTTGTGTTTAATAATGAAGGGAATTTAATTGTGAAACAAGGGGATGGTGCACCAATAATTCAATTAAATGCAGTATAAAAAGGGTGGTGTTTGATATTGTAAATTGTATTCCAGGAGAAGGCGAAGGCCGAGGTACCAGAATTAAAAGAACTTTTCAAACGCACAGTGATTGTGTTCCAGTTTTGTATATTTAGAGATTTCGGAGCATTGAAGGAGTGGAGGTGTTGTATTTTAAAAGAAATATACTTGCCAAGTATGTTGTTATTCCCAACAGTGCTGAACTTATCAAATAAGCCTTTGTTCTAAATGATAATTTATATGTTCTCCAGAAGAGAGGTTTGTTTTATTTCTTTTTTTTCCCCACTGAATTCTACTTGCATCTTTATTCCTAAATTTTATACCAAACACAAGTTTCATTCATTGTAAAATATATACCCCCCCATCTCTACTACATCACCTAAACCTTTACTTAATTTATTTAAAGCCATCCTTATCACCACTAGACACTAATTTGTGCAAATTACTACTACTTTCATTCAAATTTTGTTGTTTTTTTTTTTTGCAATTATAATGCCATCTGCATATGCTAACAGAACTAGAATTCTTAACCCTTTGGGTGTTATATATCCCGTCATTTTGTAATTTCACATACCATCACATTCTCAACTAATACAAAGAGTATACAACTCATTAGATACCTCTGTTCGGTCTTACACCATTCTTAATGTGCACCTCTTGGCTTAAAAGGCCATTTACAGGTATTTTTACTTTATTACTACTATATGCTGACATACATAATTTCTTAACTTTCTCACATATTTTATATTCTATCATTATTACCCATAATAATTCATGTCCAGTTATAACAAGTGCCTATCATGATTTTCTATTCATAAAATCCACAATTTCTCTATTAATAATTCTTGACAATCCCTTCCCCTTTATATTATATATACTATCTTCAATAATATTTTCCATTTTAGTTTCATATCTCTTATAATCGTTATTCAATACTAACAAGTTTCCAGTCTTTTGTCTTCTACCTTCCTTTTTCCAACTGAATTTAAGCATTCTTCTACATGATTTTTATACATAAAACTTTAATTTACTATTCATTCAAAAATCTTTAAAAAATATTTTTTCCAATCCCTTACAATTTTATACATTTCATACCCCATTCCATCTTGTCCTACAGCCAAATCTAAATTTACTTGTCATAATATTTTATCTAGCTCATTTAAATAAATCTCTTTCTCCAACTCTTCATACTGTTTTTATGTTAACTTCAATCTTCCATGTTTTTTACTACCTTTTTTCTTTAAACATTTTCTGTACATATCGTACTACACTATTCATATGTTTTTCCTGAAATCTTTCTATTTTTCCTTTCAGGTTTTTATTTCTCTCATTACACTACCATCTTCCATTACTAATCTGCTTAAGTAACTCAATACTTCTCTTTTCCCTTGTAGAAAATAACTTTGCTTATATAACAATTTGTGTAGTTCTTCTTGATTTCATATAACATTTCTTTGTCAGAGTACTTTCTATGATTGCTTTAAATCTTCCAATTCATAGTTATGTTTTTTATATTTTTTCTCTACTTTTCTGACATCCTACTGCAGTTTAAAAACATTTTTCATATTTTTTTCATTAAATATTATTTAACATTCAGACCAATTTGTATAAAATGTTCTCATAGTAGTATTATCTTTCCATAACTCTATTACTTTTCCTTTCTTCATTCTATACTCTCTCTTTTATCCTTTTTTTGCTTATTTTATATATTCCTCGTTTTCCTTCATTTCTAGCCATATTGCAAGATCAGAAAATCCTACTTCAACTACCTCCCCATTCTCCTGTAACTAAAGCTTCTGATACTATAAAATTGTCTATTTCAGTTCTATATGTCCCTCTTTTTTTAAGTCCATGATTTTTTGTCCCAAAGTTTTAACTCACTACCATCTTATAACTTCTAACATCTTTCTTATATTTCCTTTCTTTCAACGCCTACCTCTTAAATCAAAGTCTACTTCTATTATAATATTCATATTTATCACTATTTATTGTAAAATCTGCTGAAATAAGCTTTACCTTTCTTTACAGTTAATATAAGCATATAATGTTATTACTTTATATACTTGATCTATATAAATCTACAATGGTTAAACTTCCCATTTTTGATAGTTATCTAATATCTTTACTGTATTGCTACAGAACACAGCTATTCCAGAACACGTGTCATTTCCCAAATTCCAGATTATCTTTCCTCCCCATAACTTCTGTTTGTAATCTTTCATTTGTTAAAAATCTTGTGTCTTCTAATTACATCAACATTAGCTGTATTACATCACTCCAAAATCCATATTCTTATTATATTCTTAATACTAAAAATTTTCATTTCCCTTAGATTCACCACTTCATAAGTTTACAGCTAATTACTAGGCTAGCTTTCTTAATAGGCCGTTCTAAGCTTAGCCATTCCCTCCCAAAGGGGAGAATTAAACATCACATCTTGTGTCTTGTGAGTCAAACATCTTAACTAGTATACTAACCCTCAATCATTAGCTGCATATATTTTTTTCATCCATTTCCATTTTTTGTACTTATCCCTTTAAATGTTTTCTGTTTTTAACCCTTTTACCAACATAATTATTTTCCTTCCTTTACTACCTCCCAATTTATAGCTTTATCACTTATTTTAGATCCTTCTATGGCCTCTATTATTTTTGTCTCATCTATTTTTCTTCTGTTTCTCCTAAAAATTATTCTCTTTGTTCATTTTCTTTCTCCTTACTCTCATTTTCAATTTTGCAACATATCCATAAATGTCCAATTTTGTTACATTTATAACATTTTAACTCACATTTTGTGCATCATGTCCCATTTCTCCACAAATATAACGTTTTCTGTCATCACAGTTACTTATCAAATGTTCTTGTTTTCCATGAAAAAATGTTTGGGTTGTCCCCGGTATTTTACAATACTAATTCCCCTTCACATTTATCATGCTTGGCATGTCTATATTTTTTTTATTTTTAATGCAATACTGCAAACCCAGCTACCAGAACATAAACCCCTTTTATCAAACTTTTGCAGTGTCCAGTACTTCTTTACATGACATTTTCAAATGTCCCTTCAAAGTGTCTTTCTTTCTTCCTCTGTTCAAAACTGTACATGAATTTTTTTTTGTTTCCCTGTTAAATGTTTTTTTTTTATCACATAGCGATCCCATGGATTAGAATCTTTCTTTTTTCATATTCTCTAATAAAATTTTCCACTGAAAAAAGAATGGTCTCAAGTATTATGTCACAAAATGTCTCTGTTAAGAATAAATGCTCTTATCTCATGTGCTTTTACACCCAAAGGAGCTATTAAATTGTCCCACACTTCATACCTGCCCATTTATTTGTCTTCTTTACTTCGAATCCTTAACATGTACTTCTGCTTTTCATTTTCATCTGCCTTATTTTCTGCTACTCCCCTCTTGTTTTTTTTACTTTCTCTGCATATGTTTTCTTTTCCATCTCACCACTATTCTTCAGGACTGTTTCTGCACACTCCTTTTTGAATTTTCTCCATAATGCTCCCCCAGGAAACATCTCCATTTTCTAACTCAGTCTGTATCACCATTTGTTTATGTAATTCACCCCTCAACTCTCCCCACTGGAGGGTTTTAATTATACATCCACAATTTGCTGACTCATTTCCATCAAACAGATTTCTTTGAAACATCTCCTCCAAATCCTACACACATTATCCGGTCTCGATATTTGCTTTCTCCTCCATTTCTCTCACCACTCCATTATCTCCTCTCTTCCTCTACCTCCTCCTTTCCTCCGGGCTACCTCTGCACCTGGAATGGAAACAGGAAGTGCTACTGCAAAATGGATCCCACTTGCAACAGTGATAATTAGGTGAAGTTCCCCAATGCCCTAGAATCCCCTAGTAGTATAAATAGCACCTCAGGTCTCCCTAGAAGAGAGGCCACTATCCAGGTGGGAATAACCTAGTCAACAAAAGATAAATAAAATAAAGGATATATAAATATGGCTCCCAATTATGCAAATGCAGAAGGTTTAAGCTTTTTGCTTCCAAATGTTAGAACAAGTATCTCCATGCTCAAAGCAGATTTCAAAGAATTCTTACGGTTAGATAGCAAATGCTGAAGGTATGATGGGAAAGACATGTAATTGGGGACATTTTTTTTTTGGGGGGGGTATAATTTGACAGATTTTAAAACTTCCCTACAGAGTGCTCTGTCCAAAATATTTGGCAAGCAAGTGGTTAAATTTAAGGAAAGGATTTTTTTTTGAGCTGGCACACAAGATCTGAATTGCCTAGACATAAGGTCTTAAGTTTAATGTTATTTGCTAACATAAAAGCAACTACTAGAAAATGGAAATCAAAAATTAAACCAATGGTAAAGTACCAAATTTTGTTAAGGAAATAGAAGAACTGGAAGTAGAATATTTAGAAATGGAATGAGCAAGTTACACAAATAAAATAATTTGTGGGAATAATGCAATCAGAATAATACTCAGAAGTGATATTTAAGGGAAGGCAGGAATCAAGCAATTTATGTAAACATGGAGTGAATGACTTGTTATAAAGAAAGAACATACATGTAATGTATAAAGCATAAGAAATGAAATGCGGTTTGTTTTCTTTTCTCAACACAAGTATACCTCTCTCTTTTTTTAAACACCTTTACTGAATTAACACTTGTTTGTTTGTGCCTTTCGGCTTTTCCCGGTTAGGGGTCGCAACAGCGGAACTCCGGTCCGCTAATGATTGGCAGTAAATTTTTATGTACTGGCTTGCCGGGCCTAACGTACAACCTTCAACGAAGGAACACCCATTCTTGTGACACAGGCAATTTTGCATTTATACAAAAGTAATAAAACTGTATTAACAAATTAACTATTCTTAAATGATAATTTAATAAAGCTGTTTAAAGATTAAGGGAAAGCTTCCTCCTCTCAGGAAGAGGGGCTCTTTTCTCTTGCAGTAGAAGCTAGAACAGAAGACTGGAACAACTGGATTGCTTTCAACAAGCCCTGTGCAAAATTAATTTATTTTATATATTTTATTTTACGTTCGTTGACTGGGATAGTCCGACTGGATGCATATCCATTTTCAGCAGAGGCCTGGGGAGAAAGCTCCACAAACAAATCAATTACAAGCAATTATCACAAGTATAACATTCATATTTACATAGACAGTATATAAGCAAAAAAGCTTTAACATTACATACATAGTATGAAAGCATCTTTTATGATTTTATACAGTTAGAATGAGAGTACATAAGCAAGAAGCAAAGCAGGATAAGCTACACATGTGAGAAAGTTTGCATCTTTTGCAATTTTATTCAGATAGTGTGACTACAAATTTGGCAGGGACATGATTATTGAAGTAGATAAAACAAAGTTGAGTGGTGAGATATCTACACTAACTATAAAAGCAAATGTAAAGAAGGGTAAGAAAGTCTATAGAAAAACTGAATCTGGCAGGGTTTTAGTGCCACAATATCTACAGAAACAATCTGAAAGGCCAGGTTTAGAAGTTACACAATGAGGAGGCTAGAAATAAAAAGCTGCAGTTCTCTTAGTGGTAAAGTTCAGAAACAGAGACTACTAGATTAGGGAAGAAGGATGATTGGTGAGTTTAGCCTGGGGTGAAACCTATGCATATCCAAGTGCGTTTTAGATGGTCTTTGAGGAGTCAAGTATAACCTTTGAGTCTGTTGAGGTAATAGCTGAGGGAAGGGAGTGCCAAGTTTTACCTATATAATTAGGGAAGAGGGAGTCCCCTGCTGATTTTTTTTTTTTTACTCATGGTAACCTTCAATGTTTTATCACTAGAACGCAGTTGTCTAGGCTTAGTTTGTAATGTTAGTAGGTTGACCAGTGTTTGTGTTTTATCTGGAAGCAGTATTACTTTGTGTGCAAAGTAAAGTTGATGGAAGGTTAGGAGACTGCGAAATTCAAGCCAGTCAAGTTGTTTGAGGGAATGGCAGTGGCAGAATCGGTAGGGTGCACTGGTGGCCAATTTGGCAATTTGATTGTAGCAGGTGTTGAGCTTGGTCATTTCTGTTTTGGGTAAGTTGGTGAAAATGGGTGAGGCATAGAATAGAGTAGAGAGGAGGGGAGTTTGAGCAATAGTTGTCCTAGCAGCTTGGGTTAGAACTGGTTTATTTTTATATAGACTGCCCAGTTTTTTGTGGATGTTTTTAATGGTTTGATTTATATGTAGATCGAATTTGAGATAATCAATGACCACACCTAGTAGTTTAGTATGAGTGTCTAGGGAGATAATAGTCCCATCTCTGGACACAATATTAAATGGGCTGGGTATCGTGGTTGATTTGTTTGGATTAAATAACAGTAATTTTTTTTGGGGGGGAGGGGGTATTAGGTTTTTGTTAAGAAACCAGGTTTTGATAGTTTGGAAGACTTTTTGAGTGTTGATGTGGAGCTCCTCGGGATCTCTGGCTGTAAAGACTAGTGTTAACTCATCAGCGTATTGTATGACTGCTCCAAATTGTCTGTGGAAGCATCCTAATAGGCTCATAGGTCCATAGATTAGTACTAGGCTAGCTGCTCTTGTGGACCATTTTAAGCCTAGCCAATTACCCCATGTGAGAATCAAACCTTGCGACCTTGTGTTTGTAAAGTAAACACCTTAACCATTATGCCAACCTCCCACCCTGCACTGAAATGAGTAAAAAGGAGACAAACGTTTCATTTTTGTGCCCTATTCTTAGGGGTCTTGAATTTTATGACTTTAGGTGAGGAATCCATAGACTGGACCTCCATAAGCAACCTGGCAAAGCTTTTCCTCACTAGTAACTGGTGTATGCCTCCTTCGCCCTTTGAGTTAATAATGCATGGTTCTTTCTCTCCTCAATGAACTGTGCCCTGCCATATAATCTACAGGGATGTTGCTATATCCCAAGGCCTTTGCAGCTTCCTGAGTGGTAACAATAGAGGACCAGAAACACCAAATTGACAGTCAGAGGGCTGCAAATGTGCCTCAATGGAGATGTCATTCACAGACTGGAGAAAAGAGGAAGAAATCCAAGATCCTTCAGAAACCTCTTGTGATATTTTCTACAAAACGGGAAAGATTCTCTGAAGAGGAGTCCAATGCCATCACTGTATATGCAAAATTCCTGAGGCATTTGTTTTGAAGAAAAAAATTAATGACTTTAGCCTAATTCTTACAGTTTTAGCAGTGAAGAAAAGGCAAATCTGACAGGATCTAATTTTTTTTTCTGTTCATCTACACAAAACACACAGGTGGTATGGGCATCCTAATAAGGGATTTTGTCTATTGAAAGAACATGCATCATTTTCAGCAGGCATACAATTTTTATACAACTTTTGCACAAAAAAAAGGAAAGTTCCCCAATGGGGATACTGTAGCTGAGGCTGACTGTGGATACTCTCACACTTCACTTAGATGATTAGAAGTCTGTACAAGCATATATAAGGCAACAAAATTTCTGATTTTGACATGCCCATACATCAGCATAACAGCAGACATATGGTGCATGAGCAGACCTCTTAACAGTCTCTATTTAGGAGGAACATTTGTATTTTCAGGCTTGACCCAAACGTGCACATGATGTATCTATTTTTGGAAGAATGTCCTTATCTTCAGACATGATTTACCCCCTTCACACAATTTTCTGAATCCCCTCATCACACATGATTTTTGAAGCTGTCAAGTACACAGAAAACCACACGACTGCCAACATACTAGTGACACAACTAATTTATAGAGGACACACATTTTACAGTCCTCTTTTGCAGGAGCAAAAATGAATTACCTCGTGTGGTAGAATTTTGCAATACAGTTCATAACAATCTAGACTTTACATTGTCTCTTTGACAATGTGCTTATATTTTTCCAGCATTTTTGTCACATGGATTTCTGAGTAGTATCCCACTGAATGCATGAAAAGTTATGTGCCATTTGTTATGCAAATAATATGTTAATCAGTTGTCAAGATTTTTTTTGCTGGAAGTAAGTGCCTTTGTTCCTACTTTCAATGCCTGCAGGTTAGGAGGAATGTGCATGAAGGAGCCAAAAGCTTGCCAGACTGGCAGAATGTTTGACATTTGTGACAGGACAAGTCTCCAATAATTATGACTACTACACCAGTGACCTTATTAAGAATAGCTATGTACACCTTCCAAAAAAAGATTACCCACAAACACTTTGGTGTTCCCAATTTTTATACTTTCCCCTTCTTCCACACTTTTTGTTTTCAGGAGCAGCTCTTTCTGTTAGTATGACTGCATCTTTACTAAATGTGGGTCTCATCAGCTTTTTCATGGCCAGATATGGGAGCATACACTTGATGTGCCCTTCTCAATTTACAAATCCTGCTGTAGAACAGCAGTCCACTTACTTATTTGTGCTTTCTTAAAATTAATGCAGTATATCCTTTCCAGTGCCTCTAGTACTGCAACTCATCTCTGGTTTTCTCTTTGTGCTCAGTCTCTTAACTGTAATATTTCTGAAACAGTTCTTGAGAAGATTCATGTTCAGACAGTCTTTCCCTCATTTGTTTGTGATTTCTGCAATTTTATCAGCTTAACTGAATAGCTGCTTAAAGCTTCTGTTGTTCCAGTGTTCACATCTGACTTTATGGATTCATCCAGTGTCTTATTTTAAACACCTCTGAGTGCATTTGTTTTTTTTCTCAATGTTACTGAAAGCCATCTCTTGCACTAAAGCTGAAATGAGCTGTTTTTTGCTTAGCAGCTGCAAGGTTCTTCCCAGTTAGAACTTTTTCTTCTTTTCCAGTTAATTTTCTCTTTCTTTAAATTTCTTTTTTGCTGGCATCCGGACAGCATAACTGCTAGCCACTAACTGAATTTTACTCAGAGTAACTTTTACTTTTTTTTTTAATCATTTTCACACTGTGAGAGTGTTAAACATCTTGCTGCTCGGTATGGAGCCATCTTGGAAATCTGAGAAATAGTTTTAATTCCCAATATCAGAGGGTCTGTTTACTGACTGTACACATGAATATGACACCAAAGACTGGTAAAAAATGAATAAGACATAATAGTGTAAGTAGGCTATAAAATCAGGATGGCATCATAGTACGAGTCTAGGTCTCCTGGGTTTGATTTGGGGCAAGGTTGTCAAATACATTAGCTTAAAAAGTGTGTTTAGTACATATGTATACAAGCGCTGTCTGAGCACATTGCATGATTACCAGTTAGGTTGCAAAATGTAATGGTTACATTAGGAGATCAGGAAGACCGGCATAAAGTCTCACCACATATTGCTAGCTGAGACCATTCAGTCATGTTGTACTGTTTCTTATGTTGGGCACACACAAAGAAAATGCCCCTGTAAGATGCTGTAAGGGAACATATTCAAAGGCCCCTGGCTTTATGATAAATGTTCCATGGAATACTATCTTTACAGATGTGAATGCAAACAAAATTAGGAACCTACTGGAAAAAAGAAAACTAGGTTCATGACAATAAAGCAGTGAAATGACAGGAATTTTTTTTTCTTTCTAAAGTTAAGATAAGCTTCAAACAAAAAAAAATAAAGTCAGAAATAAAATTATGAAGAGAAGAAAGGCTGGAACAAGTTAAGTAGTCAAAAGCTAGAATAAACTACTTAAGGCAGGATTATGAAGAAAAATGTATTAACAGATCAGCAATCCTACAAACAACATTTGGCAACAATTTTTTTAACTCATTTAAATGACAGAGATGATTGAAACAAACACTGGTCATATCCAACATGAAAACAAGACTAAGGGAAATGGGAGGAAACCGCAACTCTCTTTATTAAAAAATATGAAAAGGAACTACTGTCATATGTGATAGAGCAAAATAAGCAGTCTTTAAAAATTGTCTCATTAACATTAAAATGTACACATATTAAGGAAGCTAATTCAGAGAGTAAGAGACCGTGAACAAAGACTTGAAACTGTTGAGAAAAAAATCTAACAACATCCCTAGTGCTGAAACACAAAACATTCTATCAAATTTTGTCCAAATACCCTAAGACTGGAAACTCAATCAGCATGTCATCAAATGTTGGAAAACTAATGAATCCCTAATACTAACAACCCTATTTACACAATTACAGCAGTTAGTTTTATGTGATATCCTATCACTATGCATAGAAGATGAGTAGGTCCACTGCCACTTATATTTTTTTATGGTAACATCATTATGACAACTGAACAAAACACACAAACAGATATAGTCTTTGACTTCACATCTGAATCTGACAAGTTAGATCACAACATACCGAGGTAGAAACTGTGTAATAGAAAAAAGTCACAAAGAGGCAAACAGAACATGATAGCTTCAAGGATATGGGGATTTTGTTAAAGGGCATCTCAGACCAGGGGTCCAATTCTGGAACTTTATCTGTTTAGCATATAATCTGTTTTTCTCTCTTAACGATGCCAATTTTACATTAGGAAATATATTTATCAGTAAAGATCAACAGAAATTACATTTGAATAGACTGAATATATGAGCAGAAGAAAACAGTATTAAATTTAACACTGGTAAGATGAAACAAATGTCTTTTTAGAGTTCACATACTAAATATGAGAGAGTGAAAAAAAGTAAATTTAAAGATCATGTTTTTAAAAAACTTGGGGATATGAGTCAAAGATAAACTCGTTCAAACAGTGCAGTTAAAAAACTACAAAAAATTGAATGCAGTAGAAAATACATTAAATCAAGGCAGTCAAATGTCATCAAAGCAATCAACATGAAATTATTAAACCAGAAAATGAATTTGGAAATTGCCTGTGGTTACCTTTTAAAATTGTCTCAAAATTAGACTGGAGAACATCCAAAGCAAATGACATATAGTCCTATGGGAACAGACTACCTAAACTGGAATTCTGTTCTATAAATCATAAATTAACATGCAGTGATCCAGTCTTATTTTACAAATTAATACATAACCTTTTCATGTGGGCAAATTCAGGCTTGACAACATGGGAAATACTGATCAAATGAAATTAAGATCTTTTACTAAAAATTACAAAATAATTAAGTAGCTTTTGGAATGTATTGTTGGGGAAACTAAATCCCTACTTACTGAAATTACCAACTGCAGAAATATTATTGCTGTTAAACTACTGTAAAATACTATGCTGAAGTCTGCTATAAGATGCAGAATGGTTGCAAGGCATTATGTCAGTGCCAGTCTGATTACTGGACTGTACTACAAGGTTTGTGTGCAGGAGGAGTGCATAGTGTGGTGGGAGAAGTTATGCCAGGTGAGCAAAAATTGTTACGAAGTGTGGGACCAAGTGCAGAGTATTGCTGGGTTCTTTACTACTTATTTTCATATATTGGCTCAAGAAAGAGTTGGACTAGTCGAAGGAAATGTATAATGAGCAGGTGGCTATCATAACAAAATGCCTCTAACTTCAGGCATAAGCCTCAGTGGAGAGTAGCTGGAGTTACCAATAACATGCCAGGGACTGTAAATGAGGCACAGAGCAGAGAACTGGAGGAGGCAAAGTTGTCTGATCCGAGAGGGGGGGGTAGGGAATGCCCATTCTCTAGACAAAGAGAAGGTCCTATGCACAACCTTAAAGGCAGAACACCTACGGAAAATGGAAGTCAGTGGCAAAGAAGCCAATAATTCCCAAACCTTTGGCTCCTGCAGCCCACCAACACTACACTCGATGAAGGAGTCGAACCCAGGCTGTGCAACACAGAAGCTCTGAAGGGGAGAAACAGCTCCAAAAGTTGATACCAACCCACCGGACCTGGCACCAACACTTCAGCTACTAGAGTCCTCCAGCACTGAAAGGCTCGGGCCAGACAACTCAGGGAAGTTACTGGAGTCTAAGAATAGACAGCATTCAGACATAAGGACACCCTCAGGAGTCTCAGATCTGAGGGCTCCGAAACAGCGAGTCAAATCAGAGGAGGAGAGACCAAGGTCGAAGGAGACAAAGGTCAGCTTGCGGATTTGACTGGAGCAGGGGTGTACTCACATCTGGATCTGAGTTCTGAGAAATTATCACATTGTCCTGTCCACGTCACCTCCAGATAAGCTTCTGGAAGACCTAAGAGAAGATGTGGAGGATGGAGATCTGGCCTGTGGGGAGATCCCCCCAAAATGGGTGAAGGGAGCCATGAAGTGACTGGATCCAGTAGGGGCAGAGGAGTTCAGATCCGAGGAGATGGAGTCAGAACCAGTCAGACCCAAAGTTGTCATATCAGACTTTTTTTGTATCTCAGTAGGAGGCTCTAATAAAGGAGCCAATGAGGAAGAGTGGGCCCAGGGACCTCTTGCACAACTCTTTATCCTTAGTAGTCTAATAGCTTCCCCTTGTCTGTTTTTTTTGGATGAAATTTGATCTCCAGCAACAGAAGCAGAAGATGGCTACCCTGGCAAGAATAACCCAAATGTGATGACTGCAACAGTGAAACATGAAGAACATCTACCAACAACAGTAGTGAGAGGGTACTCTAAAGAGTAAGTTTAAGTTGAAAGAAAAGGAAGAATATCAATGATGGTACTTTAGAGAGATACCAACACACTGGCTAAAAGAAGACAGGAATCTGTTAAAATGTCAGGAAAAAGAACTTGTAATAGAGAGAGAGAATAATTAATATTATACATAACATTTGAAAAGATAACTCACGAAAGAAATGATATTACTACAAAAGCTCAACAGCAACAGGATCTGTCTGAAACTGAATGTCAGCAAATGATATCTGAAGTATGTTAGGTTGGTGAGACATTATGGGCAAAGGAAGGAGCTTGAAAGTTTCGGATCCAAAGATCTGGTAGAAGCAGCAGAGTAAGATCAGTCTCGGATCCGAACCCATCAGTTAAGGAATGAATGAAAATGACAGCATCACATCTATTGGTGAATCGTAAACAAACACTAAAATTCTATGCTGAAAGTCTCTGTCACTTCAGGTTAAAAGGACATCAGCAGCTAATGATAAGGAATCCAGTCTTCTCTCCACAAACTTAACACTCTCCAGACTTTTGCTGTGCTTGGGTATCTTTGTCCATGAGGATCATAAACATGAGGTCAGACAAGACAAATCCTTTGCACAGTCTTAAAACTGCCTTAAACACATCTGACAATGACAAGAATGCAAACAATTCTTACTTTTCAAATACAGGCATCAACTTAACAGTCCTGGGACTCCACACTCTTGTAGCACTTCCCACAAGACATACAAGGAAAGGTACAGTTATATGCTCCTCCAACTCCACACAAAACATGGAGATATAAACTCTCACAATCTTTTCAGTAACTGTGCAAGGACAGAGTTGATTCGATGTTCCACAGCTAGGAACAGAATCCACAATGCTCATCCTGAATCAGAGACTTGACAGTTGAACTCCAGTGTCACTTGTTCTCTTATGAGTAACATCCACCTCCTAGAGTAAACCCGCTAAATTTACAAGGCAAAGGGGGAAATGAAAGTAAGCTGCCAGGCCTTTCTTCCATCTCATACACACATGCAATCACACCTATGGTCAACTGAGAAATCCCAATCCAACTTACAGCATGAGAACATAGGGAGGATACATGATGGGTCTGTACAAAGAGTATGCTAGCTATGAACCAAACCAGGCAGCAACACTACCCACTGTGCCACCACGGTAGTGTCCAGAGTAGCCACCTACAATTCCTAAACCTGTCAATGATGTGGCCAGTGCAGTAGCATCTTGTATGCATCTTCACCAGAAGGCATGGCTCAGACTCTGATCCTTTAAGGAGGAGCAGAAGCAAGCTATTTTTCATGTTCCTATCTATGGAGAAATCCTCTTTAACAGCCTTCTCAGAACACTAATTAGGCCCCACAGAAAAGGGTATGAGCAGTAACAAATAATGAAGGTCTTCAAGACACCCCAACCTACTGTCTCTTCATCCTCTGACCACCCCAACACCCTAAGAGGAAGAAGACTTCTCTACAAGAAGGGGTCCCAAGCATCATACAGCCGTGCTTCCTCAGGGGGCTATTCTGACAAATTATCCAGTAAAACAGACCTCACAGGGGGCTCCACAGCAGTCCTGGCCCTGGAAAAGGCACAGTTGTGTACATTTACCATAAATGTAGATGTTTGAGTGTAATCACTGTTGCAGTCATCACACTTGGGTTATCTGCCTGCAGGTAGCCCTCAGTCGGCCCGAATACCAGTGTCTTAGTATTTCTGCGTCGGATGCTGTCGTTAGGGGTATAAAACAGGGAGCCGATGCTATTACATCACTTTTTCTTGCTCCAAATGTCAGGAGCCCCCAAATAGGGAGCTGGTACAAGGTGGTCAACACCACCAGTAAAAGTAAATACCAATGCTATTAGGAATGGCCTCAGAGAGGAGAGGTAGAAAGACAGAGAAAGCCAGGGGGCTGGAGGGTGGGAAACCAGGACTGCAACAGTGAATACACTCGAACATCTACATTTATGGTACATGAACACAACTATACTATGTAATTTGTGTTTCACTGTTGCAGTCATCACACTTGGGTTGATTCCCAAAGCTGAGGAAGGGTGGAGGCAGTCAAGAAGTGTTGGGGATGGCTAGTAGGCCTTGCAAGACTGCTGTAGCAAATCCAGCTCTGGATTTAAAAAAGATAGGCAAGTGGTAATGCTTGAAGTTGTATACGGAACTCCAGGTTGCAGCTTCCAGGATGTCCCTGGTAGGGACTCCCCTGAGAAATGCTGTAGAGGTGGAAGTAGCCCTAGTGGAGTGTGGTCTGAGCCCCTGTGGGGAAGGTTTGCCATGGTGCTTGTAGCAGAAATGGATGCAGTGTACTATCCATTTGGAAATGGTTTTGAAACCCTCTGCCCCTGTAGCAAAGCTGACTAGCAGCTGGTCAGATTTTCTGAAAGGCTTAGTCTTGTTAAGGTAGAACCTGAGCTGTCTGTGCACATCTAAGGAGTGCAGGATCCTTTCCCCTTTATTCTGAGGATTAGGGAAGAAGGGTGGCAAATGGATGGATTGGTTTAGAGCCACACTGGACACCGCCTTAGGCATAAAGGATGGGTTAGTCCTGAGGGAAACCCTGTCAGCATGGAAAATAATGAAGGGTTCCACAGCCATCAGTGCCTGTAAACTCAGGGACTCTTCTTGCTGAGGTTATGGCTAAAAGCAAGGCTGTTTTTCAAGAGAGGAATTTTAACTCTGCTGAGACAGCAGGTTCAAAAGGGGGAAGCGTGAGCGTTTCCAGTACAAAGCTAAGGTCCTAGGCAGGGGTGGGTGCTCTCCTAGGGAGCCTTAAGTTGTTAGCCCCTCTCAGGAACTGTTTGATGAGAGGGCGGGAAAACAGAGGTGGCTCAGTATTATAATGAGCTGAGATGGCAGAGGCATGAATCTTAATGGAGGAGAAGGATAGGCCTCTGTGGAGTAGCTCTGCTAGGTAATCCAGGATTAGAGGTAAGGAGGACACTGCTGTGTCCTTCCCTTGAGAATGATTCCAAGAACAATATCTTTTCCACTTTTCAGCATAGGATTTCCTAGTACTAGGCCTTCTGGCTTCAAGAATGATGTCCAGCATCTGTTTGCTGATGGTTGTTGGTGGGGTATTCAAGGGATAAGCCAGGCTGCAAGATTTAGGGATTGCAACTGTGGATGCAAAATATGCCCCGCCTGCTGAGACAGCAGGGTAGGAGTCTGGTAAAGGTGCCAAGGTGGCACTGTTGTCAAGCTGCGTAAGAGTGGGTACCAGTGCTGGCGTGGCCAGTCTGGGGCAATAAGAATTGCCCTTGGCCTGTCTTGTTTTATCTTGAGTAGTACTCTTGAGAGAAGGGGCAAGGGGGGGTATAAATTGAGAGGTTTTCCCATTGAAAGGCTAGGTCATCCACCTTCCAGGTCCTGCTGTGAGGGTTCCTGGTGCAGTATTTGCTCAACTGGTGGTTCTCGGGGGAGGCAAAAAGGTCCACCTCCCGTGTTCCCCGCCTCTGGATCAGAAGGTTGAAGGTATTGGGCTCCAATTTCCACTTGTGTGGGTCTAGGAGATTTCTGCTTAAGTCATCTGTCAGTGAATTTTCTTTGCCTGACAGGAATTGAGCTTGTAGATGCACTTGGTTGCTCAAGGCTGTGTTCCACAGGGTCATGGCTAACCTGCAGAGTGGGTAGGAATGGGTTCCCCCCTGCTTATGTACCACATAACTGTGGTGTTACCTGTTTTTATAAGCAGTTGTCCAGGAAGGATTAGGTATTTGAAGGCTGTCAGAACATTCTGTACAGCTAGCATCTCTTTTTGATTAATGTGCAGGAGAATCTGGCCTGGTCTCCAGTGGCCCTGAATGCATTTGCCTGCCATGAGAGTCCCCCATGCATAGTTTGATGCATCTGTTGTCAGGGTTTGGGCAGCAAGGGGTTGACTGAAAAGCAGTCCTTTGTGGTTGCATGCTTCTGCTCACCAAAGGAACTCTGCCCTTAGACAAGGTATGATAGGAATGACTGTTTCCAGGTCCTGAGAATGTTGGCACCAAAGACTTTAAGTACCACTGAAGTTTCCTCATATGCAGTCTTGCATATGGAATTATCAGAATACATGAGGCCATGAATCCTAGGGCTTGCAGTATTTTTTTTACAGAAAGCTGGGTTCTGGTGGCCAATTGTTTGAAGTAGTTTGTCAGATAGACCTGTTTTTCTGAAGTGAGAAATGCCATCTGGGAAGTTGTGTCCAAACTTGCTCCCAATAATACAATCTTTTGACTGGGTACCAGTTGTGATTTCTTTTCGTTGATGGTGAACCCCAATGAAGTGAGAAGGCTTTTTTACAAATGCCAGGTGCTGAAGAAGCAATTCCTGACTATCCGCCTGAATCAGGCAGTCGTCCAAGTATGGGAAAATTTATTTCCCTGCCTGCACTATGCAATGGCTGGAGCCAGGCATTTTGTGAATACTCTGGGGACATCAGATAAGCCAAAAGGGAAGTGCAGAGAACTGATAGTGCATACAGCCTGCCCTGAAATGTAGATATTTCCTGCATGACTCCCTTACGGGGATGTGCAGATAAGCTTCTTTTAAGTCTAGAGTGACTAACCAGGCATCATTGGTTAGCATAGGGAGAAGCTGTTGCAGGGTAAGCATCTTGAATTTTGGGATCACCAGAAAGGTGTTGAGAATTGAAAGATCCAGGATTGGGCGCCAAGAGCCCTCTTTTCTGGGCACCAGGAAAAGTCTGGAATAAAAACCCTGACCGCTTTGTTCTACTGAAACAGGTTGAATAGCTCTGATATTGAGCAGGGAAAGTACTTGCTTTTGAGCCTTTGCCCACTGATTTGGAGGAAGGTCTGGAAACCCTCTTGGAGTTGGCAGTGAATGGAAGTAGAATTTGTACCCCTGGGATACAATCTTTAGGACCTATCAGTTCTTAGTAATGGACATCCAGTTTTTTGCATGAAGGGCAAGTTTTCCTCCTAGGGGCACAAGTAATTGGGCAGGGTTGGGAAGGATAACTGAAAAGTCATTATGAACTTTTTCCATAAGGGGGCGGCTTACCACTCCTTGTTTTTGGGGTAGGGGCACTCCATTGTTTAGATCTCTGCATACCCTGAGACTGTAGTCTGGGTAGCCTGTTTCCCCTGGGTCTGGTCTGGGAAGATCTGGAAGGGGCTGGAAAGGACCAGTTTTTAGAAGGCCAATGCCTACTGAATCTAGGTGGTTGCACTTGTAAGAATTCTTTGACAGTCTGCATAGATTTAGCTTTTTCTTCCATTTTTTTTAAGAACAACTTCTGCTTTGGTGCCACACAAACAGTCCTTAAAGGAGCGTCTAGTAATTTGAATTTGACATGATCTGGCAAGGTTTGTTCCTTCAGCCAAGCATGCCTTCTCAGTACAGACCCAGTGACTGCAGCCCTGCAAGATGCTTCCAGGACATCAAAGCCAAAGCCACACTGCAAAGTATGCTTACTAACCTGGTTTGCAGAATGCATTAGCTCTTGTAAAGCTTTATTTTTTGCACAATCTGGAAATACTATTTTTTGTTTAATTAGCTCCATAATATGTTGCTGGTACTTCAACATGTGAAACTGGCAATTCAGTGCCCTGATGGCAAGAGTTGCAGAGGTATATACCTTCTTACCCCATCTGTCTAAAGCTCTGGAATCCCTGTCTGAAGGGGTAGGATTTTTGGCTGTAGTAGTCTTAATACCTTTAGGTCCCTGGGAAATGGTCTCTGGATCCGCAGTAAGATTCTTAAAGAGAAATGTGTGGGAATCAGATACTCTGTAGTACCTGTCAGGTTTCCTAGGGGCCAGGGGTAATGTATTTGGAGTAAGACTTGATTCTAGAAAAACATCATGTACATCCAGGACAGGGGGTACTGCTAGAGGCCTGTGCTGAGGCAACTCTAAAAATTCTCTGAGTCTCTTTTTGGACTGTGGGTTGTCTTGGCATTCCCAGTGGAAATGCTCTCAAAGTATGCAAGGTTTCACCAAATGAAAAATCCTCTGGAGGGGAGGCAGAGGGAATGGATTCCTCTGCATCTGAATCCTCATAGGCTAAGGACATGTCCTGATAATCAGAAGGGTCAGAGTCATCAGACTCCTGGTCTGTAGAATCAGAAGGAAACTCAATTATTTGTCTCTTAACAGGGGAAGGCTGGCTTCCCCTATTTATGGTAATAAGGTCTTCAGCCATTCTAAGCATTTGTTTTTGTGGCATGGGAGCTTGAGCATGTGCTTTGGTTGTCAGCAAAAAACGAAGTCATCGGTTTGATTCAAACATCGTTAGGACAGAATACATCCTCAGAAGTCGGTGCATGCACAGCGGCTCCGGACCCATCCAAGGTAGAGACATCTGCAGGTGCCATAGTTGAAGAAGCATCTCGTGGCATACCGGACTCCGAATGGGTCTTAACAGAAGCCTGCAAATCCATAGAAGTGGGCATCAGGGGCTGCAAAGGCACCTCACTGAGTACTGGCAGTCTGGCGACTAGCTTAATGGAAGCATCGTCGGCAGTTTTGGACCTATGCGGTCTGTCTCTGTCTTTATCTTTACGTTTTTTCAGAAGATTGGTAGTCAGATGGCTTATCGAAGCTATTTCAGAATACAGAGAATGAGAGCGAAAGAATTTAGCGATAAAGACAGCTAGACAACAAATGGTTCGGGCATTAAACTAGGCACAAAACTGACAGCGACGGACGTCGTGGTCTGGGCTTAAATAGGTGACTCAGTAAGAATGAAAATCTCTGTGAGGTATTTGCTTTCCATGGGCAAGACAATTGTTAACTTTTTCTGACATCGGTTAGAGCAAGAAAAAAGGATCCCCAACGGGGTACTTAGCTTTAGAAGACTACAGGATTATAAACTCAAACGAAAATTTCAGGTAGCGGCCGAATGACACTTGCGAACTGCTTCGGGCTCCTCCACAGCAAGAAAGATTGATGTAATGGTGTCGGGTGCCGGTTTTATACCCCTGATGACCTGACGTCATGGAAGAATTGACAGCCTCCAATGCAGAAATACTAAGACTCTGGTATTCGGTCCGACTAAGGGCTACCTGAAGGCAGATAACCCAAGTGTGATGACTGCAACAGTGAAACATGAAGAACATCTGCTTTCTGGGAAACTCATTCACAGAACTTACTCCACTTTAGAGAACCATCACCAAGGACAGAAGTGTTCTGGATGTGGTACCAAATATTTCTGCCTTGGAGCTCTTAGTTTAACTTCCATAATCACAGAACACTCCCAGGTGATGTTATTCAAAGAGGTCTCATAGCCAGCTCCCTGTTCCTCAAAGCAGCTATATATCAAAGTTCCTCATTCAGAATAGGGATTCTAATTCTACCTCTTCATTTCAAATAAGATGAACCACATGTATGGATAAGAATACTTCAGATCTTTAGGAAGTGGTAATAGAAAAAGTGTACCATATGGGTTATTACCATCCTACCTGTGTCTTCATATCCTTGCCAGAGATTCATCGACAATACTATATTTCCTGTAAAGGTCTTTGATGGTCCTGTCCCAGTCTCCTACAGAACCTTTATAGTTGCTCAAGGCACACACACATACTTAGTAATGTTAGGAATCTTCTTGTCTTCTTTAAGCTCTTTTAGCTCCCCCTCAGCATCATGTTCAGAGACTCTACACATTTAAATTCACAGCAGCCTATCAGAAATGTCTGAAGATAAAATGTCATAAGACAAGTAAATAAGACTGGCAATCTCTCCACTTCTGTCAGGTCTGAAGAAGTGGTTTGGTTACCGTGAAAGAGCTTAATTACAGAGTTTATACTTCAGCTGCTGTAGTGGTCACTATATTTTATTTGCACTGCTCCTAAATGCTTGACCATACCTCTCTCAACTGTCCAGGCTTTTGCTTGATATTTTTGGTCTGTACCTGATAAAATATGTGGTTTTCTAGTAAATCACTGAGGACTGAAGTCAATAAATAATGGCAAATATTTGAGTTTCAGACTTTATATCCTTCAGAAAATGCATGTTAACACAAACCCTGTTATTCTAGCAACTTTCTAACTTTATAAGAGTAATATTCAAAAACTGTCTTTATATTTTAGGCTTTATCTTTTTTTTGCTAAGAGATTGAGAGGTATGTTTGTGACATAATTGAAGATGACTTTATGGTTATCTTTGCATGTGGTAAAATTTTAATCAATTTACTTTTTCAGTTCTTGATCTTTTGCTTTAGTTCTTTAATCGCCTTCTTGAGGTTGCTTTTAGAGTGAGAAGATTTGATTTTGTTTCTTAGGGTTAGGAGTTTACTGTCTTGTTGAATTTGATGATAGTGGGGATCCACCAAAGTGGTTTGTTCCTGAGCTTGATACTGTATTTGTAATGAATGCAAACAGATGCTTTTAATCCAGGAGTTTAGCTGGGTATATAAATCTATGGTTAAAGTGCCCATTTCAGCTATGGGATCTTCATGGAGCAAGGAGCTTTTACATCTCCTTATGTTAAAAACCAGTCCTGGCCAGTTAACATTGGAAAAGTCTCCTATGACAGTGGGATTTAAAAGCATCTTAGGATGAAATGATATAGACAATATTATGTCAAGCTGCTTAGAACTGAAAAAAGAATAGACAACTATAGACATGGAGCACAATAGAGCCACATCTGTAATAACCAGCTCTAGTAAGTTCGAGCCCAAAGCAGGAAAAGGCATGAATTGTGAAAAACACATTATATCAGGTATTTGTGATCTATGTCATCTATTCTGTACACAGACACAGTTGAAATCATCCAGAATGATGATTTTTAGATTTAACAGTTACAGATTCTAATTTGCTGAGGTAGGTTTCAATGGTTTCTGCAATATGCCATGATAAAGAAAGTGCACAACAGAGAGAGGCAGGAACCAGAAATGGCAACTAATCCAACTTTATTCACTAAAACAACCACGATTAGCGCTTTTGTATGTGATAAACTTCATCAAATCTGATGAAGGCCTGGGTTGAGGGTAAGTTGCTGAATCTACCACTCGAATTTCCATTTCAGACAAGGAAGGAGAGTTACCCTGAAAATCCAGGGGGTGGCGATGCTGAAGCCAGGCATGAGGTACCGTTGAAGCTTCCGCATGTGCAGTCTGACAAGGGAGGAACAAGGGAGCATTGGCATAGAAGAGGCTATGAATCCCAGGGCTCAAAGAAACTCTCTGGCTGGAATTGCAGGCAGAGGAAGAGGAGACTGAAAGAAAGCTGTTAAGGACAGAACATTTGGAGGTGGGAGAGAGGCCAACATTGGCACTGTCTGGATCCTGCAACCCAGATACACATGATCTTGAGAGAGAGTCAGGACAGACTTCTGGAAGTTAATAGTGATCTCCAAACTTTGAAGGAGAGAGACGGTGAACTCCAGATCCTGTAACTGGCAACTGGGAGAAGGTGCCTGAAGCAACGGGTCATCAAGATAAGGAAAAAATCTGAATGCCTTGGGAGCATACAAAAAAGTAATCACAGGAGCTAGGCATTTTTTGAATACCCTTGGGGCAGTAAAGATGCCAAAGGTCAAAGCAGAGAAATGGCAAACAGAGGAAGAAAACAGGGTGAATAGGACTATGAAGAGAGGAATCTTTCAGATCCAAGGACATCAAAAAAGCCTGGGGTATTAAAAAGGTAAAAAGGGTTTGAAGAGTAAGCTTCTGAAAAGAAGAAACTTTTAGAAAAAAAAAAAGAGATGAGCAAGAAGAGAACCAGAATAGGTCTTCAAGTAACCTCCTTTCAAGGAACCATGACCATCCTGGAGTAAAATTCCTTTCCTACTTGAAGGAGACACAGGCTGAACAGTTCCCTGGTAAACCAGGGACCTAAGGACCTCTGAGAGATGAGGAAGTTGTTCCAGAAGAGGTTGGGGGAATCCGTGAAAAAGGAGGGTCAGACTTCCACAACATGAAGTAACCCTGATGGATTACAGATAG
The DNA here is from genome assembly GCF_019279795.1 of Protopterus annectens. Classification (NCBI taxonomy): domain Eukaryota; kingdom Metazoa; phylum Chordata; order Ceratodontiformes; family Protopteridae; genus Protopterus; species Protopterus annectens. The sequence goes on along the minus strand of NC_056739.1, from coordinate 219,857,441 downwards.
AACCTAAGAATCTGAGGTGGCAAGATGCCAGTTTGGAAGACAGAGGGAAAGCCAGAGAGACAAGGGAACCTGGCCGAGGGGTAAAGGGGCAAAATGTCAAAGAAAAGCAGAGTTATCACATAAAGGAGGCTTCTGGGACACAGAAGCCTGAGACAACTTAGCAGAAGGAGCTCACCGACCGCTCTTCCTGTCTTTAGTGGCCTGACAATGCTGCATGCGAACAAAAGCAAGACTAGCACTAAAATTCCTCTGTAACCTAGGAATAGAACAGACAAAATATGTTTACAGTCCTGAAAAGCCTTACTTTTTTTCTTGAAGAGACTTAAACATAGCACCAGCAGCCCCAAAAAGATATCCATTATCCAAAGGAGCATCCAGCAGCTTAGCCTTTATGTCCTCAGGTAAAGATTGTAGATGAAGCTGAGAGTAATGCCACATGACAGCAGCTTTGGAAAAGGCATCAGCATAACAGCTGCACTTGATAGAGTGATGAGTTACTTCAGAAGTAGAACCCAAAATAAATAAAGCAGAAGACTTAACTCTGATTTTCTAGACAGATAGCCAAGAAAGACAACCAGCTTCTAAGTGTCTTGCACACAAATGCCTTACAAATGCTACAGGATGTATGGTCATGGGAAGCACCCAAACAAAAAAAAAAAGACTATTTGTGATGATCCTTATGGAGAATCTGCCTCCCACACTAACATTTTCCCTTCCTGGATGACAATATCTCCAGTTAACCAAAAGAGAACAAAACCAAAAGAAAAAAGTAAAAAAAAAAAGAGACCCCAATAGGGTACTTATCCGACAACTAGGTATTCAGCACAGCAAATGGGAGTTTAGACAGATGAGCAATGATGGTGTTTGGACTGGCGGCAAAGAAACTCTGGGTAACTGCGTCTGTATGTCACCTTTATGCCCTACGTCCTGAATAGGGAGCATACATATAAAGTACAGCACATACAAGATCTAAAGGCTTTGGTATACTGGTCGGATGATGGGCTACCCTCAGCAGGAGATGCCTGGTTAACAGTGAGTTGCCTTTCAGGTACCATTACTCCTGATATCTCATGGGCCCTTAAAACCTTTCACCTAACAAATATGACTATGACAAGAAGGTGTTATAAGTGGGGCCAAATGACTTGAGATGCAAATCCCCGAGGGATATATACAGAGGTGTCAGTAGTCTACACGTCAGAAATGTAGGCAAGGCTCTGGTTCTGAAGAGAATCCTTCCATCTCCAAGAAATGATGCCCAAGTAGAAAATAAGATAATTGGCTTCAATAACTGGCTAAATAGCTGGTATCATTCCAGGGGGATCCAGTACGTGTCAGCAAAGGATTGTTTGCACATGTTGTTTTAAAGCTTCTATATAATGGCTAAAGCCTTTGCCTAAAAAAAAGGCAGTGTAGGGGTAGTAAAGTCCAGCTAATGGACATCTCAATGTAACTAACATTAAATCTAAACCAGAATCACATTAAGGGTGGCTCTACTCAATGATGCCAGATGTCTCAACAACAAACTGCCAGACCTTGAGTCTCTTTTGATTTCCGAACATAACTGTATCTGTGTAGTGTGTGTAATTACTGGCTTAACTGATCAGAAAGTACTCAACTCCATACCGGGCTTTGAATCTACAATGTTTGTTTTTTGTAATTACTGCAAATGTACCTATGTCATGTAAAGATGCTAAAAACACTTAACTGTGCTCTGAACTTATTCATAATATCATCACCTACTCCCATCCAGTACGCACTGCCTATATACCAGCAAACAAATTTAGTGCAAATTTTATCCCAGAGACCACTTCTTCAAAGCCCACTTACTCCTGTATCTATCAGACTCACATCATCAATAAAAAATATTGTACTGAAGGTGGTTTCTAAGACTGAATATACTTCCCTCCATGACAAGATACCTCGCTTTTTAATGAACAGTACTAAACAAATCTTGGCAGATGTACTCAGACTAATTGAAATTTGGCAAACAGCAGTACTGATGTCACTCCAGAAGGGTGGCCTCACCACTGACATGGGAATTGCAGACTCATCAGCCTGACGATTCTTATTTGAAAAGCCATGGAACTCTGTCTAGGGATCTAAACTTCTTCACCTACATCAAAAGTACAGTTTAGAGGAACAGGTACATCTCGCAGAAAGCACCACTGCTCTGGAACAGACTCCCCATTCACACAAAGTTCATCCCAGTCCATATTCATGCACAACTTGGATCTAAGAATAGGAAACAGAGTATCTACCCCTAGGACTTCCCCCCTGTACTACTACAAATGGACAGAGATGACGCCTTAATGCTTTATCCCATGCATGGGTCCCTTCAAATTGTCAATGGTATGATCCCAGTTATTCTCATTAGGGGTAATATATAATTATTGACTATGGAATGGGCAAGGTCAATCTTTAACCAAATAGGATAGGTTAATTTGAGCACAAAAAGGGAAACTGGCTAGGCTTAAAATGGCCCACAACCTATCAACACATATGACAAAATAAGAGAATAAAAATCTCATCATATTACATCCACAGAGGTCTAAATAATCTGGTTCAATTCTTCTAAATGGCAACACGGGCTATTATAAACTGTCATGCTGCTTACACAACATACTTTGATCCAGCCAATGCATTTGTCACTATCCACTTATGCTAACATAATTAATAAGCTTAACGCATTACAAACAGATCTGTAAGTGAGATGAATAGGAACTTGGACAAATTCAGAACCCAGACAGTGCACGTAGCAGGTGCCTCATGGCATAAAGGTGACTAGTGATGTTCAATGGGGCACAGTGCTGTGCCCTCTTTTGTTTTAATATTTACTTCTCTGATTGCCAGATCATGGACCATGAACCACAACCTCTGGCTAACCAAGTTTTCAGACAAATGTAAACTGGGAGTCATTAACTCTCCCTCTGAAGCCCAAGTCCATCAGTCAAGAACTTGGGCTCAAATAACCGGTGAACTAAAAATGGGCTCATGCTATAAAGTGAAATACTGTCACACTTGGTAAACAACCCATACCATCAACATATAACATATGCAACACCCAACTCCAAAATGAGAATGTTGTTAAAGACCTTGGCACTTCGGGCTAATAAATTCCTCTCCTTCAATCAACACTTAACGACAGTTACCAGAAAGACCATCAACTTAAAGCAGCTAATTGCCAAATGAATATCATCCTGATCTGAAGAGGTCATGGTCCTCTTTAAATTCAGCATTGATTAGACCAATTATTGAATAATGCCCCCCCCCCCCCTTTTGGGATGTACCTCACTAGACCCATCAAACAACTAGCAAGACTCCAGAGGTTCCCAATTGAGATTTACTGCTTTAAAAAACATAAGCTACCAGAAGAGCATTGAATCACTGTCCGTTTATTCATAATCTTTCAGACTCCCGAAGGGAGCTCTATATTCTTGCTTTCATTGCTACTAGGGCCTGAGCATTCCTGGATCTCTTGCTTCGCTAAAAATCACACAGTTCTAGAAATACCACAACCACGAGTGCTCTAAATCTTCATCGACAAATAAAACATAGTGATGAGACAGGTTCATTAGGAAGCACCTTCCCCACCTGCAGAAGAAACTCCCACTACAAATCAAGCAGTATTATACATGATCTCCCTACTAATAGTAACTAGATTTGATGAATATTTACAAACTTACCCTTGGCCAGACTGACCTAGCCCTCCATGAAAAGTTAAGTGCTGTCTGAGGGTGGATACTGACAAGGTGTAAATGGTCACAAGACTCAGTTGCCTTTTATGTCTTATGACTCTGGCTTCCTAAGACAGCTATCATTCATTCCAGCTTTGCACAGCCAGGGGGCTGATGTGCTTTTAACTAGAGTCACCTAAGACAAGAAAGTTTTAATGTGTGGCAGTATGACGTGGCTGTTTTAGGTGCTTTTGCATACTGTTTGGTGAGCCTTGCTTGTGGTGAAAGCAGCAGTGTTCTTGATGGTTGCGTTGTGACTGTTTTGATGAGATCTAGGCATACAATGTTGTCTATGAGGCCTAAAAGGCTTTGAGAGTAATTTTTTTAATACCTCAGCATATGGCATTTTGGTGTGATGGTAGAAGCAGGCAAGGAATACTGACAACCTGGTACACAAGTGACTTGAGAGGTTTGTCTCCAGTTCAAACATGCATCGATACAATCTCTCACAAATGTACTCTAGGATCTTGTAACAATAAGGGGTTGTCCATGAGCCTGAGGGAGTTATGAAACTGCCTTGAAATGCCAAATGCAAGTAGGCTGCCAACAGGTGAGCAACAAGCAGACTGCATTTCCTTGATATCCGGAATTCAGATAAGGCTGATATGTACACCCAGTTCTTGGTAGTATGCAACATACATGCTTAACTGAGGGTTACAAGAAAGTGAACAGTAGTTTGGTGTAATGAAGAAGAGTAAGACAGTTAAAGCAAAAATGGACAGCCAAAAACAATGTCCTCAGTACTATATGGCAAGAAATTACACACCTTATGCATATTTGTGCCACTAAACCAAGCAAGTATTATATAGCAAGTTACAATTCGGGCTGTAAGCAAGGGTGCCACAAAAAGTAAGAAATCAGCCACACGAGGGTACAGGCACAGGCGCTATGGTTATTTGTGCAGTGTTGCAAGCTGCTGTCCTAACCACAGGTAAGTGAAAGCCAGATTTCAGATGACCTGAATAAGTGCAAGAAGAAACAGTGCCAATTAACTATTGCGTTGAGTGGGTTAGTGCGGTCATGCATGTAGTGCCAATATGGTGCAGTTCTGCAACACAACAGAAAATAAAGCCAAAAGAATACAATCAGCAGAGTTGTTATGATACAGCAGCATAAGCACTCAATTCACTGAAGCAAAAAGCCCAAAAGCACCATCTGCATCCTTTTACAATGACAAAAAGGTTAGGTATGGACCAAAATAAGACTAAAGAATGGTAGTCGTAGTGTTAGGTATGGGACCAAGGAGGATTATATTAATTTAAAAACAGCTACTTGCGAATAAGAAGTCCACAGTCCCCAGCCCCTGTGCCAAAGTACGGCTCATTGGGACTGGTAGATGGTCAGAATCGGGTAACATCAAATGAAATCCCACCAGCAAATGTAGCAGCTATGTGTAGATTAGAACAGCCTAGCCAACTGGAGCATTAAGCGACAGTATTCAGAACAGTTCAGGCCAAGTTTAAAGTAAATAGAATATCAGGAAACCATCTATATTAAGACCTGAAGTAAGCAAAAGCTCATAACACTAGCAATTTTCCTTCTCTAACAGGAGAAACAACAGTGTTCTCAACAACCAAAACTGGTACAAATAAGCAGCAACTACCCATTAGCAGCTGTTGCACTTAAATAGCACACAGATGACAATGGGTCTTAAAACTGTACAAAGCATGAAAAAGCAGATGCCCAAAACATACCAAATCTCCTTCTCTTGCAAAACAGCAAAAAGTGTTCTAATTAATTAAAACTATGACATAAATAAGCAGTAGTAAACAAAATGCTGTTGTGAACTGATGCATCTTATCTCTCAGAGCAACAGTCACTGAATATTCAGTGTATAATTTACAACATTTACAACTATCCATTAAAAAAGTTAAGTACTCACCACAATGTTCCATCGGTGTTATCCATTTTTATTTCTTCCTCAACTGTTGGGTTCAGATTCAATCCTCAGATCTGACACAGAGGCTTCTTCCAGCTCGTGGAACACTGAAATTCTCGAAATCCTCCCTTTTCCCATAATGCCTTAGTCACCTAACATATCTCAGATCTTGTTTGCTGCCACTTATACCTACTGAGCAGAAGAAATGATAAAATAATATAATCTGGAACTCAAGCCAAGTAACAGTAGTTCCACTAGCATCTTTGAAGTCTTCCAAGAGTCAAACAAGGAGGGGGTTTAGTGCGAGGGAAGTTGAGGAAGAATGAAAGTGGACAACACAGATGGAACATTATGGTGAGTACATAACTTTTTTACCTGATGTTATCATTTTCATTCATTCCTCAACTGTTGGGACAGAGTCCCGAGCTGCCTAAATTCCAGGCGGAAGTAAGGATATTCCTGAGCACCAGTGAGCAAAGGGCTGTTCTTCCCCTAGGGACCAGATCCAATCTGGAATGAGCAATAAAGGTATGAGGATTAGCCCAAGTTGTGGCAGCAAAAATATCATCCAATGAAGATCTAGATAAAATGGCTGAAGATGTTGACATAGACCTGCTGGAATGAGCCCTTGGTGGTTCTGGTAAAAACAAACCCAATTTTTCATAAACAAAGGTAATACAATCAATCATTTGGCTAAAGTCACTTTAGAAACTGGTTTGCCTAATTTTGATTCTGAAAAAGAAAAATAATTGGTTCTTATTTCCTCAAAAATTTGGTTCTATATAGAAAAAGCTATAAGTGTATGTGAACATCTTAAAGGTGCAACATACATGCACATCCTTTATTTGTGAAATTTGGAAAGATGACTGGAAGGTTGATAACTTGATTAACACTGGATTCTGACACCACCTTAGGAAGAATAGGCAGGCTTGGCCCATAAGGATACCCTGTCCTTATGAAAAATCAAATAAGGAGGTTTAGAATACAGGGCCTGTAATTGTGATACTCTTCAGGCAACAGTCACAAAAAAGAGAGTTTTCCAGGTCAAGAATTTTAGTCCATACTTAGCTGATGGTTCAAACTGAGCCGTGTTATAGTTTGCAAAACAATGTTCAAATCCCAAGGAATGAGATCTTTTAATGGAGATCCAAGTAAGAGGGCTCCTCTTAGAAGGGCTTTGCAACATTTGGAGGATGCTAAAGATTGAGTAATTTACTCCAGTTTTTACAGTAGAGGAGCTAGTACCTTTGTTGAAAATCGTAGCTAAAAATTCAAAAGCCTTAGGATAGTGTTGAAAAGGGATCTAAATTATTTTGCTGTGCTCAAACGACAAATCATTTCCATTTAATTTTGTAAACTTTCCTGGAAGAAGCTTTGTGGGATGAAAAAATAATGTGATGGACTGGGGAGGAGAGCCTGGGCTATCTAGTGATCAACAGAACTGCAGAAACCATTTGGTCAATTTTAGACCTGGTACGTCCAGATGAATCATGTCTGTTGGGTGAGACAGTAGATCGGGAGTTAGATCCAGGGAGGACGAAGTAGAGGAGGCCAAAGAAAGGGAAACCAAATCTAATGAGACCAGTAAGGGGCAATGAGGTTAAATAAGAAGTTATGTACCTACCATAACGTTCCATGTTAGTTGTCTTCTCTCGCCTTCTTTCTTGCTTGATGGGTTCGGAGCCGATCCCTCGGCTCCGACTCGGCACTTGCTAAGCTCGAGAGTCACTTTTACCAGCTCAAGGCAGCCCCATATCCCATGATGCAAGGCGGTAAGTACCCAGATCTCGTTTGATGACAAAGGGCAATAGCACCAAGCATAAAATACTTCCCAAAGGAAGAAAGAAAACTTACAGATGGAAGAAGGACCAGGTTGAATGGTCTTCAGCATAACAGTTTCTTATAACAAGGTCTGTCCAGGCCAGGGGAAGGAGGGAGGGTCGAAGAAAGAAGGCAGAGAAGACAACTAACATGGAACGCGTTATGGTAGGTACATAACTTCTTAATGTTAAGTTGTCAATCTCGCCTTCATTCTTGCTTGATGGGACCGCCCCTAGCACCTCTATCCTGGGTGGCTCAATGGAACAAACTCTTGAGGACTGTAGAGCCAAAACTGGCTCTGTCCCTGGAGGCCAAGTCCAATTTGTAATGGGAAACAAAAGTGTGAGGAGTGGCCCAAGTGGCCGCTGCACAAATAGTGTCTAAAGGAAGTCTAGCTTGAAAAGCTGTAGAAGTAGCTAAGCTCCTAGTTGAATGTGCTTTAGGTTTTGAGCACAGCTGTTTTCCCTGAGCAGATAAATTTCAGAGATGACTGAAGAAAGCCATCTAGACAAAGTCACTTTAGAAACAGGAAGGCCTTTTTATTATCCGCATAGGAAACAAAAAGTTGATCAGATTTTCTAAATTGTTGTTCTGTCCAAATAATATCTAAGTTGACGGTGGACATCAAGATAATGTAGCTTTTGTTCAGCTCTATCTGAATAGTTGGGGAAAAATACAGGGAGATCAATGGATTGATTCAAATTGTTCTTTGAAGCGACCTTAGGCAAAAAGGTTGGGTTAGTTCTCAAAGATACTCTGTCTTTGTGAAAACCAAATAGGGGTCGAACCGAAGAGCATGAAATTCAGACACCCACCTGGCCGGTGTAATAGCCACTAGGAATAAAGTTTTCCAAGAAAGATATTGCAGGGAACAAGAAACAGCTGGCTCAAGGGGGAAGAATCAAGGATGTCAGCACTAAATTTAGATCCCACTGAGGAGGAGGATTCCTGATTGGAGGCTTTAGTAGGAAAATTCCTTTCAAGAAGGCCCTGCAGAGCCTATGGGACATAATATTATGATCTGCTATCCCGACATGAAAATTGGAAATAGCAGCCAATTGAACTCTGACTGTGGAAGAAGAGGAGCCTGCATGAAAAATCTCTGCTAAGAAGTCCAGGACTGCCTGAACAGGGTCAGTAAAAGGATCAATATTCTTGGCCTTAGCCCAATAAGAGAAACGCTTCCATTTGCTTGTATAAATCCTCCTGGTAGAGGATTTTAGCGGTTACTATGATGTCTCTAACTGGGTTAGAGATCAAAGGAAGCCTGGCTAAGGAAGGAAGTGGAGCAACCATGCTGTGAGGTTGAGAGAAGGGATTGACCGGTGCAGCTGACCCGATTGGTGAATCAGAAGATCTGGCACTGGGTCCAGATGCCACGGCTGCACCAAAAGGTGATGATGGAGGAACGGGAACCAAACTTGTCGAGGCCAGTAAGGGGCAATGAGAATCAATTTGGCCGGTAGCTTTCTGGATAACCTGAGGGATCAGAGGAAATGGAGGGAAGGCATAAAGAAGTCCCTGGGGCCAATCCTGGGTCAGAGCGCCTCTGGGGGGATGGCCTGATGGAGGGAAGAGGCAGAAGAAGTCTGGACATTTGCTGTTTTGGGGAGTAGCAAAAAGATCGCAACATGGACGACCCCATTCCAGAAAAATCTCTTCCGCTATAGATTGCTTGAGAGACCACTCGTGAGGCATGAGAATAGCTCTGCTCAATCTGTCCGCTACAATGTTGGTTTTCCCAGGATATGCGTTGCTACCAGAAACCGATGAGAGGAGATCGCCCATTGCCATAGTCTGAGCGCTTCTCGACACAAGGGGTAGGACTTGGTTCCGCCCTGTTTGTTGATATACCAAACTACAGACATGTTGTCTGTGTGGACTGCAATTGTCCCTATGGGAAGAAAGTCGTTGAGGGCTTGCAACGTTAAAAGCACTGCTCTCATCTCCAGGACATTTATGTGCAGATGGTACTCGAACGGCTGCCACGCCCCATGAACCATCCTGCCCTGATAATGACCCCCACCCGATCAGGAGGCATCCGTGGTGACAGTGGCTATCGGGGATGGGGGTACAAAGTACCTGCCTTGGTGAACCTGAGGAGATGTGATCCACCAAGCAAGATGCTCTTTGCATGTCTGTGTCACCAGAATCTGGTGACGCATTGGAAGTTGTTGGTATGACCATTGTGTGAACAGCATCCACTGAAGAAGGCGCATGTAGAATCGAGCCAGGGAAAGAAGAGTAATGGCCGCAGCCATGAGACCTAATACCTTTAGAACCATTCTGGCCTGTACTTTCTTGTTGGCCAGAATGATCCTGACATGACTCTGAATGTCTGAAACTCTTTGATCTGTAAGGGTAGCTGACATCCGAACAGTGTTTAAGTTTGCGCCTATGAAGGTAATAGACTGGCAGGGCGATAAGGATGACTTTTCAAGTTGATCGAGATGCCCAAATGAGAACAAAGGTTTATTGTGTAATCCCTGGCTTGTATAAGCTGATGCCTGGTGGTGGCTGACAGGAGCCAGTCGTCGAGATATGGAAACACCTGGAATCCTTGACGTCTCAGGTGAGCTGTGACCACTGCCATGCATTTGGTGAACACTGGGGCTGTAGTGAGACCAAAGGGCAGGGCTCTGAACTGGAAATGACTGGACCCCAGCTGAAAGCGGAGAAATCTCCTGGAGCGCCTGTGAATTTTGATGTGATAGTACGCATCCTGAAGATCTATTGAGCACATCCAGTTGTCCTTCTGTAAGAAGGGCAGAATTGACTGAAGAGTGACCATTCGAATCTTGTCTTCCTGACAGACTTGTTGAGTCTGCTGAGATCCAATATTGGTCTCCAGTCTCCGTCTTTTGGGGACCAAAAGAACCTTGAGTAGATTCCGGCTCTGAATGGTCTGTTGTAACTGGCTGAATGGCTCTTTCGTGCAGTAGTTTTGAGACTTCTAACTCTGCAATTTCCCTTAGACCGGGTGGTACATCTGGAAGGGAATTTGAGGGGAAGGGACTTTCCTCGAAAGGAATTATGTAACCCTTGGATATGATCGACTGTACCCATCTGTCTTGAGTGAGGGAATGCCAGGCTTCTGGGTACAGTGATAATCTTCCCCCGACTGCCTCCAAGGAGGGACAGCCGGGCAACATCTCAGGGATGCTGAAAGGGCTTGTCAGAGAGAGGCTCTCTGTTTCCCTGGTTTTTCGGACTCCCTCTGCCTCTAGAGCGGCATCTGTTGTTGTTACCCCCTCTGCCTCTAGGGGTAAACTGACCACGTGAATCCGGCGTGACTCCTTGGGATTTACGGAACCACATTTTCCCACCTTTCTGTCCTTTGGGATAAGGTCTAGAAGGGGTGGAAAACGGACTCCTACAGCAGAAAGAGTCTTGCCGTCCTGTTCGCACCTGGTCAAAGTTTCCTTCACCTGAGGGCCAAACAAAGCTGACCCATCAAAGGGAGAATTTGTGAAGGACGCCTTAAAGGGATCAGCAAAATCACATAGCCGCATCTAGGCTTGGCGTCTAAGAGCCACACCTGTACCTGCGGCTCTACTCGCTCCATCAGCAGCATAAGATATTAGCCGCATGGAGGAGTTTGCAATGGAATTAAGGGTTCCTAGCTGCGAAGCAATCTTTTCTTGAGCTCCTGCAGCTGTAGGATCCTGTACTACTTCACCCAGCTCCTTAAGTATATCCCTCTGGAGTCTGGTGAAGTGACATAGGTAATTCAGCGAACACATAGCAAAGGTCGCTGAGGAAAACATCCGCCACTGCATCTATCCATGGTCCTAGAGTCCTTATTAGGAGGATGGACGGCACGGAAGGATCTGCAAGTTCCTTCTTGGTGGCCGCAGCCACCACCATAGCATCAGCGGGGACACCCTTAGTGAGGAATTGCTTGTCACCCGAGGCAGTGATAAATTTTGAAGGCCTCCTAGGGACTGGCTCTACAGAGTCAGGAGCTGCCCACGCCTTCGGGCAATAACCTGCATAAGGGGGTCGAAAGGCGGAGACACCCAGGAGGTGGAGGGCCGAGATCCAAACGCCTCTAGGTATACTGACTAATCCTCAGAGGGATTGTTGGTGGGCCAGTTTCCCCTCTGTTTAAGGAGTTCTAGGATGTCTGAGAAGGAGACATCCTCAGAGGGGATCTAGGGATCCCTCTGACTCATCAAAGTCAGTATCCAAGTGACAGACTCGGGGAGTCTACATGTTTCCTCTTACAAGTCCTCTTCCTAGGAGGATCTCCCAAACATCAGGAGAATCCTCGGAAGAGGGGAAATTCCCAATGGGGAAACCTGAGGCGGAGGATCTCTGGGTCCTGTAGCAAGAGAAGTGGCAGAGATGTCAACAGGTACTATAGAGGGAGGAGCTACGGGAACAGACTGCTGACTGATACCAGTGGCCAGCACACTCTTCATCACCTCGAATGCTCCCTCCCAGGCAGGTCCGAGAGAACCCGTTCAAGAACTAGGAACGCGAGGGACCACCGAAAGGGAAGTCTCCGAGGCAGATGTCTGAGCCGAGCTCACCAAGGCCGAGGCTCCAAGGGGAAGAGCGGGTTCGGACAAGGGTCCGATGCCACTCACCCCCTCGGAGGAGACCATGGAAGCCCGACCACCGAATCCCTCTAAGGAAGGTCTCAAGAGGAGATAAGAGTAGAGGCTGAAGGAACAGAAGGGGTATCTGTCCTCCAGCCGTAGCAGTAACTATTCGAAGACTCCAACTCCAAGCTCTGGGGTAGAGTTGAAGGAGGAACTGTAACGGGTGTGGACCAACAGTCGTCTGTTGAGACGGACTATGTAACATTTGGGCCAGTACCTGTGACTTAAGTAATCTGCTGACCACTCTCTCTAGGTCATGGTCTGAAAGTCTGGATGACCTTGAAGATCGGCCCGATGGCTCCGTTCGAAGGAGAGGTGAAGCCGAGCCGAAAGTATCGGCTCCAAGGAAGGAGACCTCGACCTCTTCCTGGAATGAGCCATCGGAACCGATACTATAGATCCTGTCGGAGCCGAAGACTTATCGGAGCCGACAGGAAGCCTCGATGCATCGGCTCCAGCCGGAGCCGATACAGCCACAAAAGTAACGGTGTCGGAGCCGATCAGAGCCGACACCGATGCCTGTGCCACATGGTGGTCGGAACCGATCGGAGCCGACACCGAAGTGGTCGATGCAGAATCGGCACCGATAGCCATCGGTGCCGAAGTCTTTGTTAAGCCAGAATCGGCTCCAGCCGGAGCCGATCTCGACTCAGAACGAGTCGGAGCCGAGGCCGCAGGCTTAGACACAGAAGCCTGGGCCTTGGAAGATTTGGCTGATTTTGATGGAGCCGACTTAGCCGGAGAGCCCTCCGGCTTAAGAAGGCCCCTAAGTTTCAGCTTGTTTCGTCTTTCCTGCAGGACTCTCTGGCTGAAGGAATGACAAATAGCACAGGAGTCCTGCAGGTGAAGAGGCCCCAGGCAATACAGGCAAGAAGTGTGACCGTCTGTCAGAGACATCTTCTGACAGCACGAGTCACACTTCTTAAAACCTGAGACCCTCTCCTTTGACATGGTGCTTCACAACACACACACACACACACACACCAGTCAAAATTAAATTAAACAAAATACCAAAAGGTATTACTATAAAACAAACACACACACCCTAACAGGGGCGGATGGGATGGGTAAAGTTTGACTAAAAAAATTAGAAGAGACAGGGATTTTCTGTCAGAAAATCTATATAATTAACTTAAAACTAAAAATTAAAGGGTTTTTAGCAAAAAGGGGCTTAAATATCAAAATAGTGAATCACTTACCAGGAGCTGGTAAAAGGAGGACCTCATAAGCGCAGCGGCAAACGAGATCTGGGTACTTACCGCCTTGCATCATGGGATATGGGGCTGCCTCGAGCTGGTAAAAGTGACTCTCGAGCTTAGCAAGTGCCGAGTCGGAGCCGAGGGATCGGCTCCGAACCCATCAAGCAAGAATGAAGGCGAGATTGACAACTTAACATTGTGCTCTTCAATCAAGATGCTTTCTGAAGAAATTTGGGAATTAAGGGTAAATGGGGGTAGCCGTAAAGGAGACTGGGGGGGGCCAATCATGAAGAAGAGCGTTCCTTGGTGACTCTCCCAGAAGGGGTATCAGGGCAAAGAACCTGCTGCACGTGTTGAAGGGAGATGCAAAGAGGTCACAGTATGGCTATCTCCATCGATGGAAAATCCTTTCTGCAACCTTCATTTTGAGGGACTACTTGTGAGGCATTAGAATAGACCTACTTAACTTGTCTGTAATCACACTAGATTTCTCTGGAATGAGCGATGCTGTCAGAAAGTAACTGGATGAGATCACCCATTGTCACACTCATAGCTTCTCAACAAAGGGGGTAAGACTTGGTCCCCCTTATCTGTTGATGTACCAGACCACTGACATTGTCCAGCTGAATCACAACAGTCCCGGTGGTTAGAGTGTCTTGAAAGGCCTGCAACGCTAGAAGGACAGCTCTAATTTACAGTACACCGATGTGTGTGTTGTCCTCTTTGGGCGACCATGTGCCTTGGACCGTCTTTCCCAAGAAGTGCCAACCCCATCTGATTTGGGAGACATCCAGTGTCACTATGGCATTAGGTTGGGGAAGAATAAATGGATGACCTTCTTGTACTTGAGACCGTATCCACCAAAAAACATAGATCAGAATAACACAAGCTTGCAAAAACTGTCTGGATAATGGCTGATGGAGAATGGACTATTGTGTTGCGACTGTCTAGTGAAGAATCTTTATATGGTACCTTGCCAACAGTACTAGAATGATTGCTGCTGACATGGTACCTAAAGCTTGAAGGATTAGTTCAGCTGAAACAGAAGAGCTCTGAATGATCTTTTTGACCTGGAACTGAATAGAATGAACTCTGGACAGAGAGAGAGAGAGAGAGAGAGATGTTGTTTGAGTGACTGTACTGAGTGAGACACCGATGAATTCCAATATCTGTGTCGGTTCAAAATGAGATTTGTTGTGACTGATTGAAATCCCTAGCTAAGGGCATAACTGGAGTATGCAGTATCGAGCTAGAATCAGATGAGGTCTAGTTGGAGCAGTTATGAGCCAGTCATCCAGATATGGAAACACCCAGAATCCCTGCAGTCCCAAGTGAACTGCTACTACTGCCATACATTTAGTAAACATCCCAGAGGGTATGGTGAGAATAAAGGGCAGAGGCTAAATTTACAATAACTGGCTCCAGCTGGAAGTGTAGATATCTCCTGGATCATCTGTTCATTTTGATGCGACAGTATACATACTGAAGATTTATCAAGCACATCCAATTGTTCTTGTGCAGAAATGGCAGAATGGACTAAATCATCACCAACAGGAACTTGGTGTAGTGAACTGACTTGATTTAGATTGCTGAAATCCAAAACTGGTCACCAGTCCCCCATTTTCTTTGGCACTAAAAATAATCTTGAATAGGTTTGGGACCCTTTCTGGTGTGGGGAACTTCTTGGATGAATTTTTCTAGCAGCTTATTTGTATTGCTGCTGCGTCCCTCTGGTTGGGGATTTTGTTTATTACTAGTGTGTGGGGGGATATTATATAACCTCTGAATCTTATCCTCTGCACCTATGAATCCTTTTGTAATCTCTTGACAGGCTCACTGGTGCAGGGGTAAATGAACCCATACCTGCCTCCAGAGATGGACAGTCAGGCCTCCTTTCAGGAGCGCTGACAGGACCTGTCAGAGACAGCACCTTTGGATCCTTGGTTATGCAGACCACCTCTGCCATGGAGACAGTGTCTTCCATTAGAATTTTCCCATTTTCCCCTGGAGGAACCATCTCCACTTGGATCTGGGAAGGGACCCTGGGATTTTCTGAACCATATTTTCCATCAACCTCAATGGGACCTAGAGAAGGTCTGTTGAGGGGTCGAAAAATATATGCCCACAGCAGATACGCTTTTTCCTTCATGCTCACACCTAGACAGAGTGTCTTTTACTCTTGGGCCAAATAAGGAACTTCCGTCAAAAAGGAGTACTGACGAAGGAAGATTTAAAAGTTTCCGCAAAATCACACAAGTGCATCCAGGTATGCCTTCTGAAAGAAATGCTGAACCCGCTTGCCTATGTGGTACCTTTAGTTGCAAGGAGATAAACTTCATGGATGAGTCTGAAATGGATTAAAGGGTAGCCAACTGTGAGGCAATAGTACTTGGTACCTCAGAGGATATTATTCCAGTGAGGGTTTTGGCAAGTTCCTTAATCAAATCTCTCCAAAAAATCGTGAAGTGTGCCAAATAATTCAGTGACCGAAGAGCAAAGGCCGCTAAAGCATAAACACCCTTCCCAAATCTGTCCAGCACCCTAGACACCCTGTTGGGGGGTGGACAGAGGAAATTTGCTCAACTAGTTCCTTCTTCATGGCTGCTGCTATTACCTTGGCATCAACTGGTACTCCTTGCTCCAATATGTTTTGTCCTTCAGTGGTGCCACAATCAAGTCTGGATAGGTGCGATGGCATCAGGTTCCTTCCACTCCCATTGTGAAACCAAATCAATGAGCTCCTCAGTTTGCAGTCACCCAGAAGGTAGACAGGTCAGTTCCAAATGCCTCCAGGAATACAGACTCCTCTTGGGAAGGGCTGTCAGGGAGCCAACCACCCCTTTGCTTTAGGAGGTCTAGGATATCTCCAAATGAGAGGAGACTGGGTGGTGATCTTGGGGACCCCTCCCCCTCATCAAAGTCAGTATGTTCTGCGACAGACTCTTGTGCAAAGTCCAAGTGCCTCCTTTTACACTTTCCCCTCCTGGGAACTTCTTCAGTGGGATGCTCTGGAGAAGTGTCAGAAGAGATTAGTATACCTTGCTGGGTGTGTCCTGGGGACTAGTTTGGGCTGGCTGTCCCAGTGGCACAGTTGGCTGAGGCTCTAGACACAGAGTGGAATATAGTTTGGTACTCAGAGCTGAAGATGGAGACAAGTCCAAACTCTTGGAAGAGAGAAATCTCTCTCCACCATTTTGAATGGAGAATGCCTCAGAGAGAAGGAAACCAATAGCTCCGAAAAGACATGCTTAGGGGACCATACCTGAGGAGGGAGTCAGAGTAGAGCTATCTAGCACCAAGTCTATGAAGGGCAAAGGCATCTCGGACAGCTTTGGAGTAGGCTCCAACACCCTGGATCTGGCTCTGAAGCTACAACTCTGAGAGTCATCTGTCTCCAAAGTGCTCAAAACAGGGCCACTCAGAGGTGCCACCGGAGTCGAAAATACCAGTATCTGTAGATCTGAGGTGGACGATTCCAGGATCTTCAGATCTGATGGCTCCAAAACCAAAGGTTGGATAGATGAAGGAGCCAGTAACGTGGGATTAGTATTAACAAGGGTCTCTGGATCTGATGAGGTCGCAGCTGGAAGAACTCCCATTTTAATCTGTATCAAGAGGAATTTCCTCATCATCCTTCCCACATTGGTTTCGGCCAGACTCTTGGAAGATTGTATAGATGACCCTGTAGAAGATGGTCTGGAATGATGTCTCAGTGGTGACTGTTCCAAAAAAGGGGAAGGGAGCTGAGAGGAAACAGGATCCGTAACCAGTTGCAGTGATCAAATCCTATGGGATTTTTCCAGTCAAGATTTCAAATCCAAAGAGTTCAGATCCAATACTTTAGCTGCTTTACTGGGAGGTCTGGATACCAAAGCTGAAGTAGTAGTTGGATCCGGGGAGCATTTTCTCGATTCTTTATGAAGGGATTCTCTCTTCTTGTCAGCTTTTTTGGGGGAGTTTGAGCTTCAGAGGATGGTGAAGCAGATTTAGAGGGTAGCAAACATCTTAAAATTAGCTTGCTTTTTCTGTCAATCAAAGCTCTAGGAATGAAGGTCTTACAAATATCACAATTCAGATCAAGGTGAGCGCATCTATATTATAAGAACGAACACAAAATGTCAAACATCTTTGTCGACACGTTTTAAGTGAGCGGTCATGTAAGCAAAAGCGACATGCTTGAAATATTTTAGTTGTCCAACACAAATCCCCCACTGCCGCATTCAACATGAACTACAAACACAGTAAATTTCACTTGTAACGAACACTCTAAATATACGCTACAATCCTTCCTGTTTGTAAAGTAAATGAAGTAACCATACCAACTGCCAACAGTAAATCTCCAAAATTACACTTGACCAAAACGGCACTTTCCCAAAACACCAACCAGTTAAAACACGCACACTAATTTTTCTCTGATTTTTGCAGGGGGGCTGTGCCCCCCCACACCCCTTGCTATATATATATATATATATATATATATATATATATATATATGGCAAACATGCATAATTCATAATGTACACATCTTTATGTCACTGCTACATTTGCATGTGTTGGCCAACTATGACATTTCAAACTTAACGTTTTAGATCTTTAGAGCTTTCGCTTATAACAGTGTTTGCTTAACATGCATCAACAGACATTTTAAGTGTTCATTCTTATAATACAGACACAAGATGAGCTGGACCTAGACAGTAGACAAACTTTGAATGTGCGTCCGAGATCGGAATTTTATGGCTGTAGGCCACACACTTTTTAAAACAAGAAGGTTTCTCGGGTATGATTTGAAAAAAAAAAAAGGAATTAAATAAAAATCAAGTATTATGAAAAAAGTTTGTTTTTTTAAGCTAAAGGAAGATTAGAAGAAAATACCAATTTTGATTTAAAACAAAAACAAAAAAAAAACAGAGAAGAGATACTAATAAGTACAGAAAAGAATACCAACAATGGTATTCAAGATAAGTATAAAGGGATAATTTGAACTAAGGGAGAAAAGTGCCAGAAAGGTTGTAATACCACAGAGTTGTAACTCAAAGTTGCTTGTTCGAGAGTATACAGTGACCACATCTGTCTGCTAAGGCAGCAAACAAAATCTAAGGTATGTTAGGTGACTAAGGCATTACGGGTAAAAAGAGGAGCTTAAGAGTTTGTGTTTCACAAGCTGAAAGAAGCGGCAGAGTCAGATCCGAGGACTGGCTCCAAACCCAACAGTTGAGGAACAAATGAAAATGACAACATCAGATCAGAAGACATGGGTAATAATTTGAAAGCTATATAATGAATATGGTTGAAATAAATTACAAAAGGTATAAGAGGATATAATGGGGAGCTACACCTAATGATAAACAGTAACAAAAGGTATGTGCTTGCTAAAAGCAATGAGAGAAAATACTCAAAAGTGAACATAAGAGACTGAAGGAGCAAGTGCTGGGGAAACATGAAGTGTGCGGGTGTGTTGGGGGACAGATTTTAAGGGGTCTAATATTATATTTTCTAAAGTTTCAAACATCGAACACCATATGGTCGATACCATATGAGCGATGTTTGAAATTTCGAAAATATAGTAAAATAAAAATAAAAAAAGTACTTACCTAAACACTGTAGGCAGGGGGGCAAGCCCCCCTGCGCCCCCAACACTCCCGCTACTTAAATATTCCTACTCTGAGATTGCACTGCATTGAAGTAAAGGAAAAATATTCCCTACAGCAATTTCAGTGTTACGCACGTGATGTTTCGACCAATCAGGTTCGCTCAATACGCGTTCGCCATTTACAATTTTTGATCACGCGATAGGAACCCGATTTTAAGATGTCTGACAGTATAGGAGTGGTTAAGGTTTAGCATAAATCATCGATTATTGAAAGGGGGTAATAAGCATTTAAACCTAATGTGATTAGTAGCAGCTACAGTTGTAGTAGCTGATAATATGGAAAATGATATTAACATTTGGGTGTTATACAAAGAGTACAGCAACTGAAATTGTTAAAAATGTCCTTTGGCCAGTGTTTTGAAAGCTGAAAATTGAGCAGTCTTTCTTAGTTGTCTCTCTCTCTCTCTCTCAGCTGAACAGGTACTTTATTCCATGCAACTGGAAAGTATATGATGAACACTACATTACTGTTGACTTTTGCAGGTATGGATTAGTAGATCACCGTTGTTTGGAAGCACATAGTCTCAGCTCATTAAAATCATAGCACAGGCCTTCAGAAGTCAAAGCAGTGTGTCAGAGTAGCACTATCTTTTTGGAGAGAAGGTCTGAAAAATACTAAAACACAACAGTTAATGAAAAGGTATCTTTATACAGGGTTGGTTCAGTTATTTAGCCAAAAAAAAGTCAGTAAATCTAGAAGCATCACTAAATTTGATGGAAAAAATCCTAATGTTTATTTAGTTATTTATTTATTTACATTTGTTGACCGGGAGTGTCTGACTGGACGTAGGTCCATTTTCAGGGGAGGCCCGGGGAGAAAAGCTCCACAGTTAAGATAAACAGACAGTAGTTACATTGGATTACATAGCGATTAACAATTTAACATAGCAATTAATTACAAACATATTTACAGATGAAGAACATAGTACTTCAGTAGACAACTAGAATCTTTATCTGTGAAGTACATAACAGACATTAACAAATGTTACAATAAGAAGTTCCAGCTATATAATAAGTACTAGGCTTAATGTTGTCTAACAAAAGTTGAGAGATATAAAGGGAAGTTGTGTAGAAATATACTTAATGCTGGCTACAGTTCACAATATAGTAACTTGCTGAAAAATGTTAGTTTGTAGTTGGTGATGGGTAATTTTATTTTCTAGAGTCATCATCCAGTCATACCTCTCAACAGTTCCTTTTTTTTTTTTGCACACATTGCTGTTTTTGCCTCGTACGTTTGCCTGATGACTCGTTAAATTTTTTTGATTTTCTTGTAAAATACAGAGGATTACAGTCCGGCAAGAATGCCTGGATTTTATACTTGTTATTATTCAGAAAATGCAGTTCTATTAAGTTTAAAAGTAATGTTGGGCCTTTGTCTTTCCTCCCCCCATTATTCTTCACTTTGTCCAGAATTCTTGAGCGAAGAACTTGACAGGCTTGCATCCATTTCAACTACTTTGCAGCAGTACAACAGTGGTTGCTTGTTCTCTGGCCTACTGCCAATTCTGCAAATTAGTAGTATATGGCAGGTGTTAACCGATAACCTTTTATTTTCCCAACTTAAATTATACCATATACAAGTCTGGGAAGTAGCAGTACCTCTGCTAATCCTTTTTTTTTTAATATCATAGATATACATGCAGTATACATTTACATTTTCTCCAACAATTACTATTCACTCCAGTGTTACATAGTGTTCAACTCCTGCCTTCACTAAAACCACACATACTCTTAAACATAGTTCTGCATGTATTATCTCATCAAATTCCATTTATTTCTATGTAATTTGCTTCCTCCATTTTCTAAAGATGCATCCCTCCATTTTTTATTCCCTTTACAAAATTCAGTACTTCAGTTGCAATTTTGCAATTTGTTTTACATTTTCATTTCCATTCTCAAGTAATTGATTTTTTGGCAGCCAATAGCATTAAGCAAGCAATAATGCCCAACAGGTTGTGTGTTATTGTGGAAATAACGCCTGCACAGGGGTGTTCTGAGGCCCAATGCCCCCAGAAGAGCATTATCTCCACAATAACATACACCTGGAGGGCATTACTGAGCTTAGAGAATGGTCTGTCTGTAAAATTGTTGCATTTTACTTATTTTTTTTATTACTATATATATTTTTTATACATTTTTTGATGTAAAATAGTTCCTCCACCTAATGTTTCAAACTTGCTGTAGTATACGTTAATGGTGTTGGAGGTAGCATTTTACATCCAAAATATAACACTTTAAAAAAATATCCAGTAAACTGGTAAAATAAAAAAAAAAGTTGATATTTCCAAGTAAATACTTAAGAAAAAAGCATAGTAGACTTAAAATCTTTGACAAGACTAAATTTTAATTTGGCAGTCTTGAAGTGAGTGGATACCACTGAACTAATATCAGACAAGATGTTCTGATAATGTAAATGATCGCACTAAAAATTAAAAGTAGACAAAATAATAATAGTAGTAGTTGGTATGCATGTGTGTGTAACTTACAGTTCTACACAAGCTAACCAGGAACATTTTGTGCAGTTAAAGGAACTTGCTCAAAAAATATGCATGTGTAAGATGATGCCTATTTCACAACACTCAGACTAAAAAAACAAGGTGCAAAACTAGAAGTCTACTTACCAAGCAATTGCTACAAATAGATATAACAATGAAATGACACAAGTCAAACTTCAAAATCCTGTAAGGCTGCAAATGCTTTTTAAACAAAACAGACAACAGAGCTGCTGACCTAACCAAATGTAACAGCTGCTAAAAGTCAAACAAGTATCACTGTAAAACTTGAGTAAATGAAAAAAAATGTTATGCAGCTCTCACCCTCATGATCTACAAGAAATCATGTTAAAGAAAAAGACAGTGATGTTTTTCTTTATGACAGCATGCCAGTACATATCAGAACCTGCTGACAGCAGGCAAGTCCTCTAGATATCCAGAGGAAGGCGATTCTACATGCAAATGAATTCTAACCATGTTAATTAACTTGATGAAAGGATAGTATAAACCACTACCGCACAACACATTTCTATGGTCCCAACAGGCTGCATATAGAGCTTGGTAAAATCAGAAGGACTGGTAAAGAAAACAAGAAGTTATGTACTCACCATAACATTCAATGTATGTAGTCCATCTCACCTCACATTCTTACCCGTGGGTTCGGAGCCGAATATCGGCTCCGACTCGGCCAATTTTACTAGCTCGAAGTCTCTCATTGGCTGGGCCAAGTGGGTATCCCATGGTGCACTGCTCCACATCCCCAGATATAGTTTGCTGCGAAAATCATTTGTACTCCATACACACATCACATCCATATAAAAAAATAAAGTAATCAAAGCGACTCTATAGATGGCAACCTAACCTCCAAATCCTCCAGGAAGGGGGAAGGTGGGAGGGTAAGTAAGAATGTGAGGCGAGATGGACTACATACATAGAACATTATGGTGAGTACATAACTTCCTGATGTTATGTAGTCCTATCTCGCCTACATTCTTACCTGTGGGACAGCGTCCCTAGCACCTACATCCTGGGTGGCTCATAGGAAAATACTCCTGAGTACTGTGGAGCCAAAGGAAGACCTGCCCATGGAGACCACGTCCAATTTGTAATGAGAAACGAAGGTGTGAGGAGAAGCCCAAGTAGCTGCAGCACATATATCATCCATTGACAATCTAGCTTGATAGGCTGCGGATGTAGAGACAGCCCGAGTGGAATGTGCCTTGACTGGAAAAGGCAAATTTTTACCTCCTGCCGGACAGATGAAAGAGATACAATTGGCTATCTATCTAGACAGCGTGACCTTGGATACCGGAGAACTCATTCGGTTTTCCGAAAA
The DNA here is from genome assembly GCF_019279795.1 of Protopterus annectens. Taxonomy (NCBI): domain Eukaryota; kingdom Metazoa; phylum Chordata; order Ceratodontiformes; family Protopteridae; genus Protopterus; species Protopterus annectens. The sequence continues at coordinate 219,834,720 of NC_056739.1, read as the reverse complement.
GGAGACAAACAGTTGGCCAGATTTTCAAATATCTTTTGTCCGGTGTAGATAGAAGCGTAATTGTCTATGCACATCCAGTTGGTGAAATCTAAATTCTGCCTTGTTGGAAAAGTGGGGAAAGAAAACAGGCAACTCAATGGACTGATTCATGTTAGACACGAAAGCCACTTTATGAAGGAACGAGGGGTTTGGTCTAAGAGAGACCCTATCTTTATGGAAGATTAAATATGGGGGTTTGATGGAAAGGGCTTGAATTTCCGATACCCGCCTCGCTGAAGTGACTGATGTTAAGAATGCTGTTTTCCATGTCAAGAATTTTAATTCACAGGTAGCTGCAGGCTCACATGGTGGTGAAGTAAGGGCTTGTAGAACAAAATTGAGATCCCAGGGCATGATAGGTTCGGACACTGGGGGACGAAGCAACAGAGTACCTTTAAGGAATGCTTTGCATAGTCTGTGTGCCATGAGACTAGGTTCATTCGCTACATGGAAATTAGATATCACCGCCAGCTGAACTTTGATGGTCGCTGATGCGGACCCCTGATAGTAAAGCGTAGACAAGAACTCCAGAATGAATCTATTGGGGCTGTGTATGGATCAATGCCTCTGGTATGGGCACAGATAGAGAACCTTTTCCATTTACTAGAATAAATCTTTCTAGTGGATGGCTTATGACAGGACGATAATATATGGACCACTTCCGGTGAGAAATTATGATGTCTGACTAATGATGGAAGTGGAGTAGCCAGGCTGTCAACCGGAGGGTCATCAGAGAGGGGTGGAACTGTCCCGACATGTGTGTCAGTAAATCTGGTTGAGGGTCCAGAATCCAAGGAGTGTCCACAATGTATGGTTGCAGAAAGGGGAACCAGACTTGGCAAGGCCAGTGTGGGGAAATCAGAATCATTCTGCTTCCCAAGGATTGCGCTTTCTGAATCACCCTTGACAGCAGGGGAAACAGAGGGAAAGCATAAAGCAGACCGGAGGGCCAATCGTGGACCAGAGCGTCCTTGGGTGATTCCCCCTGTGGGGGGATTAGTGTGAAGTAGTTGCTGTAATTCGCATTGAGACTGCTGGCATCAAGGCTTTCCCCATCTACTGAAGATTCGCTCTGTAACCAGGCGATTCAGGGACCACTCATAAGGCATAAGGATAGCTCTGCTTAGCCTGTCCGCTATTATGTTGGACTTCCCCAGAATGTGCATTGCCACCAGAAACCATTGGGAAGCTATTGTCCAATGCCACACTCACATAGCCTCTCTGCACAGAGGGTAAGACCGGGTTCCCCCTTGCTTGTTGAGATACCACACTACTGACCTGTTGTCTGAGTGTATCACAATAGTCCCGAGAGGAAGAACTTCTTGAAGTGCCTGCAACGCAAGAAGCACTACTCTCATCTCCAGGACGTTTATATGCAAATGTATCTCGTGTTCCTGCCACATGCCTTGGACTGTCATGCCGAGATAATGCCCCCCACCCCATCTGGGAAACATCTGTGGTCACCGTGGCAACAGGGACGGGTGGAACGAAGGGCTTTCTCCCGTTCAAGTTGTTGGTGCACAGCCACCAACAGAGGTCCTGCTTGCACCTGTCCATGATCAAGATGGGATGAGATAATGGGAGTCTTTGGAGGGACCACTGGACAAAGAGGAGCCATTGAAGAAGTCTCATGTGTAATAATCTTGCTAGAGGGACCAACATGATAGTTGCTGCCATGGTCCCTAGGAGTTGGAAAACCAGTCTTGCCTTCACTTGTCTCAGGGGCATCAGCATGTGTAGTTGTTGTTTAATATTGTGATCCTTTCTTGTGGCAAGAATGCTCGCATTTGAATGGTGTCTAAATCTGCTCCTATAAAGGTGACACGCTGTGAGGGCAATAAGGCAGATTTTTCCCAGTTTATTGTTATGCCCAACTGGTGACACAGACTGATGGTAGCATCCCTGGTCTGAACTAGTTGATGCCTGTTGGTGGGGGCAGTAAGGAGCCAGTCATTCAGGTACGGAAACACCTGGAATCCCTGACGTCTCAAGTGAGCCGTCACCACCACCATACATTTGGTGAACACCCTGTGGGCTGTGGTGAGACCAAAGGACAGGGCTCGAAACTGGAAGTGACTGGCTCCTAGCCGGAAGGTTAGGTGACTCCTGGATGCTCTGTCCATTTTTACATGGTAGTAAGCATCCTTGAGGTCGATGGAGCACATCCATACCTCCTCTCCCAACAATGGCAGAATTGATTGTAGTGTGACCATACGGAACTTGGACTTGTGTACATGATTGTTGAGTTGACTGAGATCTAGTATGGGTCTCAGGTCCCCTGTTCTTTTCGGCACCAAAAAGAATCTTGAGTAAGTCCTTAATCTGATCTGGTCTGAGGGGACTCGTTGAATGGCTCCTTTTTCTAGCAGCTGCGAGACCTCTGAGGCTGCTTGATCCCTTTGACTGGGTGGAACATCTGGGATTTTTCTGATTGGCAGGGGTACTGAAGAGAATGGAATGAGGTAACCTCCGGAAATTATCCGTAATACCCATCGGTCCTGAGTAATGCTCTCCCAGGCTTCCAGGTATAAGGAAATTCAACCCCCGACTGGCTCCAGATAAGCACAGTCGGGTACACCCTCAGGACTGAGAGTATGGAGAGCCACGGAAGGAGTCGCGGTCTCCCGTGTTGCGGGGGCCACCTCTGCCTCTGGGGTGACATCTCCATGAATATCCCCCCCCTGCCTCTGGAGGAGGGGTTCACCTTGTGCGGCAGGAAAGAACCTCTGTGATTTCTTGAACCACATCTCCCCCTCCCCCCGGCTCGGCCTTGGGATAAGGCCTAGAAGGAAGGGAAAAACGGACCCCTATGGCAGACAGGGTCTTTCCCTCTTGCTCGCACCTGGTGAGGATGTCTTTTACTTTGGTCCCAAACAAGGAGGAACCGTCAAATGGGGCGTCAGTGAAGGAAGACTTGAAGGCCTCCGCAAAGTGACACAGGCGCAGCCAGGCTTGCCTTCTAAGGGCGACCCCTGAGCTTGCTGCCCTATTCGCTCCCTCGGCTGCATACGAAATGAGCCGTATGGACTAGTTAGCAATGGAGTTGAGGGTAGAGACTTGGGCGTTAACCGTTTCAGCCACTGCCTCAGGTACGTTACCCGCAAGAGCATCTCCCAACTCTTTGAGGAAATCTCTCTGGAGCCGAGTGAAGTGAGACAGATAATTCAGTGACCGTAAAGTGAAGGTTGCTGAAGATAGGGTACGCTTACCGTACCGATCCATGGTCCTAGACTCCTTGTTAGGAGGATGGATGGATGAAGAAGACTCTGCTACTTCTTTCTGGGTGGCTGCCACCACCACCATGGCATCTACAGGGACTCCTTTTGACAAACTCTTTGCCCTGGGGGGCGGAAAGGAATTTGTTGGAAAGCCTGGGCACGGGCTCCACAGAATCGGGGTTTTCCCACACTCTTCGACAAATGAGGTCAAGAAGTTCATTGAAGGGTGGAGACACCCAGGAGGCGGAGGGTTGAGTGCCAAAAGCCTTAAGGAATACTGACTCCTCAGAAGGAGCTTTGGAAGACCAGTCACCTCTTTGTTTCAGTATCTCCAGGATATCGGAGAAGGAAACATCGTCAGAGGATGACTTGGGGGACCCTTCCGATTCCTCGAGGTCAGTATCAGTGGTGAGAGACTCATCCTGGGAGTCTATGTGCTTTCTCTTGCGCAATTTCTTTCTAGGAGGCTCCTCAGGCAAGGACTCCGGGAGACCCTCGGAAAGTTGGGGATCGCTCGTGGGGGTATCCTTAGGGCCTGGCGCTCTACTGTCCATGGATAGGTGGGTATCAGAGGCTCTCGCCAGGGTGGTGGGGGACAGACTGACCGACCTGGGTGATATAGCTGACGATCTGGCCAGCACGCTCCGCATGGCCTCGAAGGCCAGTCCCCCGAGTCAGAGGGTCCCACAAGCCGATGCACCGAGAGGGAAACTCGGGACCGACAGATGTCCCAAAGTATCCCCCTCAGGCCCGACCGAAGAGACCAGAGTCCTGAACCCTGTGGACGAAACAGACATGGTCAGAGCAGAGGTCGGTACTGATAGACCCAGAGGGGGTATTGGAGCCGGCGCAGGAACATCATTTGGAGTGGAGCATACCAGCTCCGAGGACAAGGATGTGCTTGGAGGAGGAATCATCAAAATGGTTACAGGAACTGGCTCCGGAGCTGAGTGGGTCGGAGCCGAGAACAATTTAGCCAACACCGACGACTGCAGAAGCCTCTGCACCACCCTATCAACATCCAAATCAGAAAGCCTGGAGGATTTGGAGGAGAGCGATGGGGATTGAAATCTCTTGTCAGGTGAACCATGTCTCACACTGGGCGACCGGCTCAGAATAGGTTCAAGGATAATAGGATCTGACGCCGATTCAGTTAGCACTGATGCCTACAAAAACACAACTAGCACACTCAAACTCAGCAACAAGAATAGCTATCAAAATAGCTTTAGGGTATGAAAAACCAAATTTCTCTAAGAGAAATAGCAAAAAAGAAGGTACTTAGCCACAGCCAAGTGAGACCATGTCAGAGCTACACAAAAGGCAAATGAGATCTGGGGATGTGAGACAGTGCACCATGGGATACCCACTTGGCCCAGCCAATGGGAGACTTCGAGCTAGTAAAATCGGCTGAGTCGGAGCCGAACCCACGGGTAAGAATGTA
>NC_056739.1:219762522-219825022 GCF_019279795.1 Protopterus annectens | reverse complement strand
TATATAGCCAAAATTTGGAATGCTCTACTTTTAGCTATTAGAGCAACCCAGAATCTTGCCTCTTTCAAAACTTCTTTGCATAAATACCTATCTTCTATCTGGAACTCTACATGCATTCAGCCTCCTTAGAATATTTAAAATAAGTGTATCCTATCTACTTTTATGTTATGTTTACCAAGCTTCCTCTCTGCTCAAATAATTGAAAATTCTTGTAATGTTACATTTTTATTTGTTGTGACTGGATTGCTAATTTGCTTTTACATGTATGCTAATTCTTTGTAGAAAGCAGAAACCTGATCTCACCACGATGTAGTCAGTTAGTAAAGTGAAATACAGATATTATTCCAGGATACAGTTCCAAAAGTCAAAATTCCAAAAGACTGTCGGTAGCCGTAGTAAAAATGTAAAACTCTTCTTTATTGCAGGTAAAATTGGTAAGCGCTTTCGCGTGGTCACAGCCACGCTTCATCAGACAAATGAAAACCCTACATAAAGCTACTTAAATAATACAATGTTTAAAACCAAGCCCTACATAATTAGGTACTTCAATTGTTATTTAAAGCGGCAATGCTATGAAGCAGTCAGAAGCATTACATACATTATAAAAGTTCGTGAAATCTAAAATGTAGCTTACACAAAACTCTTAAAGCAGCTTGTAAGCTAAAGAATGTTTAGCTTTCAAATAAACAGAAAACTTAATGCATATCAACAGTAGTACTAAATTTAAGCAAATAAAAAGCAGTAAAGTCCCTGCTCGTCTAAATTCTAACTAATATGTCATAAAGAGAGACATTTTTACGGTTGCCATCGACTAAAACTTAGTTCGCTTGGGAACTAGATAAAAGTATCTACAATAAACTGTACAAAAAACAATTCTGAATATTCCTACCTGAGGAACAAGTATGAATGCATAGTTATTAAGAGCATTGTTCGTATTATTAAAAACTCCATTAAAATCAGTTAGATGGTTTCATAAACCTAACTAAACCTTACTGTGAAAGTACAAATAAAAACACGGATGAATCTGTTGCAAAACCACTTAGAGACCAAGTCACATATAGCTTTTGAAGCGTATATAAAGCCAAACAAAAAACAGAAAGTACATATCCTCATAGGTGGAAACCTAAAACAAAACCATCTAAGGTGTGCTAGTATCCTGAGTTGTAAGTGCATCCTTAGAATATTTAAAATAAGTGTATCCTATCTACTTTTATGTTATGTTTACCAAGCTTCCTCTCTGCTCAAATAATTGAAAATTCTTGTAATGTTACATTTTTATTTGTTGTGACTGGATTGCTAATTTGCTTTTACATGTATGCTAATTCTTTGTCAACTGAGTGCTAACCACTTTTTGTATATTCTTCTGATTTAATATTACCAATGTATAAATTCACCTTTTATTCATATACTTAAGAGCTTTTCTTCCCAGGTCTCCATTGATAACAGGCTCTAAATGGCCCAGTGGATTTCACCTGTAAACAAACTGCAAATAAATGAATATATCTATATATATCTATATATCCATAAATATATACATATATCTATATATCTATATCTCTCTCTCTCTCTCTATATATATATATATATATATATTCATCTCTCTCTCTCTATATATATTTATATATATATATATATATATATATATATACATATATATCTATATATCTATATCTATATATGTACACACACATACATGTATACACACATATACATATACATACACGCACACAAATGTGTGCATTCTCAAGCATGCAAGCAAGTGCACGTGCATCCACACAGGACAGCTGCGGATGTTCTACTTACCTGCAACAGTACATATTCATAACACATGCTGCCTTACTGGTATATGGGTAGTAGTGTCCTGCTACCCTCCATCTGGCAGTCTATCCAAACTCAAGAGCTCCTCCCACTGCCTACATATGTGTGAAGGACCAGTCATCATTTGACAGTACCAGGACTGCCCTTCAAACTGACAGACAGGACCTCTTCAATCTTCTATAGTCCAGCAGGAAGTGCAGAGCTTTGTGAATACTTACTGTTCCAAACCAAAAGCTACACACACACACACACACACACACACACACACACACACACACACACACACACACACACACACACACAAGGCTGCTGAACAAAACTCTGCAGCAGCTCCAACAAACTATATACATCCAAGAAAAGGGGGGCTGGTGGGAGGGCACTGCCAGTTAGGTAATGTGTTAAACGAATATCTGCTGTTACCGGTAGGTAGGCAGAACTTGCACAGCTGTACTATGTTTAACAACCATATCACCTTTCTGGCATATGGGTAGATTTCAAAAGCTTACGTAACCTGGGAGAAGGAAGGATAAAGGTTCAGGGGCCTCTGGAGAAAGTACAGTTGTGTACACTTACCATAAATGTAGATGTTAGAGTGTATTCACTGTTGCAGTCATCACATTTGGGTTATCCCTGCCAGGATAGCCTGAATATCAGAGGCTTGGTATTTCTGTGTCAGTTGCTGTCGCTTCAGGACTGACATCAGGTCGTCAGTAGTATAAAGTAAGGCAGCCAACGCCATTACCTCAGTTTGTCTTGCCCTAACCTGTGAGGAGCCCCCAGGTAGGATCCATGTTCTGGTGGAAGAACCCCACCAGTAGAAAGTAAATACCAGTATGTCCCTTGTAAGGAAAAAGAAGAAAAAAAGGGGGATGGAGGGGAAATCAGGACTGCAACAGTGAATACACTCGAACATCTACAGTTATGGTAAGTGTACACAAAGTACAGTTGTGCACACTTACCATAAATGTAGATATTCGAGTGTATTCACTGTTGCAGTCATCACACCTGGGTTATCTGCCTGCAGGTAGCCCTCAGTTGGCCTGAATACCAGAGACTTAATATTTTTGCGTCGGTTGCTGTCGCTTCAGGACTGACATCAGGTAGTCAGGGGTAAAATAACAGGCAGCTGCACCATTACATCAGTTTTTCTTGCCCCAAATGCCAGGAGCCCACCAAATAGGGAGCTAAGTTGTGGTGGGAAAACACCACCAGTAAAAAGTAAATACCAATACCCCTGTAAGGGGTGAGCAAGAGACAGAGGAGAGAAACAGACAGACAGACAAGGGGCTGGAGGGTGGGAAACCAAGACTGCAACAGTGAATACACTCAGACATCTACATTTATGGTAGGTGTACACAACTGTACTATATTCTATGTGTTTCACTGTTGCAGTTATCACACTTGGGTTGATTCCCAAAGCTGAAGAATGGGTGGAGGCAGTCAAGAAGAGTTTTGGCTAGCTAGTATGCCCTGTAGGACTGCTGTTGCAAAACCCGCCCTGGATTTGGAAAAGATAGGCAGGTAGTAATGCTTAATGAAGGTGAACAGAACTCCAGGTAGCAGCTTCCAGAATGTCCCTGGTAGGGACTCCCCTGAGGAATGCTGTAGAGGTAGAAGTTGCCCTCATGGAATGCGTTCTGACCCCTGAGGGGTTGGTTTTCCATAGTGTTTATAGCAGAAATGGATATAGTGTGCTATCCATTTGGAAATTGCTTGTTTTGAAATGGCCTTGCCCTCTGCCCCTGGTGCAAAACTGACTAGTAACTGGTCAGATTTCATGAAAGGTTTTATCAAGGTAGAATCTGAGATGTCTGTGCACGTCTAAGAAGTGCAGGATCATTTCCACTTTATTTTGAGGATTAGGGAAGAAGGCTGGCAAATGGATAGATTGGTTGAGAGCCACACTGGACACCACTTTAGGCATAAAGGAAGGGTTAGTCCTGAGGGAGACCCGTCAACATGGAAAATAATGAATGGTTCCACAGCCATAAGTGCTTGTAGCTCAGACACTCTTCTAGCTGAAGTGATGACCAGAAGCAAGGCTGTTTTCCAAGAGAGGAATTTTAACTCTGCTTAAGCTGCAGGCTCAAAGGTGGGTAGCATGAGCTTTTCCAGTACAAAGTTAAGGTCCCAAGCAGGGGTAGGGTCTCTCCTTGGTGGCCTTAAGTTGTTTGCCCCTCTGAGGAACTGTTTGATGAGAGGGTGAGAGAAGAGAGGTGGCTCAGTGTTGTAATGAGCCGAGATGGCAGAGGCATGGATCTTAATGGAAGAGAAGGATAGGCCTCTGTGGAGTAGATCTGCTAGGTAATCCAGGATTAGAGGTAAGAAGGGCAGTGTTGTGTCCTCTCCTTTAGACTGAATCCAGGAACAATACCTTTTCCACTTATCAGCATAGGATTTCCTTGTACTGAGTCTTCTGGCTTCAAGAATGACATCCTGCACCTGCTTGCTTAGGCTGGTCACTCGGGGAGAATTCCAGGAATAAGCCAGACTGCAAGATTCAGGGTTTGCAGTTGCGGATGCAAGATCTGTCCCTCCAGCTGAATGAGGAGGGTTGGGATCTGGGGTAGTTGTCAGGGTGGCACTGGTGACAGACTGAGCAGTAGTGGGTACAAGTGCAGCATGGCCAGTCCGGGTCAATCAGGATTGCCCTTGGTCTGTCCTGTCTTATCTTGAGTAATATTCTTGCAAGAGGCAAAGGGGGAAATGCATAGATTGAGAGGTTTACCCACTGGAAGAATAGGGAGTCCACTTTCTAGGCCCTGCTGTGAGGTATCCTGGTGCACAATTTGCTGAGCTGGTGATGGTAGGGGAAGGCAAAAAGGTCTACCTCTGGGGCCGCCCATTTCTGGGTTAGAAGGCTGAAAGTGCTGGGGTCTAATTGCATTCGTGTGGGTCTAGGATATTTCTGCTTAAGTCTTCTGCCAGATAGTTTCGTTTGCCTGGCAGGAATTGAACTTGCAGATGAATATGCATTTCCAAGAGCGTGTTCCACAGGGCCAAGGCTAGCCTGCAGAGTGAGTTCCCCCTGCTTGTTGATGTACCACATAACTGTGGTGTTGTCTGCTTTTATTAGCAGGGGTCCTGTGAGAGTAGGGATCTAAAAGCTCTCAGAGCGTGCTGAACAGCTAGCATCTCTTTTTGGTTGATGGGCAGATGAATTTGACTTGGGCTCCACTGGCCCTGAATGCACTTGTCGTCCAGATGTGCCCCCCCCAGGCATAGTCTGATAGGTCTGTGGTTAGGGTCTGGGTGGCATGGAGTTGAGTAGAGGGAAGTCCCTTGTTGTGGTTGCCTGCTGCTGTCCACCAATGGAACTCTGTCCTTAGACAAGGTATGATGGTTTCCAGGTCCTCAGAATGTTGGCACCAAAGACTTAAGTACCACTGACGTTTCCTCATATGCAGTCTGGCATATGGAATTAGTAGAATGCAAGAGGACATGAAACCTAGGGCCTGCAGGATTTTCCTTGCGGCTAGCTGGGTTCTGGTGGCCATTTGAGCGAAGTTGCCTGTTAGATAGGTTTTTTTTTCTGGAGTAAGAAATGCCATCTGGGATGCTGTGTCCAAGCTTGCTCCCAGGAATACAATCTTTTGATTGGGGACTAGTTTTGATTTCTTTTCACTGATAGCGTACACCAGGAGGTTAGAAGGTTCTTTACAAATGTCAGGTGCTGCAACAGCTTTTCGTGACTGCCTACCTGAATCAGGCAATCATACAAGTAAGGGTAAATTTGAATCTTTCTCTGTCAGCAGTAGACAATGGCTGGAGCCAGGCATTTTGGGAAGACTCTGGAAGTAGTGGATAAGCCAAAGGAAAGTGCAGAGAACTGATAATGCATAGATCCTGCCCTGAAACGTAGGTAAGTCCCTGATAGGGATGTGCAGATAGCCTTCTTTTAGGTCTCGGGTGGCTAACCCGGCATCTTTGGACAGCATAAGAAGAAGCTGATGAAGGGTGAGCATTTTGAATTTTGGTACCACCAGGAAGGTGTTTAGAATGGAAAGATCAAGGATTGGGTGCCAAGTGCCCTCTTTTCTAGGTACCAGGAAAAGTCTGAAATAAAAACCTTGACCTATCTGTTCTGCAGGAACAGGCTGAGTTGCCCTTATGGAAAGCAAGGCTTAAACTTGGTTTTGTGACTCTGTCCACTGGTTTGGAGGAAGGTCTTGGAACCCTTTTGGGGTTGGCAGTGAGTGGAAGTACAATCTGTACCCCTGGGATACAATGTTGAGGAAACATCGGTCTTTGGTGATGGCGGTCCAGTTTTTTTGCGTGATGGGCATGCTTTCCACCTAGGGGCACGAGCAATTGGGCAGAGGTGAGGAGTGGAGTTGAGAAGTCATTGTGAATTATTTCCATAAAGGGGTGGCTTAGTAATCCCTATTTTAGAATTAGAGGTACTCCACTGCTTAGATCTTTGCATCCCCGAGACTGTAATATGGGGGGGGGGGTCTGTTTGCCCTGGGTCTAGTTTGAGATGGCCTTGAGGGAGCTGGGAAGGACCAATGTTTCGAGGGGCAATGCCTACTGAATCTTGGTGGCTGCACTTGCAAAAAATCTTTGACTGTCTGCATAGACTTAGCTTTTTCTTCCATCTTTTTTAGAACCTCTTCTGCTATGGTGCCAGATTGTCCTTGTTTAAAGGAGCGTCTAGTAATTTTGATTTGATATGGTCTGGCAAGGTCTGCTGCTTAAGTCAAGCATACCTTCTCAGTATAGAAGCAGTGACTGCTGCCCTGCAAGAGGGAGTCAAAGCCACATTGTAAGGTATGCCTGCTGACTTGGCTGCAGAATGCATAAGCTCATGTAATTCTTTATTTTCTGCACAGTCTGTAAAGGTAGATAATTTCTGCTTAATAAGTTCCATAACATGTTGCTGGTATTTCAGCATGTGAAACTGGTAAATCACTGCCCTAATGGCGAGAGTTGCAGATGTATACTTTTTTTTACTCCATCTGTCTAAAGCTTGGGAATCCCTGTCCGAAGGGATGGGATTCTTAGCTGAAATTGCTTTTATACCTTTAGGCCCCTGGGAAATGACCTCTGGGTCAGCACTAGGATTTTTGAAAAGAAATTTGTGAGAGTCAGGGACTCTGTAGTACCTGTCTGGTTTCCTTGAAGCAGGGGGTAAAGTATTAGGAGTTAGACTGGATTCCATAAAGACATCATCCACAACATCCAGAACAGGAGGGATAGCTAAAGGTCTATATGTTGTGGCAAATCTAAAAATTTTTTGAGTCTCTTTTTGGACTGAGGATAATCCTGGCATTCCCAGTGGAAATGCTCTCTTAAAGTATGTACGGTTTCCCCAAAAGAAAAATCCTCTGGAGGGAAAGCAGAGGGAATGGAGTCCTCTGCATCTGAATCCTCATAAGCAGATAAAGGCATGTCTTCACATTCAGAAACCTCAGAGACATCGGACCCTTGGACTGTTAAAGCTGCTGGGAACAGGTCTCTTTCTTTTAGTCTTCTGCCATTTTAAGCATTTGATGTTGTGGCAAGGAAGTAGGTGCTTGAGTCTGGGTCATCGTTTTTTTTAGGAGTAGCTCGCACTCTTGGTTTTAGAAACTCTGTAGTTTTAGACAGAACTAAAGACGGGAAAGAAGTTGTCGGTTTGCGTCGAACATCGGTAATGCAAAGAACTTCCTTGGAAGCTGGTGCCTGCACAGTGGCTCCAGACCCATCTCAGGTAGAAATATCTGCAGTTTCCGTAGTCAAAGAAGAGTCTCACATCATACCGGACTCCGAACGAGTCTCTGTAGAGGCCTGCGAATCCATCTAAGCGGGCATCAGGGGCTGCTAAAGCACCTCACTTAGTACCGGCAAGCAGCTTAACAGAAGCGTTGTCAGCAGTTCTGGACCTGTGCGGTCTGTCTCTGTCTTTATCCTTACGTTTTTTCAGAAGATTGGCAGTCGGATGGCTTACCGAAGCCATTTCAGAATACGGAGATAGAGAAAGTATTTAGTGACAATAAGGGCCCGATGACAAATAGTTTGGGCGTTGAGCAAAGCACAAAACCAGCAGCAAGGTACGTTGTGGTCTGGGCCTAAACAGGTGATTCAGTAAGAATGGAAATCTCGGTGTGTTATTTGCTTTCCACAGGCAGGACAACTGTTAACTTTTTCTGACATCGGTTAGAGCAAGAAAAAAGGATCCCCAACAGGGTACTTAGCTTTAGAGGACTTCAGGATAATTCAATTTAGAAACGAAAACTCAGGTAGCGGCCAACCGGCACTCATGCGATCTGCTTCGGGCTCCACGACAAATAAGGCTGATGTAATGGCATCGGCTGCCTGTTTTTATACCCCTGATGACCTGACATCAGATCTGAAGCGACAGCAACCGACACAGAAATACTAAGTCTCTGGTATTCAGGCCGACTGAGGGCTACCTGCAGGCAGATAACCCAAGTGTGATGACTGCAACAGTGAAACACAAAGAACATCTACACTATGTTCTTCATGTTTCACTGTTGCAGTCATCACATTTGGGATGCCTCCCAAAGCTGAGGAAATGGGTAGAGGCAGTCAAAGAAACTAGGGGCTGGCCAGGATGCCCTGCAAGACTGCAGAGGCAAACCCTGCCCTGGATTTGGAGAAGAGAGGCAGGTGGTAATGTTTGGTAGAAGTGTGAACAGATGTCCAGGTGGCAGCCTCCAGGATGTCCCTGGTGGGGACTCCTTTGAGGAAAGCTGCCGAGGTGGAGGCTTCTTTGGTGGAGTGAGTCCTTAACCCCCTGGGGAGAGGTTTGTAGCAGAAATGGATGATAATGTGCTATCCATTTGGAAATTGTTTGGAGATGGCTTTGCCTTCTGCCCCTGTAGCAAAGCTAACCAGCAATTGATCAGACTTTCTGAAGGATTTAGTCCGGTCTAGATAGAATCTGTCTGTGCACATCTAGAGAGTGCAGGATCCTTTCCTCCTTGTTCTGGGGATTAGGAAAAAAGTTGGGTAAATTAATGGATTGATTGAGAGCCACAATGGACACCACATTGGGCATGGAGGATGGGTTAGTCCTGAGGGATACCCTGTCAGCATGGAAGATGACGAGGGGTACCACAGCCATGAGTGCTTGCAGCTCGGAGACTCTTCAGGCTGAACTGATGGCCAGAAGGAAAGCAGTCTTCCAGGAGAGAAATTTTAGCTCTGCAGAAGACGCTGGTTCAAAGGGGGGCAGGGTGAGCTTTTCCAACACAAAGTTAAGGTCCCGAGCTGGGATTGGTGCTCTTCTCGCTGGCCTCAATTTGCTAGCCCCTCTCAGGAAGGTTTGATCAAGGGGTGTGAGAAAAGAGGCTGCTCAGTGGGAAAATGAGCTGAGATAGCAGAGGCATGAATTTTAATAGAAGAAAGAGAGGCCACTGTGTAGCAGGTCAGCTAAGTAAACCAGGAAGAGAGGGGCGAAGGGCTTTGCTGTACTGGCTCCCTTAGCCTGAATCCAGGTGCAGAACCTTTTCCATTTGTCAGCATAAGACTTTCTAGTGCTAGGGCGTCTGGCCTCACATATATCATCTAGAACCTATTTATTGCGGGTGGCAGATTGATTGGGGGTTAGGGAATAAGCCAAGCTGCCAAACTGAGTGTCTGCAATTGGGGATGCATGAATTCCCCTTCCCTCTGGGTCAGGAGGTTTTAAAATGAGGAAGATGCCATGGTGGCAGTGGGGACAGGCTGTGCAGCAAGGGGTACCAGTGCTGGTGAGGCCAGTCTGGAGATATAAGAATTGTCCTTGTTTTTTTCTCCTTTATTTTGAGCAGAACCCTGGGGATGAGAGGTATTGGAGGAAAGGCATAGCCTGATAGATTGACCCAGGGGAAGGACGTGGCATTCAGTGATGCTCCCTGGTGCAGAATTTGCTGAACTGATGGTTGGTGTGGGAGGCAAAGAGGTCGACCTTCAGGGTGCCCCATTTCTGAGTTATTAGGGTGAAGGTTCTTATGTTGATTTGCCACACGTGTAGGTCCAGAAGATTTCTGCTTAATTGGTCTGCCACAGAGTTGAGAGAACCTGGTAGGAATTGTGCTAACAGGTGGAGCTGCATGGCAGAGGCTGTGTGCCAAATGGGCATGGCCAGCCTGCATAGAGGGTAGGAGTGAGTCCCTCCCTGCTTGTTGATATACCACATTACAGTGGTGTTGTCTGTTTTGATCAGGAGAGCCCTGGAGGAGAGAAGGGGCTTGAAAGCTATTAAGGTGAGCTGGACAGCCATCATCTCTTTTTGGATGATGGGCAGAGGGATTTGCTGTGGGCTCCATTGGCCCTGTATGTACCTGCCGTCCAGGTGTGCACCCCAGGCATAGTCTGATGCATCTGTGGTGAGGGTCTGGGTGGCGGGGTGTGGTGAGAAAGGTAGTCCCTTGTTGTGGGAGTATGCTGTTGCCCGCCAAAGAAAATCTTTTCTGAGGCAATGAATTACGGACACCAAAGGCTTTTTTAGGTACCTTTGAAGTTTCCTCATATGCAGTCTAGCATATGGAATGAGTAGTATGCAAGATGCCATGAAACCCAGAGCTTGCAGGATCTTTCTTGCAGATAGCTGGGGTCTGGTGGCTAGTTGAGAGAAGTAGGCTGTCTGGAAATTTTGCTTTTTTGGTGTAAGGAATTCCATCTGGGATGCTGTGTCCAGGCTTGCTCCCAGGAATATAATCCTTTGGGTGGGCACCTGTTTGGATTTCTTTTTGTTGATTGTGTACCCTAGGGAGGTTTGTAGGGACTTTACAAAGGCCAAGTGCTTGAGTAGCTTTTCCTGGCTGTCTGCCTGAATTAGGCAGCCGTCTAATTATGGTTAAATCTGGATATTCCTTTGCCTGCAAAAGGCAATGGCCGGAGCCTGACATTTTGTGAAAACTCTGGGAGCAGTAGATAAGCCAAAGGGAAGTGCAGAGAACTGAAAATGCTGAGATTCTGCCCTGAAACGGAGATATTTCCTGCATGATTCCTTGACAGGAATATGAAGGTAGGCCTCTTTTAGATCTAGGATAGCTAGCCAAGCATCCTTGGAGTGCATGGGTAGCAGCTGCTGGAGGGTGAGCATTTTGAATTTTGGGATCACCAGGAAGGTGTTTAGAATATAGATTGAGGATGGGGCGCCAGATGCCCTCTTTTCTGGGTACCAGAAAAAGTCTGGAGTAGAAACCTTGGCCTCGCTGTTCTGCAGGAATGTGCTCTACTGCTCTCACACAGAGCACGGAAAGGACTTGCTTTTGCGCCTCTGCCCACTGGTTTGGAGGTAGATCTGGGAACCCTTTTGGGGTAGGAAGGGTGTGGAAATAAAATTTGTATTCCTAGGACACTATGTTGAGAACCCAGCGATCGTTGGTAATGGTGGCCCAGGTGCTTGAGTGAAAGGAGAGTTTCTCTCCTAGGGGTAAGTGAAGGTGGGCAGAGAGAGGGGGTGGGGGAGGTGGGTCATTGTGAGTTCTTACAATAAGGGGGTGGCTTAGAACTCCCTGGTTTTGAAGTGAAGGTAGTCCATTGCTTAGATCTCTGCATTCCCTGTGGCTGCTGTCTGGGGGGCGGGGGGGGGGGGTCTGGTTCCCCGGGTTCTGCGCTGGACTGGCTTAGTGGAAGCAGGAAAGGACCAGTGCTTGGTGGGAAAATGCCTGCTGAACCTGGGTTGTTGGACCTGTAAGAAATCATTAACTGTTTGCATAGATTTTGCTTTTTCTTCCATCTTTTTTAAGACCTCTTCTGCCTTAGTGCCAAATAAGTTGTCATTGTGCAAGGGAGCATCCAACAATTTAGATTTGACATGGTCTGGCAAGGGCTGTTCCTTAAGCCACGCATGCCTGCTAATGACAGCTCCGGTGACTGCTTTCCTGCAAGAAGCTTCTAGGGCATCAAAACCACAGTGCAAGTTGTGTTTAGTTACTTGACTTGCAGAATGCATTAACTCTTGTAACCCTCTAGATTCTGCACAAGCATGAAAGGAAGACATTTTTTGTTTGAGCAGTTCCAGGGTATGTTGCTGAAATTTTAGCATATGGAACTGACAATTTAGTGCCCTGATAGCAAGAGTAGCTGAGGTGTATACCTTTTTACCCAATCTGTCTAGTGCTCGAGAATCCCTATCTGAGGGGGTGGGATTCTTAGCAGAGGTTGCTTTAATCCCTTCAGGTCCTTGAATAATTACCTCAGGGTCAGCAGTAGGATTTTTAAAAAGAAATTTGTGTGAGTCAGGGACTCTACAGTAAATGTCTTGTTTTCTGGGTGCAGGAGGAAGGGTATCTGGAGTCAAGCTGGATTCCAGGAAAACATCCTCCACAACCATCCAGGGCTGGGGGGATGGGCAAGGGTCTGTGCTGTGGAAGATCTAAGAATTCCCTGAGTCTCTTTTTAGACTGAGGGTAGTCCTGACTCTCCCATTGGAAACCCTTAAGGTATGAAGGGTTTCCCCAAAGGAAAACTCCTCTGGGGGATAGGCGGAAGGGATGGAATCCTCTGCATCAGAATCCTCATAAATAGAGAGGGGTTGCATGTCTTCATATTCAGCTGAATCAGAGTCATTTGACTCTTGTTCAAACAAAACTACAGGGGATAGATCTCTTTTCCTTTTGGAGGGGGTAGGTTGGTTCCCCTGATCAGCATGATAAGGTCTTCCACCATTTTAAGCATTTGAGACTGAGGCAAGGAAGCAGGTGCCTGAGATTGGGTTGTTGGTTCCTTGTGTGGTTCATACCCTGGGCCTAAAACTCGGTTGTTTTCAAAAGAACGGTAGTCATGAAAGAAGACGTTAGTTTGTGTCGAGAATAAGCAGTGCGAAGGACTTCCTCGGAAGCCGGTGCCTGCTCAGCCGCTCTGGACCCATCCAAGGTAGAGATGACCACAGGACCCTTAGTCGAAGAAGAGTTTTGCGGCATACCGCAGTCCAAAAGGGTCTCGGTAACGGCCTGTGAATCCAAAGAAGCGGGCATCAGGGGCTGCAAAAGAGCCTCACTGAGGACTGGAGAACTTATGACTACCTTAATGGAAGCGTTGTTGGTAGGTTTGGACCTGTGCGGTCTGTCTCTGCCTTTATCTTTACGTTTTTTTCTGAAGTACTGCTGTCGGATGGCTTACTGAAGGACTACAACGAAAATATCTAGCTACAATAAGGGCCCGAAGACGGATAATTCTGGCACTGAACAAAGCAGAAAAGCAACAATGGGGGACATCGTGTTCTGGGCCTAAGCTTGCTTCCCCCTTTCCTGTGGCAGGTCAGATACAGATTTGTTGTGTCCAGGACTGTTTGTGAGCTCCTAAGCCCACCTCCACTTAACTGGGGTTAAACTATTCCTGGCACCATCAAGTCTGTTCTTCAAAATTTCCCTTGCAACTAGCCAGCTTTTTAGTTTTAGCACTCATCTGTTTCTTTGATCTCAGCACTTGTTCAGAACTCATTGTTAGCACTAAATAAGTTACAAATTATTACAGCACTCAACTTTCCTTACTTGTCTAGAGGAAAACAGTTTTTAGTACTTAATAAATAAGCACCTATTCAGGCATGTCTAAAGGTCAGCTCCCGGTGTTTTCTCCTGTCTACCTGATGAATCTGGACATCTTGGGACAATGCAGAAATTGCCACATGTACACAGACAACCCTCTCCTCCTACCACCCAACACTACGACCTGTGAGAGATGCACTTATATAGCCAAACTGAAAGCAAAGCTCTCTTCACCAAAGACTGGCCTAGACAGTCAAGAGGAGAAAGTAAACACTTGCACTGCACCACACTCATCACATACTCCCTCAAAACCTACACCACCAAAACACATACACAGAAGCACAAAACACAAACCTACATTCATGGAGGCTCTCAGTACAAATCTGCCCAAACATCAGAGACCTCCAAAGCAGAGATGCAAGCAACCTCCACCCCCCAACACAACCCAAATGACACATAGCCCACATACTCAGTGTGCCACTCAACTACAGCCCATAAGGCATAATGTACCCAACACTCTAGTCATAGGTGACTCTATAGTCAGGCACACTGATGTTCCACTCACCAGGCTAAACAAGGAAAAAGTTACTGTCAGCTGCCTGTCAGGTGCCAGGATCCGCCAAATAATGCACGCACTCAGGTCACTCCACAACAAGTACAAATATGACTCTGTCATTGTCCATGTTGGTGTGAATGACAGGAGACTTATCTCCCTGGACTACATGAAAAGAGACATGGAGGAGCTCTCCGATATTGTAGCCCAGGCCGGTATGACCCTAGCCCTGAGTAGCATCCTGCCATCACCCAGAATGACACCACAGTACAAGGACAAAATGATTGAATTTAACAATTGGCTAAGCTTCTGGTTTCATTCTAAGGGAATCCAGTATCTGTCTACCTGGGATGACATGATCGACAGACCACGCTGCTTTGCCAGAGATGGCCTGCACCTCTCACCCTTGGGATTCTGGATACTGGCAAAGGCTCTTGCCACTCCTATAGTGCCCTTTTTAGGCAAGGTTCAAATGACAAATTCACCACCGTAACAGGTAGAAGCAAGCAAAATCTGAGGGTAATGCTACTAGATGCTAGAAGTCTAAACCTCAAAATGCACTCATTCGAGGCACTCCTTAAAATGGAGAACAGTGACATCTGTGCAGTGACAGAGATCTGGTTCAAAGCTCGAGAGAGTTCCCCTGCATTACCAGGCTGTAATTCATACCACACCTTTCGGCCACCAAACCCAGACCAAAACACTAAAGGTGGAGGCGTGTCCATATTCATTAAGGATATCCACACCTGCAAGCTAGTTGCTCAGCATAATGCATCCGAGATTATCCAAGTTCAACTAACTCTGGGCAAAACCGCAATCCAGACTGTAGCTTGCTACAGCCCCCCCCCCACCCCCCACCATGCCCCAGCATTCCCACTCCTCTTTTCTTGATGCACTGGAAAATATTAAGGTACAACCCAACACTCTAACAATGGGCGATTTCAACTACCCTACCATTAACTAGGAAAACTACTCATCTACCAACTCTTTTGCTCAACGTTTTCTGGAAATCAATTCCAATGCCTAGGATCAACTTATCCACACCCCCAACAGGGGTAGCAATATCCTAGACCTGGTCATCACCAACATGGGTGACCCGCACACCAGAGGTCAGCTCCTCGTTGGTCAGCTCCGACCACAAGCTAATCACCCTAGACATCCTCATCCCGCTCCCACCCCCCATTAGGAAAACAACTGTAAAAAATTTCTCCAAAGCTAACTTTACACTTCTTAAGACAGAAGTGGCAAACTTCACAACACCCATGCAAATGGACAATAGAGGTATGACTGCTGAATCCTACACAAATGCACTTTATAAGCATTTACACGAGTGTATGGATCGTGCTATTCCTATCAGAACCAAGATGCTATCCTCCAAAAAAAGGAAGCCAATCTGGTGGTCTTCTGCCATAAACAAACTCTACAACAGAAGAAAGAAACTGTTGCAAAAAAGAGTAAAATCCCACGATTGGAGGAACTCCCTGGTCAGCCTCAGTAAGAAGCTGAGATCCCTCATAAAATCCTCCAAAGCTAGTTATGAAAACAAAATTGCCATTGATTCTAAAGACAACCACAAAGCATTCTATATCTATGTCAAAAATCTCAATGGCAATACTCAGATCTGCTCTGAGTTACAGCACAATGACACTAAATATACAGAACCAAATGATATTGCCAACATCCTGGCAGATAGGTTCAGTGCTAACTTTACCCCCCTCTCACCCCCTAAAGGGCCCATCTTTATACCGGAAGAATGCAAAGTTCCTGTAATCACGGCTGCACAGGTAAAAACCTCACTCTCCAAAGCCAAGAACACAGCATCCATGGGACCTGACAACATACCAGGCTGCCTTCTACATGAACTACAGAATGAACTGGCACCCCACCTAAGTACCATGTTCAATCATAGCCTCACCTCAGGCTTTGTGCCCATTGAATGGCGCACCGCGACAGTTATCCCACTCCACAAAAGGGGGGGGGCCACAACAGACCCCAGGAACTACCACCACATTAGCCTAATGAGCCTCATCTGCAAGACCATGGAACGTATCACCATGGAACTCAAAGACATTGGAGATCTCCAAACTCTGGACCCCACACAGTTTGGGTTTGTAAAGGGCAGATCATGTCTCCTAAACCTGACAGACTTCTTTGAAGTAGTCACCAAAGCCATAGATGAGGGTAAGGTGGTTCACACAGCCTATCTAGATCTCGCCAAGGCATTCAACACCATCCCCCACTCTGGAATTATAGATAAGTTCACTAAACTAGGTATAAATCCCAATGTCACAAGATGGGTTGCCAACTGGCTTACTGACAGAACCCACACTGCGAAAGTAGCAGAATCCAAATCAGACTTCAGACCAGTGACAAGTAGAGTACCACAGAGTTCAGTCCTGGGTCCTCTCCTGTTTGGTATCTACTTCTCTGAAGTACAGGCTAACACAGAAGGTCTTTGGCTAACTAAATTCGCAGATGACTGCAAACTAGGAGCCATAATCAAAACTCCTAATGATGTGGACATCCTACAAAAGGGCCTCACTGAGACAGATGCCTGGTGTCAAAGACATGGTCTCAAGCTCAATGCCAAAATGTGCATTGTCATCCCCTTTGGTAAAAATTCTGTATCCATGAACTACCACATAGGCGGTAGTCTAACACCGAAAGTGTGATAAGAGACCTTGGGACACAGGTGGACAGTAGTCTCTCCTTTGATAACCACATCGCCACAGTGGTCAGGAAATCCTTCTACGTGGCACACCTCATCACAAAAGGTTTCTCATCCAGAAAAAAAGAGGTCATTGTTCCCCTCGACTTATCACTCATTAGACCCATTATAGAGTACAACGCCCCTTTTGGTATGTACCTCACAAGACATCTACAACAACTGGAAAGGCCGCAAAAATACCTCACAAAGACGATTACTGGCCTCAAACAGATGCCTTACGCAGACCGTCTCAAAAAACTCCAGCTTTACTCCATTGCATATCGCCTACTCAGAGGCAATCTCTGCGTAACATACAAAGCTATGTCAAACCCAGAGCTGTTGGGCATGCTCCACTTAAAGAAATCCCAATCCCTCTGAGCTACACACTCTAGGGAACTAAACCTTGTCACCACAATAAACAGAACATGCTGGAGGGATAGATTCCTGTCCCAGAGACTTCCCATACTCTGGAACAGACTACCTACGTCAAACAGAGCTCCTCATTAGCACTCTTCAAGAAAAATCTTGATGACTGGATGGGTAATAGGAAATTCACCCCGGGATCACTTCTGTGGTTCTACTTGACAGGGGCACAGGAAAATAATTTTCTTGGGTGGCGAAAGCCAGGGTACCTTTTTGGCTAGGCTTGTGTAGGCCCTAGGGCCAATAGCCTAGTACCTACCTATGAACCTATGAACAAGTGACGCAGTAAGAATGCAAGTCTCAGTGTGGTATTTGCTTTCCACAGGCGAGACAATTGTCAACTTTTTCTGACATCTGTTAGTGCAAGAAAAAAGGATCCCCAACGGGGTACTTAACTTTAGAAGACCTCAGCTTCAAATCAGTAGATGAAACTCTGGTAGCTGCCGACCAGCACTCGTGCGAACGGCTTCTGCTTCGGGCTCCACAGCAAGGAAGACTGATGTAATGGGGTCAGCTGCCTTTCTTTATATTACTGACAACCTGACATCAGTCCTGAAGTGACAGCAACCGACACAGAAATACTAAGCCTCTGATATTCGGGCCGGCAGAGGGCTAGCCTAGCAGAGATAACCCAAATGCGATGACTGCAACAGTGAAACACGAGGAACATCAATCCTTGCAAAGCCTATTGTAGATTAAAAAAGGTATCCAGCTTGTAGTGCTTTGTAAAGGCATGAACAGTCAACCAAGTTGTTACAGCTAAAACACTTCTGGACTCCACTTTTTTCCATATCATATCAGTGAAGAAAAAGCCCTGGTGGAATATGCTTCTACCTTGCATGGATTCACCTTGCCATGGCGGTGTAACAAAAAACACCAAAGGACAACCAACATGCAGTGGTTTGCTTAGAGACAGGCTGACCTTTCTTTGCACCCCCCCCCCGAAGGAAACAGAAAGCTTTTCAGTCTTCTTAAAGGGTTTCATTCTGCCAAGGTAGTCCATGAGCTGCCATTGCACTTCCAAGATATGAAGTATCCTCTCTTCCCCCTTATTCACAGTTTCTAGAAAGAACACATGGACATTGGGAGATTGATAGAGTGAATCCCGGGGCTGCTTTTGGTATGAAAGAAGGACAGCTTGCAGCTCAGAAACTCGCCTTGCAATGTCAGAGCAATAAGCAAAATGGTTTTCCACATTAAGAACTTGAGATCAGCTTGCACTGCTGGTTTGGTAGGGTCAATGTTTAAGAAACATAGTTGATATCCCATGAAGAAGAAATTTGCTAGCAATGGTGTCTCATGCGCAAAACTCTTTTCATGAACTGTTTTACCAAAAGACAGGAAGAAAGAGGACTCCACAGGCAGACAAATAACGATGGCTGTTAAATGCACTTCAATGAAAGCATATGATAAGCCAACCTGTAGTAGTTTCATAAGTTGGTACTAGGCTATCAGCCCTAGGGCCTATACAAGCCTAGCCATAACAATTCCCTGGCTATTTCTTCCCACACTATTTACTTCCCTGGACCCGTCTAGCAGGGCGACTGACGTGATCCCCGGGATGAATTTCCTTTCTCCCATCCAATCGTCAAGGTTCCTTTTGAAGAGGACCAAAGAGGCACTCTGCTTGACATGTATGGGCAATCTATTCCAGAGTCTGGGGAGTCGCTGGGTCAGGAACCTACCCCTCCAGCATGTTTTGTTTATTGTGATGACAAGGTTTAGCTCCCTGGGGCGTGTGGCTCTGAGGGATTGGGATTTCTTTAAGTGTAGCATGTCCAACAGCTCTGGGTTTGACATGGCCTTGTATGTTAAGCAAAGATCGCCTCTGAGTAGACGGTATGCGACAGAGTATAGCTGGAGTTTTTTAAGGCGGTCAGCGTAGGGCATCTTCTTTAGGCCTGTGATTCTTTTAGTGAGGTATTTCTGTGCCCTTTCCAGTTGCTGCAGATGTCTTGAAAGGTACATACCAGACGGGGCATTGTATTCTTTAATGGGTCCAATGAGGGATGAGTACAGTGGGACAATGACCTCCTTTTTTCTGGATGAAAAGCCCTTAGTGATGAGGTGTGCCACATAGACGGATTTCCTGACTGTTGTGGCGATGTGGTTATCGAAGGTGAGACCGCTGTCCACCTGTGTCCCTAAGTCTCTTATCACACTTTCAGTGGTTAGTGTACTGCCACCTATATGGTAATTCACGGATACATGTTTTTTCCCAAAGGGGATAATTAGAAGTTATGTACCTACCATAACGTTCCATGTTAGTTGTCTTCTTCTCGCCTTCTTTCTTGCTGGATGGGTTCGGAGCCGATCCTTGGCTCCGACTCGGCCACTCTAAAAGCTCGAGAGCTAGTTCCACCGGCTCGAGGCTCCCCTATATCTCACAATGCTAGGTGGTAACTCCTCAGATCTCGTTTGAAAGCTAAGGCCAGCAAGAAAATTCCATAAGGAACAAAGAAAAACTCCTCTAGGTCTGTCCTGGCTAGGGGGAAGGAGGGTGGGGCCTTAAGAAAGAAGGAGAAGACAACTAACATGGAACATTATGGTAGGTACATAACTTCTAAATGTTAAGTTGTCTATCTCGCCTTCATTCTTGCTGGATGGGACCGCGTCCCTAGCACCTTGTTCCGGGTGGCCTATCGGAACAGACTCTTTGAGTACAGTGGAACCAAAGTTGGCTCGGTCTCTAGAGGCCAAGTCCAACTTATAATGAGAAACAAAGGTATGGGGAGAAGCCCAAGTAGCTGCAGAACAAATCGAATCAATAGGCAGCCTATCTTGGAAAGCTATAGAAGTGGCTAAAGCTCTAGCTGAATGAGCCCTGGATTTGGATGGCAACTGTTGATGTCTTATCTCATACACTAGGGTAATCAACAAAGTAAGCCATCTAGAGAGAGACACTTTAGAAACTGGAAGGCCCATTCTACCTTCTGCATAAGAAACAAACAGTTGGTCAGATTTCCTGAATTGTTTGGTCCTGTCTAAATAGTACCTAAGTTGGCGATGAATATCTAAATAGTGTAACTTTTGTTCTGACCTATTAGAATAATTAGGGAAGAAAACAGGAAGCTCAATGGTTTGGTTCAAATTTGCCAGTGAAGCTACCTTGGGCAAAAAAGACGGGTTAGTACGTAAGGACACCCTATCCTTATGAAATACAAGATAAGGGGGTCGACTACACAGAGCATGGAGTTCAGAGACTCTTCTAGCTTAAGTGACAGCTACTAAAAAGAGTGTTTTCCAAGAAAGTAACTTTACTGAACATGAAGCCGCAGGTTCAAAGGGGGAAAGAATTAAGGACGTCAGAACCAAGTTGAGATCCCATTGGGGAGGAGGATCTCTGATGGGTGGTTTGAGGAGAAAAACTCCCTTTAAAAAGGCTTTGCAGAGTTTGTGAGACATAATGGAGGACTCTGAGACTCCAGCATGAAGTTCGAAATTGCTGCCAATTGAACTCTAATGGTAGACGGAGACGAACCTGAGTGGAAAAGTTTGGCTAGAAAGTCTAGAACTGATTGAATGGAAGCAGTGAAAGGATCTATATTCTTTGACTGCGCCCAATAGGAAAAACATTTCCACTTGTTATGACAAATCTTCCGAGTGGAAGATTTATGAGAGGCTATCAAGATATCTCTAACTGAGTGAGATATCAGAGGAAGCCTGGCTAAAGTTGGAATTGGAGGAACCACGCTGTGAGGTTCAGAGAAGGAAGGGAGTGGTGCATCGCAACTGACCCGACTGATGGGTCAAGAGGTCTGGAACTGGGTCCAGATACCAAGGTTGCTCCAACAGATAACGGTGGAGAAATGGGAACCAAACCTTTCGAGGCAAGTAAGGGGCAATGAGGATCATGGAAGCTTCCTGAGCGATGGCTTTCTGTATCAGCTGAGATATCAGTGGAAAGGGAGGAAAAGCATACAGAAGTCACTGGGGCCAAACGTGCACTGGAGCGTCTCTGCTGGGGTGGCCTGGTTGGGGAAAGAGGGTGAAAAAATCGTCGCACTTGCTGTTTTGGGGAGTAGCGAAAAGGTCGCAGCAAGGCCGGCCCCACTTT
The DNA here is from genome assembly GCF_019279795.1 of Protopterus annectens. Taxonomy (NCBI): domain Eukaryota; kingdom Metazoa; phylum Chordata; order Ceratodontiformes; family Protopteridae; genus Protopterus; species Protopterus annectens. Next base: position 219,804,041 of record NC_056739.1, on the reverse strand, counting down.
CCAAAAACTTTCTCCAACACTGAATTCTTCAGAGACCACTCGTGAGGCGTGAGAATAGCTCTGCTCAATTTGTCTGCAATCACACTGGACTTCCCGGGGATGTGCGTTGCTAACAGAAATCGCCCATTGCCACAGTCTGAGTGCCTCTCGACATAGGGTGTAAGATCTGGTTCCGCCTTGTTTGTTGATGTACCACACTACAGACATGTTGTCTGTCTGAATTGCTATAGTTCCCTTGGGAAGAGAGTTTTGTAAAGCTTGCAACGCTAGAAGCACTGCTCTCATCTCTAGGACATTTATGCGCAAGTGGCACTTGAACGGTTGCCACATGCCCTGGACTGTCCTGCCCTGGTAATGCCCCCCCCACCCGATCAGGGAGGCATCCGTTGTCATTGTAGCAACCGGAGGGGGAGGGACGAAAGTTCTCCCTAGGAGGAGCTGGAGAGATGTGATCCACCAAGAGAGATGATTCTTGCACGACTGAGTTATCCGAATAGGATGGGACATTGGAAGTCTTTGGTAAGACCATTGTGTGAAAAGCATCCAGTGTAAAATTCTCATATGGAAGCGAGCTAATGGTAGAAGGGGGATGGCCGCCGCCATAATCCCTAAGACTTTCAGGACCAGTCTGGCTTTGACTTTGTTGCTCTGCAAGACAAGAGAGACCTGTCTGTGTATGCCTGCTATTCTCTGCTCTGTGAGTCTGGCTGACATATTGACTGTGTCTAGATTTGCGCCTATGAAGGTAATAACATGACAAGGTGACAAGACAGACTTTTCGTAGTTTATTAAATGCCTAGTGCCTGACGTGTGAAAGGTGTGGTCTCTGGCGAGAAGTAAAAGATGCTTGGTGGGGGCTGTAAGGAGCCAGTCGTCTAAATAAGGAAACACCTGGAATCCTTGTCGTCTCAGATGAGAGGCTACCACTGCCATGCATTTGGTAAACACTCGGGGGGGGCTGTAGTGAGACCAAAGGGCAGGGCTCTGAATTGAAAGTGACTGGTTCCCAGCCTGAAGCGGAGAAACCTCCTGGAGCGTCGACTCATTCTGATGTGATAGTACACGTCCTGGAGATCTATCGAGCACATCCAGTTGTCCCGCCCCAAAAGGGGCAGAATGGACTGCAGTGTGACCATCCGGAACTTTGTTTTCTTGACAAACTTGTTCAAGTTGCTGAGATCCAGAATGGGTCTCCAGTCCCGTTTTCTTTGGAACCAAAAAGAATTTGGAGTAGATTCCGGATCCTGTTTGGTCTGCTGGAACTGGTTGAATGGTTCTTTTTGCGAGCAGCTTTGAAATTTCTAATGCTGCTTGCTCCCTTTGACTGGGTGGAACATCTGGAAGGGATTTTTTGGATTGCTTCGGAATGAAAAGGAAAGGGATTCTGTAGCCTTCGGAAATGATAGACTGTACCCACTTGTCTTGAGTTAGGGATAGCCAGGCTTCTGGGTACAGCGACAATCTTCCCCCGACTGCCTCCGAAGGTGGACAGTCGGGCAACACCTCAGGGATGCTGAAAGGGCTTGTCGGAAAAGGATTCTCGACTGCCCTGATTCTGCGGGCCCCCTCTGCCTCTAGGACGGCGTCTACCATTATTGTTCCCCCCTCTGCCTCTAGAGGGGAATCGACTCTGTGCGTCAGGCAAATCGCCTTGAGATTGTTTGCGGAACCACATCTTTCCCCCCTTCTGGCCTTTGGGGTAAGGTCTAGAAGGAGTAGAAAAACGGACTCCGACGGCAGAGAGAGTTTTGCCATCAGTCTCGCACCTAGTCAGGGTTTCCTTCACTTGAGGACCAAAGAGGGATGATCCATGAAAGGGGGAATTAGTGAAGGATGCCTTGAAAGGGTCCACAAAATTACAAAGCCGCATCCAGGCATGCCTACGCAAGGCTACACCTGTACCTGCTGCTCTACTTGCTCCATCCGCCGCATATGAAAGGAGGCGCATGGAGGAGTTAGTTATAGAATTAAGGGTTGCCAGCTGAGAGTTCATTCTATCCTGAAAACCCGCAGCTGTTGGGTCCTTCAACATTTCACTCGCTTCCTTGAGCAAATCCCTCTGAAGACGAGTAAAATGACACAGGTAATTCAGCGCTCTCATAGTAAAGGCCGCTGACGAAAACATCCGCTTCCTGTACCGGTCCATTGACCTAGACTCCTTGTTAGGAGGATGAACAGGCACTGAAGGATCAGCTAACTCCTTCTTGGTGGCCGCAGCCACCACCATAGCATCAACAGAGACGCCTTTGGTTAAAAATTATTTGTCCTTGGGGGCCGTAATGAATTTTGATGGTCTCCTGGGGGTGGGTTCCACTGAATCAGGAGCCGCCCAAGCCTTCTTTGCCACCACTTGCATAAGGGGGTCAAAGAGAGGGGACACCCAGGAGGTGGAAGGGCAAGAGCCAAATGCCTCAAGATACACTGATTCATCCTCTGAAGGGTTGAGGGCTAGTCAATTCCCCCTCTGTTTTAAGATTTCAAGGATGTCTGCAAAGGAGACATCTTCAGAGGGGGAACGAGGGGAACCTTCAGAATCCTCTAAATCAGTGTCAGAGGTGACAGACTCAGGGGAGTCAATGTGCTTCCTCTTGCACTGCCTCTTCCTAGGGGGCTCTCCTACTGGGTCAGGAGAGGCCTCAGAAGAGGAGGAGATCCCCACTGGGGAAACTTGAGGAGCTGGCTCTACGGTCGGGAATGAGAGAGTGAGTAGAAATCACCGGAGGCACCATGGAGGGAGGGGCAGAAGGAGCAGACTGTGGAGTTGAACCTGGTTCTAACACGCTCCTCATGACCTCGAAGGCACCCCTGTCAGGCAGAGCCGGAGGTCTCCGTTCAAAACTGAAAACCTCCCCGGCACCGACAGTGATGGCTCCGAGGCCGATGTCGGAGCCGAACTCACCAGCCAAGCACCGAGAGGGAGAGCGGGGTCGGACAAGGGTCCGATGCCACTCGCCCCCTCAGAGCCGACGAGGGAAGTCCAGCGCCGAGATTCTTCCAAGGAAGACATCGGAGCAGACGACGGAACCAAAGACAAAGGTATCGGTTCCGATGCCACCACAGTCTCGGGTCCGAGCCGCCCCGGCTCCGAACTCAAAAGAGTCAGAGGAGGAACATTTTGAGTGATGGGAATAGTTCTCGACTGTTGAGTCAGACTTTGAAGCATCTGGGCTAGTGCCTCGGACTTAAGAAGTCGACTCACTACTCTCTGAAGGTCATGGTCCGATAACCTGGAAGACCTAGAAGAGTGGGATCTATGGCTCCGTTCAGACAGCAAAGGTGATGCTGGAGCCGATAGATGGAGATCGGGACCTTTTTCTAGATGTCGGTTCCGACAACTTGATCGGAGCCGACTCAGTTATGTCTTCCTCGGCTCCGGCAGGAGCCGAGGACACCGTAGGGGCATGTGTTCGAGGTTCATCGGCTCCGGCCGGAGCCGATGTTCGAATAGCCTTAGGACCCCCAGAAGACGGCTCAGAGGCTGGAGCCGAAGGTCTGGAAGGCTTAGAGGGTTTCCCCGAGGACTGAGTCGAGGGACCCTCAGGCTTTAATAAGCCCCTTAAAATAAGTTTATTTTTTCACTCCTGCAGGACTCTAGGGTTGAAGCCATGGCAAACAGCACATGAGTCCTGCAGGTGCAAAGGTCCCAGGCAGTACACACAAGAAGTGTGACCGTCTGTCAGAGACATCTTCTGACAGCACGAGTCACACTTCTTAAAACCTGAGACCTTTGATTCCTTAGACATGTCTAAGGGGAAAAGTGCAATCACACAAACACACACACCGATTACACTTAGAAATAAATTAAACTAAATTAAATTAAGTTAGAAGTAATTAGAAATAAAATCCCTACAAAACACAGTCACTCACTACTAGGAAGGGAGGGATTGGGCCTAAGGCCCAAGGGAAAATTTCTAGAGAGTTTTTGGAAAAGGAGGGAAATTAACAGGGAATGGGATGGAACTACTTCACAATATAACTATTTAGAAAAACTAACTTAAAAAGGGGGAAAAAAGCTAAGAAAACTAGTTTCTTTTCAAAACTAACCTGAGCCGGTAGGAACGCACCTCGATCGCTGTAGCGGCAAATGAGATCAGAGGAGTTACCGCCTAGCATTCTGGGATATAGGGGAGCCTCGAGCCGGTGGAACTAGCTCTTGAGCTTTTAGAGTGGCCGAGTCGGAACCGAGGATCGGCTCCGAACCCATCCAGCAAGAATGAAGGCGAGATAGACAACTTAACATCTATACATTTCTTGGCAATGAGCTTGAGCCCATGGCTCTTGCACCAAACATCTGTTTCTGTAAGGCCCTTTTGTAGAGTATCCACATCATTTGGGGATTCAATAATGGTTCCCAGTTTGCAGTCATCTGCGAACTTTGTTATCCAGAGTCCCTTAGTGTTGGCCTGTACTTCAGAGAAGTAGATGCCAAACAAGAGCGGTCCCAAGACTGAACCCCGAGGTACTCCACTTGTCACTTGTCTTGAGCTGGATTTGGAGTCGGCTACTTTTACAGTGTGGGTTCTATCAGTAAGCCAGTTAGCAACCCATTGGGTGACGTAGGGATTAATGCCCAGCTTAGTAAGTTTATCTATGATTCCAGAGTGGGAGATGGTGTCAAAGGCCTTGGCAAGGTCTAGATAGGCTGTGTGGACCACCTTACCCTTGTCCATGGCTCTGGAGACTGATTCAAAGAAGTCAATCAAGTTCAGGAGACAAGATCGGCCCTTCACGAACCCAAACTGGGTGGGGTCTAGTGTTTGAAGGTTGCCAATGTCTTTGTTTATAAGTTTCATGATAATACGCTCCATGGCCTTGCAGATAAGGCTTGTCAGACTGATGGGACGGTAGTTTCCGGGATCCAAGGTGGATCCCCCCTTGTGGAGTGGGATAACTGTAGCTATGCGCCACTCAGTGGGCACGAAACCTGAGGTGAGGCTATGATTAAACATGACACTTAGGTGAGGTGCCAGTTCATATTGTAGTTCATGTAGTACACAGCCCGGGATGTCATCTGGTCCCATGGATGCTGTATTCTTAGCTTTGGAGAGTGCGTTTTTTACCTGTGTGGCCGTTATTACCGGAATTTGGCAATCTTCCGGTATTGAGATGGGCCATTTAGGGGGTGAGAGGGGGTGAAGTTGGCACTGAATCAATCTGCCAGGATATTGGCAATATCCTTGGGATCAGTATATTTAATGCCATTCTGTTTTAGCTCAGAGCAGATCTGAGCATTGCTATTTAGATTCTTGACATAGTTAAAGAATGCCTTGTGGTCGTCTTTGGAATCTTTGGCAATTTTATTTTCGTAACTAGCTTTGGAGGATTTTATGAGGGATCTCAGTTTCTTACTGAGGCTGGTAAGGAAGTTTTTTGCATCCTGGGATTTTCCTCTTTTCTGCAACAGTTTCTTCCTTTTGTTGTAAAGTTTGTTTATGGCAGGGGACCACCAGATTGGCTTCTTTTTTTTGGATGAGAGCATCTTGGTTCTATTTGGGATGGCACGATTTATGCATGAGTAGATGTGCTTGTACAGTGCCTTATTGTAGGATTCAGCAGTTGAACTTTCAGCTCCCGTCTGCATGGGTGTCATGAAGTTTGTCACTTCTGACTTGAGTAGCATGAAGTTGGCTTTGGAGAAGTTTTTTATGGAGGTTTCCTTACTGGGGGGTGGGGGTGGGATGTGGATGTTAAGGGTGATTAGCTTATGGTCAGACGTGACTAACGAGGGGGTGACCATAGGTGTGGAGCATCGATTTCCCATGTTGGCAATGACCAGGTCTAGGATATTGGAGCCCCTGGTGGGACTATGGATTAGTTGATCCAGGGCGTTGGAATTTATGAATTCCAAGAACTGTTGGGCAAAGGTGCTGGTACATGAGTAGCTTTCCCAGTTAATGGCAGGGTAGTTAAAATCACCCAGTATTAGGGTGTTTGGTTCTATCTTAATATTTTCCAGAATGTTTAGAAAGGTGTAGTGAGAATCTTGGGGTATGGTGAGGGATCTGTAGCAAGCTGCAATTTGGATTGCAGTCTTACCTAGTGTTAGTTGCACCTGGAGAATTTCAGACGCATTGTGTTGGGCAACTAGCCTGGTGGTGTGAATATCCTTGGTGAATATTGACACTCCTCCTCCTTTAGTGTTTTGGTCCTGCTTTGGTGACCGAAAAGTGTGGTAAGAGTTGTAGCCTGGTATTGCAGGGGTGCTCTCTGGAGCCTTGAACCAGGTCTCAGTTACTGCACAGATATCGATGTTCTCCATTTTTAGGAGTGCCTTGAGAGAGTGCATTTTGAGGTTTAGACTTCTAGCATTGAGTAGCATTACCTTCAGATTTTGCATGCTTGTACCTGTTACGGTGGTGGTTTTGTCCTTTGAACTTTGCCTAAAAAGGGCACTATAGGGGTGGCAAGAGCCTTAGCCAGTAACCTGAATCCCAGGGGTGACAGGTGCAGACCATCTCTGGCAAAGCATCATGGTCTGTCAATCATGTCGTCACAGGCAGACAGATACTGGATACCCTTTGAATGACATCAGAAGCTTAGCCAATTGTTGAAGTCAATCATTTTGTCCTTATATTGTGGTATCATTCTGGGCGAAGTCAGGATTCTACTCAGGGCTAGGGTCATACCTGCCTGGGCCACATGATCCGAGAGCTCTTCCATGTCTCTTTTCATGTAGTCCAGGGAGGTACGTCTCAAGTCATTCACTCCAACATGGACAATGACAGAGTCATATTTGTACTTGTTGTGGAGTGACTTGAGTGCATGCGTTATGTGGTGGATCCTGGCACCTGACAGGCAGCTGACTGTAATTTTCTCCTTGTTCAACCTGGTGAGAGGGACATCAGTGTGTGCCGAACTATAGAGTCACCTATGACTAAAGTGTTAGGTACATTGTCGTGCCTTAGGGGCTGTTGCTGGGTGGCACACAGGTGTTGTGAACTATGTGACACTTTGGTTGTGATTGGTGTTTGTTTGCGTTTCAGCTTCAGAGGTCCTTGTTGCTTGGGCAGGTTACAGTTAAGGGCCTCTGCATATGTGGATTTAGTGTTGCTATATGTGGGTGTTGGTGGTGTGGGTTTAGAAGGGCTATGTGTTGCTTGATGTGTAGTGTGGGTGTTAACCTTCTCCTCTTGCCTGTCTAGCACAATCTTGGGTGGAGAGAGCTTTGCTTCCATTTTGGTATTGTAAGTGCATCTCTCACAGGTTGTAGTGTTGGGTGGTAGGAGGAGAGGGTTGTCTGTGTATGAGGCAATTGCTGCATTGCCCCAGTATGCCCAGATTCACCAGGTGGACAGGAGAAATCACCGGAAGCTGACCCTTGGACATGCCTGGTTTGGTGCTTTTTTTTTTTTTTTTGTAAAGTACAGGAGCTGTTTTCCCTTACCTTAGCAAGGTACTTTGCAATTATAGGCTGTTTAGTGCCTACTATTAATTTCTCCTTATTAACAAGGAGAGTTGAGTGCTTGTATCAGTTTAAGGCTTCCTAGTGCTTTCCAGCAGGTATTAGAGAAAGTGCTAGTCAAAGGGATGCTTACAGGTAAGATGAAAAAAAATGCACACTGCAGTGTGCACTAGAGAAGTTAGACGTGAAAGTAGGTAACTTACGTTTTGCCTGTTTAAAAAGTTAAGGTTTAGTGGGGAGTTACTATTTTTAAAACAGCAAGATGGGTTGAAAGGGGTGGTCAGTTTTGTATTCCGGTACTATGGAATACAGAAGGATGGCCAATAAATTTAAATAGTTGAAGGGGAGGGGGTTTTGATTTAGTGATTACTCACACAAGCCAGTGAAAGTAGAGAGGAAATGAGATATATGTTCATGTAAACATTTCAAGGCTAGAGGGATATTAACCTTAGTGGACCATCTGTTTCCATTAAGGTGCCACCTAGAAAACCTCATTCATTTATAAACATAAGATTTTCTAAGAAGCAGGTTTTTCTGGCTTCCTTTAACACCTGCTACACATCCTCATGAAACAAGTGCTTAAATAAAGTCAAGGTTTAATCATCCTGGCTATCAGTTGAAGTTTCACCAAATTGTGGAGCACCAGCCATCCCTGAGACTGTTTAAGCACATCCACAGTCCGAGGTCATTTGTGGTAACTGCCCTTGGCCAAAACCATTAAAATGGAAAACTAAGACTGCCTCAGCCAACAGGGGTTCACCATAATGATTTTTGGCATTTCGTAACTTTCAGAAGTACCTTGTGAATAAGTGGAAGGGGTGGAAATACATGCAGGAACATTCTCATCCAAGGGAACAAGAATGTGTCTGTTCACCAAACATGGTTGCAAGGATATATCTACAGAATTTCTCTGTCTGTTTTGAAAGAAGATGAACAGATCTATTTGAGGTGTTGCCCACATCTGGACTAAATCCTGGAACATCAATGCCTTGAGCTAGCATTTGCGCCATTCTGCCTAGGATCTGCTTAATCTGTCTACCATAATAGGTTCATAGGTTCATAGATTAGTACTAGACTAACTGCCCTTGTGGGCCATTTTAAGCCTAGCCAATTATCCCTTGTGAGACTCAAACCTGGCACCTTATGTTTGTAAAGCAAACACCTTAACCATTAAGCCACCCTCCCAATAACATGTTCTGATCTGACAGGATGTATGATGCCTGAAGAATCAGAATGCTGTAAAAGCAAGCTCCCAGGCACTCACTGACAACCAACACAAAGGATATGAGATCTTGTACCCCCTTGTCTGTTGAGGTAATATATCACTGAAGTTTTATCCATAACCCCAGAAGATGGCCTGAAGTCCATAGGCGGTGAAGGAAGTTCAAGGTGTGAATCACCAACATCACCTTGATACTGATGTGCTTCTGTGTGGTCTTGGGACCCCATGTGGCTTGCACTTGCATGTCTATTGACAAAACTCCAAAAATGAAGTTGGATAAATCTGTCTGGACAGATTCCACTGGCACTAGAAGGGGAAAGGAAGCCCTGGACTGATACTCAACTAATCTCTCCACCACTGTTAACTCTCACGTGATGAAAGGCAGCAGCAGCAAATGAGATTCCAGGGAATGTAGGTGCTAGCTCCAACAATTTCGGACATACCACTGAATTTTTCTCAAGTGAAGTTGATACAGTGGTATAATGAAAATCATGGATGCCACACATCCAAGAACTTAAGAATTCACTTGCAGGGGTGACATTCTTTCTGACAAGACAGGATCTTGTCTTCTGGAAAAAAAATTATTCTTTTGTACAGGATCAATTTAGTACCACAGACAGACTAGCCCTTGAGAGTGTGTCAGAAACAAATTCCAGAGGTTCAACTTGAACCCTAGGTGGGACAGTGAGGCAGAAACCTCTACTCTTTAAATCAGGTTTTTAAACAAGAAACATATTTATTAAATTAACACTTATGACAGACAAGCATACATTTATAGAAACGTAAAGAATATTGACATTTTCAGTCGCAGATGTTACACGTCACTTGTAATCTTTCCAGTCGTTGTCAAATATTACAAAGCTCATTCAGTTCTTGACTTCCCTTAAACCTCATTCCTCCTACAAAATACTATTCTGCATGCATTGTTCCCAGAATTCCTTTTTTATGTAATTTGCATCTACCCTTTTTTAAAGATCCTGCTTCCAGTTGTTTCATCTCTATTACTATATTCACTTCTTCTAGTACAGTTGGTTTAGACTTTGATTTCCATTTTCTAGCAATTTCTTTTTTTGGCAGCCACTAGAATTAAAGTCAGCAAGGAGTTACTACATCTAGACAATTCAGATTCTGTATCACAGCTCAAAAAAAATCCTTAGTTACACCAATTTGCTCACACAGTATTTTTTCAGAGTAGTTTGCAGATAATTTTTAAAGTCTGCCAGCTCATTGCACTCCCCAAAAATATGTTCCCAGTTACCCCTTTCTTTCCCATCACACCTCCAACATTTGCAAACTTCCTGAGATTAAATTCTTTGAAGTCTGCTTGGTGTATAAAAATACCTATGCAAACACTTCCAAGTAAAGATCTTACATTTTCTAGACTTTGTTGCATATTTGGGAGCCATACATATACCCCCTGGTTTCTTTGTGAATTGCTTATCCAATCTCTCTTCCCAATCCTTTTTAACTATAAGAATCAGAGGAGGTTATCACTTGATATTTTATATGCCCTATGAATTATTCCTTTTTTAACAGCAGCTTCTGTTCTAGACTCTACTAAAAACTCTACCAGTGCTGGTCTATCGCTTAAGATCTCCATATTTCTTTATATTTGCCTATACTCTGATAGCAATCCTTGATAGGAAAGGCAGTCTCCAGTCTGCAGTCCAAATGAGTTCTTGGCCTCTTATCTTTCTATCACGTTTCCTTCTCTAATTATTTGTTCCCAATACCTTGGTTTATTTGCCAGTTTTCTCCAGTAAATTCCAGCCCTCTCTTACCTACTCTCTATACTCCTAATTGCAGTCATCCATATGAGCAGAGTCTCCTTTCTCCATCACCATGTTGGCTCAGTTCTCGGAATATGTTCCGCTACTTTATGAATATAATATTCTGCATGGTTATTGTTATTCTCTTTAAGGAGATGCATTCAAAATCCTAGCCTCTCCTTGTTTTTTGAGCCCTGCACCCCCCTCCGGCCCCTTTTCATCATCCCTTTCCATTTTGAATTACAGGTTTCTGCTTGTGCTGTGTATAGGAGCCTTAACTAAGTAGCTTGGAAATACCCCTTCAAGTCAGGTAATCCCAAATCACCTTGTTTTATGGGAAAGATCAGCTTATCCTAATTAACTCTTGCCCTCTTCCCCTCCCCGATAAAACCCTTCAACTCTTTATTGCTTTCCACAACTTCTCTCGTTGATAAAAATATGCCTGATCTGTGTCTAAAACAAAGGACTAAACATTTTCACTGCTTGTATATTGCTATCTATATCCATAAAACAGAGCTTCCAATTTCTCAGTGTTTGTATTATCTTTTGTTTGGTCTCTTCCCACATATCCTAAGCTGCTATAACAATCTTTTTTAATCCATACCCTTCTAAGTAATCATTTTGCCATGTCCCCATAAGTACGGTTATTGCTGAACCAATTTGTGTGTGGGTACATAGTTCTCAGTTATTGCCTATGTTTTATGTTTATTAATTTTCTATCCTGAAAAGACTTGAAACTGTCTCGGAAGGTTCCACAACACAATTCCTGAGTCCCTTATTTTCTTTGTCAATGGTTCTAAATATAATGAAATTAAAGGGGAAAGAGGACACCTCTACTTGGTTTATCTGGTCAAACAAAACTTACCAGAGAGGACACCCCCACACACACACTTACATTTTCACCTCTGATCCCTCATATATCCTCCTAATCAATCTTTAAATTTTATCAGGGAATACATATTACCATTACCCTATCATGACCCACAAACTGTGGTAATTTTTTACATCCTGCTTCTCTTTGGATCATTATTGTTCTTTTAATGTTTTCAAATATTTGTCTCCCCTCCACAAAACTATAGTCATTGATATCTATCAATTTTGGAATAACCTTTGCCATTCTTTTAGCCATTACAGACAAACATTTTATAATCACTGTTTAGAATCAAACAGGGTATATGAAGCTGGATCTGATGGGTCTTTACCATCTTTGGGTATTACAGCTACTACTGCTTTCTTCCCTATGTTAGTACCTCTCCTCCTTTTAAAATAATGTTTTTCCAGATCTTTATCACTTTCTTTCCTCCCTACTTTCAAACTTCAACAGGATAACCATCTTTTCCTGGGGACTTTCCTGTAGTTGGGTTATACATCACCATTCTTATCTCATCTCCTCCTATCATATCCATTAGTAATTGAGACTCATCATCCTCTCACCTTGGCATATTTAATTCTTCTATAAACATTTCAATTTGTATTTTTTCTTGATTTCAACATGTCTCTACTTTATACAGATTTTCAAAAGTTTCCTAAATATTTCTAATATCTCTACAGGATTTCTGATCCATAAAGTTTGGCAGCACCACTATTTTCTGTTGCCTCAGCCAGTGTACTAAAAGTTTTTGTGCTCTGAAGTTATTAATGAAAAACAGTTGCTTAACAGCAATCTTTCCAAACTTGCATATTATCAAGGTAGTCCCTTATTTTCTCTTCAGCACTCTGCAACTGTACCTCCTCTTATTCTGTGAGATTCAACCTACCCTGCAATACTTCAACCTTTGTCAGTCTTTCTCAATAATTACTGTTACTTCTTAAAATCTATTTTTCTTTTATTTCGACTACGTATTTTATTGTATTGTATTTTCATGATTTTATTATGTTTTAATTACCTTATTCTTTTTTGTCTATATGTTGGTTTCTTTAATATGTACATTACTTCTATATATATTTAGTAGGTTTTAGTTTCTTATTAGAGTGTTAACCTTTAAACTGGTGCGTTTGATTGTAAGATGACATGCGACTCAGAAAAGAATTCGTGTTTCATGTACCAGGAAGTGGGGATGTTACGTGCATGGCAACAGGTGTAATTGGTTTGTCTAATGAAAGAATGTTTTCATAAGTAATTTGAAATATATTTAAATTATTTGATTTTACTGTTGTTTTATATGGTCTGAGGAAGCCACCGGTATGGTGGTGAAAGCGCTTACCTGCCTTTGAGTAATACATTTTATGTTTTTACTGCTGTACTTCGTAAGGCCATTTATTTATTTTATTTAACTATTTTGCTATAAACTGGGTAAAACTGTTGTTGTTCTATAACTTGTATCTACCCTTAACCAGTGTTTTCATATTATGTCTAATTTGGTATAATTGTTTAAATTGTATTTTTTTATTATTTTTAAGCACTGCAAAATTATTATTCTTAAAATACTAACCTATCTTTAATTTATTAACAAACTGACTAAAATTCTCTATTAAATCATTGTTCTGTTACTTGTATCTACTCTTAACCAATGTTTTCACTTTATGTCGAATTTGGTATAATTATTTAAACTGTATTTTTTGTATTATTTGTAAAGACTGAAAAATAATTATTCTTAAAATGTTTTGGAATACTTTTTCTCCCTACGCCTCCACTGAAAATGGGCTCCTACCCAGTTAGACTTTCACGGTAATGAAATGTCAATAAGTAAATAAAATAAATAAATTGGAACTGACTAATCCAACTCTGACAGGTACAAAACCTCTTGACACCAGATCTCTTTCAAAATCAGGATCCTTAAATGACTAACAGGAGGTGAAGTATCACCATTACTCATAATATGGGTATGCAGCCCAAAACCAACTGCCTGAACAATGGAACTAGTCACAGCCACCATCTCCAATGGAAAAATTGTCAGACTGCTGCCCTACTACATGGTGGTTCTTCTGTCTCTTCTTAGCATGCATTATTCTAGTGGGAAAATCACAGGGGAAGATTCAGCAGCACTAGCAAAGGATTCTGCACCCCTGGCTTCCTCTATATCTAAAAGGCTTGTGGTCCCTTACCTGAACTAGGCAATGGTATAAGCCCCAGAGGATGTGTCTGATCCTACTGCCACTCACAGAAGCAATACTAATGCAACACCAGGTGACCTGGACATAACAGGAAGCAAGTGATCTGACAGCCTGCCCAAGGCTGGGACTAATGCAGAGTCACAAGCCGCATGCTGAGACATTTTTATTTATAGATTTATTTCAATGTTTTTGGCAATCAAGTCAGAAGACAAAAAAATAGCCAAATCAATCAACCCCAAATACTGGATTCATGAGCAGCTCAGTACAACATGGACAAAGCCAACTATTCTCCACCTAAGTAGCAAACTTAACTATTTCTACAGGGATATTATACTGAATACAGCACTGGGAAAGAGAGACAGCAATTCCAGTAGTCCAGTGCAAAGCACAAAATAAATGTCACAAAGGCCCCCAGCACCACATGAACAGAAACAGCCTAAAATAGCCGTAGACAAGGAATTAAATATAAACTTAACAATTCCTGTCAGAAATGTTTAACAAACAAAATGGCATCAAAATCACAAATGAAAAAAAATCAATTAAAATGCTGCAAAATGAATTCTCAAATAATTATAAACCCAAAGCAAAAATTGCAAAAACCACAAGTTTTCCTGTTAAAGAGTCCAAAAGAAGCTTAAAGTCAATGGGAATAACAGCTGTGAATTATTAGTGGTTCTTGCAGCATGAGGCAATGAGGGGAACTACACTAACAGCCTTAGTACAGAAACTCAGTTAAATATTCACCTATAGCCATAAAACACACTAAGGGGATTTAAAACCCCACAGAAATTCAGAATCTGCTTAAAATACACAATATAACTTTACACTAAATGAGAAATAGAAGTTCAAGTGCATGCAATTTTCCAATAAGAAAAAAACAAGCAAATTAGCCGAATACACATTTCAAGCACAGACAGAAAAGGGCAGAGGAAGGAATAAAATCCCCCAAATTTATAAGTCGCGTATCGACGATAATGTGTTGTCCATTTTAATTCTTCCTCACTTATAGGTTCAGGTCCAATCCCTGTATCCGACTTGGCCACTTTTACCAGACTTCGTATCTAACTTTTGAGCTCCTCCCTCTACCCATAATGCCTTACTCCATCCCCATTGCCTCCAATTGAGTCTGCTGCTCTATTTTCCAACAGCTGAAGAGAAATAGATATAGCCAGACAGAAAAACAAGGCTCAAACCTGAAACAGTAGGTTCCAAACACAGTCCAATAGGTCCTTCCAGAAGAAAAATGGATGGGGAATGAATTGGAGGGGTGTTGAGGAAAAATGAAAAAGGAAAATACAGATGCCTAGTTATGGCGAGTACATGACTTATAAAGCTGATGTTGTTCTTTTCATTCTTCCTGACTTACAGGATAGAGTCCATAGCTACGCTGACCTTGAGTGGCCCACATGGAAGGATATTCCAGAGTACTGCCAAACCAAAGGAGGCTCTATTTCTAGATATGATGTCAGATCTGTAATGTGAAACAAAGGTATGAAACTTGGACCATATAGCTGCTGCACAAATATCACCAGATGTTCTTGACCAAGAAACAAATTAAGTAGACATGGATCTAGGTGAAAGAGCTCAGGGAGATTTTAGTAATGTCATACCTTCTTGAGTGTAAATCCATGAGTTAGTCTGTAATCCACTTTGCTAGTGTAACTTTAGAAACTGATTGGCCTAGGTGATTTGGAGAGAAAGATACAAAAAGCTGGTCTGACTTTCTAAACTGTTTTGTCTTGTGAAGGTAAAAACATAGCTGTCTGTCCACATCAAGGTGCAGTAGCATGTACTCTCTTTTATTGGAAAAATTTAGAAAGAAAAATGGCAAGTGAATGGGGACTGGTTGATGTTAATTTCGGAAGCAACTTTAAGTCAAAAAAAGAAGGGTTAGTCTGCAGGGAAACCCTATCTTTATGAAAAACAATGCAAGGGTTTTTTGCTGAAAGACCCTGGAGTTCAGATATTCTTTTTGACGAAGCTATAGCTACCAAGAAAACTGTCTTCCATGACAGAAATTTTAGATCAGATAGGTCTGACAGTTCAAAGGTTTTTGTGTTAAACCTTCAAGTACCGCAGTAAGATCCCAAGGCGATGAGGGATCCTTTATCTGAGGCCTCAGAAGAAAAATGCCTTCCATAAAAGCTTTGCACAATCTAGAGGAAGCCAAGGAAAAAGATTTATTCTCTGTGTGGAAATTTAAATTTGCTGCTAATTGAAGTTTAACTGTACAGAAACTAGCACCATATTTGAAAACAGCTTATAAAAAATGAAGAATAGCAGAAAATGGTGCAGAAAACTGATCAATCTCCTTATCTGATGCCCATATAGAGAACCATTTCCATCTACTTTTATAAAATTTTTTGGTACAATCTTTTTGAGAAGCCAAAATAATGTTGCGAACTGAAGAAGAGAACCTGGACTGTAACTATTACTGAAAGTGGAGAAATCCTGTGGTCAGCTTGAGGGCCTGAATGCTGAGGTGTTGAATGAATGGATTTGCTTAGTTTGTTTGCAAGCACACTGGTTTTCCCCAGGACGAGTCCCAATGAGGAAGCGGTCTGATGAGATCACCCATTCTCAAACACTCATGGCCTCTCTGCAAAGGGGGCAAGATAGAGTTCCACCTTGCTTGTTGATGTACAGACTACAGACATGTTGTCGCTCTGAACTGCAATAGTCCTCAAGGAAACTACATCTTCAAATGCCTATAATGCTAAAAGAACTGCTCTCATTTCTAGGACATTGACATGCAACTTGGTCTCTTGGAAGGACCACATGCCTTGAAGAGTTCTTCGCAAGAAACCCTCCACCCCACCCCACTTAAGAAGCATCTGTGGTCACTGTGGCTATTGGGTTCAGTAGAACAAAGGATCTGCCCAGAAAAATATAGTCTGATTGTATCCACCAGTGAATGTGTTGCTTGCAAATCAGGGTGAGTTTTACTTGAAAGTACAGGGGATGATATATACCGGACCATTTTACAGCTAGAGTCCACTGGAGAACCCGCATAAAGAAGTACGCAAGAGGGAGCAGAGATATGGCGGTTGACAGCACCCTAACTGCTTGAAGCACAAACCTTCCTGGAGGAAATTAATGAGAAAGGATAGCCTGAACCTGTTTTTTGATAGAAGTAATGCGGTGGTGAGGCAAGGATGTTATCTGTGTCGTTGTGCTCAAAACTGTCCCAATGAATTCCAGGCTCTGTACTAGTACAATTTCTGATTTGGCAATATTTATCATAATGCCCAACGTACTGCATATCTGGAGAAAATAGTCGTGGTTATGTTGCAATTGATGCTTGGAGGGGAGGCAGTGAGGAGTCAATCATCTAGATATGGAAATACCTGGAATCCCTTTAGTCTCAAGTTAGCCACAACTACTGCCATGCATTTGGTAAACACCCTAGGGACTGCAGTGAGTCCAAAGGGCATGAATTGGTAATGACTGGCTCCCAGCTGAAAGCGAAGATGTCTTCTGGGATCACCTATTTTGATGTAATAGCACACGTCCTGAAGATCTATAGAACACATCCAATCACCCTTGTGCAGAAAGGGCAGGATGGACTGAACTGTGACCATTCAGAACTTCACTTTCTTTACATACTGGTTCAATTTGCATAGATCCAAAACGGGTGAGGTCCCCTGTTTTCTTTAGCACTAAGAAGTGTGAATAAGTTCCAAATCCTATCTTGTTGGGTGGACCTTCTGGGTGACTCTTATTTTTAGTAGCTTTTGTATTTCCTGTGCTGCTGCCTTCCTCTGACTGGGTGGAACATTGGGAAGCCTCTTTCTTTGACAATACGAAAGAAGGGAAAATGGTATGCAATAACCTCTGGATATTACTCTTAGCACCTATAAATCTGTTGTGATGTTTGTCTAGGCATCTAAGTGCAAAGAGAATGGGCCCCTGATGATCTCCAGAGTTGGACAGTTGGGCAGCACTTCAGGAGTGCTGATATGGCCTGTCTGAAAAAAGAATCGTTAAAGCTCTGGTTCTCTGGGTCTCCTCTGCCTCTAGGGTGACGTCTACCATTAAAACTTCCCCCTCTGCCTCTAGAGGAATTGTCCCCACGCAAATTCTGGAAAGGTCTCCCAGATTTACAGAACCACATATTCTTACCACCTCTCTGGTTCAGGGTCAGACAGGATCTTTCCTTCTTGCTCGCTGCGGGTAACCGTACCCTCTACTGATGGCCCAAAGAAGGAAATACCATCAAATGGGACATTAACAAAGGATTCTTAAAGGGCTCCATAAAGTCGCATAACCACAACCAGGCATGTCACCTTATGGCGATACCTGAACCAGCTGCTCACAAGGTATCTTCAGCTTTGTAAGAGATTATCTATTTCAAATGCTTTGATGAGGTTAAAGTGGCAGTTGCAAGGAATTCCTTTTGAAATTCTCGGCAGATATGAACTCAAGAGTATTTGATAGTACTTTAGTCAAATCTCTCTGAAGCCTAGTAAAGTGCACCAGGTAATTAAAACACTTCATGGCAAAATTAGCTCAGGCAAACACTCGCTTTCCAAATCTGTCCAATGCTCTGGACTCCCTTTTAGGCAGATGGAAGAGCTCTGTTCTGCTAGCTATTTCTTAGTGGCTGCCGCCACCACCATAGCTTCAACCTGGACTCCTTTGCTCCACTGAGGTCTGTCTGAAAGTGGGGCCACTTGGGGATGGGCCTGACAGTATCTGGCTCCTTCCATACCTGGTGGAAAACCAGATCAATAAGTTCATCCATGGGGGGGGTTCTTAAAACAAAGATGGGCCAGAACCAAAAGCCTCCAAGAACACCAATTCTTTGGAAGAGGGGGGGTTTGGTATGGCCAACCACACTTCTGCTTCAGGATCTCTAGAATATCTCCAAAGGAGATGTTATCTGGTGGTGATCTGGGAGACAGTCTCCTTCATGAAAATCAATGTCTTCCGTGAGAGACTCCATGGGGGAGTATGTGTCTCCTCTTACACATTTCTCTTTTGGGGCACCACCTCTGTGGGATGTTCTGGAGAGGTGGTGGAAGACAGGGGAAGTTCCTCTACTGGAAGTGGTGGAATCGGTCTGACCAACTCAGAGCTCAGAACCAATGAGAGAAAAGGGGTAGGATCCAAAACATAAGAAGACAGTTCTCTCTGGAAAGAAAAAGCCCTTTCCACCACCTTGAAGACCGAGGGACCAGGAGAGGCCCTGATCCACCCACTCAGAACCAAAGCTTCCAAAGAAGGTAGACCTAAGCTACCCCCAGATCCAAGCCTTGAGGGGAGAATCAGATCCAAACTGTTTAGGGCCAAAACTCTGAGGGGAAAGGATGGATCCAACAAAACTGGAGCCAAAGTTCTGCTCAGAGGGTAACAGAGCAGAACCAGGAAGACAGTAGGAGTGGAGAAGGAAACTTTCCTCAGATCCGATGCCAAGTCTCTTGGGGATCTCAGATCCTGGGGCTCCAAAACCAGTGGACGGATCGGAGAAAAATAAAGAACAATCTTAGACGTGTTGGGTATACTCACGGATCCAATAGGGAATGCAGCTTGTAAGACCACACCTGGATCTGAGCTCTGAGAAACTTTCGCATAATCCTATCCACATCTGCATCCTACAAGCTTCTGGAAGACGTAAAGAAAGTAGTGTATGGGGGACTGGAATGCTTCTAAGATGCTTGGAGACGCTGAGCAGTCAAGGTGGGTGAGACTGGTTTCAAAACATATTCAAGCACCATACTCCGAAAGGAAGTACCTGCCTTTGGATCTGATGAGGGGGAAGCTGGTGGACTAACTGTGATTATGGTTGGAGACAAAGCCTTAGGAGCCAAAGGCTTTGAATCTGAAAGATGACGTGTTTGGATCCAGGGAGGTCAGATATGAGAGTCTCCTAGTCTTGGATAGCAGCTCCGAAGAAGACCTTGGTCTTGGGGATTTTGAAGAAAAATGTTAACAGTGCTCCAGAGGAGCAGACTTGCTCAATTTGGAGGGGATTTGAAACCCTGGAGTGGAAGAAGGGAGAAGACCCCTTAAAATAAAAATTCTTCTGTACGCCAGGACCCTAGGATTAAAGGAGTCATAGATTCTACATGCCATGTGTCTAAGTGCCCATCTCAAAGACGATAAACACACTCCTTGTGGGCTTTTATGCCCACAAGAAGTACATTTTTTAAAACCTGTAAGTTTGTCCAACATAATGGAAGTAACAAAGGACGAACACTGAAAAGGGAAGAAAAACAGTAAAGTTTATATACGTAGGTATATACACATATATATATATATATATATATATATATATATATATATATATATATATATATATATATAGGTTCACTTCTAAATACTGAAAGCCCAAAATCTGGAAACTCAAAATCCTGAGACCAAAATCTTGAAAGTTCAAAATACTGAAAACTCAAAGCACTGAATCTCATCAAACGGAAAACACACAGGATACCAACACTTATTATATTCCATATATTTTCATATATATATATTATATATACATTTTACAGTGAGCTAATCAAAGGAAGGACACACAGCAAACTCGGAGCTACAATATATAACATTAAGTATCCTGGTTTTTGTTTATTTTGTTCTTTATTTCTTTGTTGTTTATAGCACTTTGTGTACTGTGTATTTTTTCTAGCTAGTTTCACTGTGTGTGAGGTATTAACTGGAAATTGTCCACTCTCATTAAGCATCTGTTGGGTTGTTTGTTTATGATAACTTGTTGCAGTTAAACTCTTTTTTTCTAGTGGCTCCTTTAGCTGTTTAAAACTTTCATTTAAAGGCTCACTGCTGCTTTTCAGCTGTTAGTAACATTTCAGCAGTTTGTTTTCCACCCTCCCTCGCTGTTGCTATAGTGTTTTTATAGTTGGTGGCTTTGCAGTTGCCCACCCCTAGTGTAAATTTGATCTGGGACCCTCCTCCAAGTCTAGTGTCATTACCTCATTCTACCCAGTACCGGGAGTGCATTTGAGAAGGCCAATCAGCTTAGTTTCTGCTACTCCTTTCTCTCTTTCCTTTCTCTCTTTCCAAAAAAAAAAATCTATCTGCTTTTACTGTATTTGTGTTTTTTCCTACTTTATTTTGCTTTTGCATCATCTTAAAAGTACTCAATTGTATTTATTACTGCTTGGTGTAACTCATTGTAAGCCTTTTAGTTTAAGCACCTGGGCTTCAGACCAGTTTTACATTAGGAAGGTTTGTGGTCTGCAGTGTAGTGGCAGAACAGGTAGCTTACATCCTTCTAAGTTTGGAACTGCTGATTGAGGGCTCAGTGTCTCTTATTCTAAAAGTGTATTAATTCTGGTTTAAGCACTTGGGCTTGAGGCCAGTTATTTTACATTAAGAGGGTTCGTGTTCTGCACTCTTGTGGGAGGAGAGGCTGGACTCTGTCCTTCTGAGCTGGGAATTTCTGGTTAAAGTTTATAGTGCCTGCATATTTGAACTGCTTCTTACTGAAATTGGTACACCTCGTTTGCTGTAGCATAGACTAGATCCAGGCCTGCTGAATCTAGCTTTGTTTGTATAACTTGAGCACTAATCCAGGCATTCTTTAAAGTATTCAGTTGCATTTATTACTGCTGGTAGTAACTTGATTAAAGTGTAGCTATCATTTCTAAGTCTTTTGGATTAAGCACTTGGGCTTCAGACCAGTTGTTTTACATTAGGAAGGTTTGTGGCCTGCACTGTGATGGCAGGACAGGTAGCTTACATCCTTCTAAGTTGGGAACTGCTGATTGAGAGCTCAGTGTCTGTTATTCTAAAAGTGTATTAGTTCTAGTTTAAGCACTTGGGCTTCAGGACAGTTATTTTACGTTAAGAAGGATTGCGGTCTGCACTCTTGTAGGAGGAGAGGCTGGACTCTGCCCTTCTGAGCAGGGAATTTCTGGTTAGAGGCTTATAGTGCCTGCATATTCTAACTGTTTCTTACTGAAATTGGTACACCTTGTTTGCTGTAGCATAGAATAGATCCAGGCCTGCTGAATCTAGCTTTATTTGTATGCTTGTTGTTTGTTTATTTCCCTGAAATGCTAATTCCACCTAAAACGCGGCCTTTTAGCACTTCTGTGGATCCCTAGTGATATCTGCATTGCTTACTGTACTTATTTCCTTGTTTAACTTGAAAGAAAGTTAATGTTTGTCATTTTTGCATTTAAGTTACCTGTAACACATTGCATTTAAGTTACCTGGCACTTGCTCACTAAAGCAATTATATAAGTCAGCTCTAAAAAATTAAAAGCACTACACCCTCACAAACTCCCCTTGAGTACCTTGTTCCCCATTGGCCCTTTTTTTCAATTATAAAGGAAATCCCAATACTATTCTAGCATGTCCAAAGGTCAGTTGTCAATCTTCTCTCCGGTCCAGCTGGTGAATCTGGGAATCTTGAGGCAATGTTACAACTGCCTCATGTCACAGACAACCCTCTCCTCCTCCCAACAAATTCCAACACATGTGAGAGATGCAACCATATAGCCAAACTGGAGGCTAAGCTCTCTCAACTCAGTACTGGCGTAACCAGTCAGGATGAGAAGGAAACCACACTCACTACAATTCCAGTCTCACAAAGACCTACCACGACAACAAACCAAACACAAACACACAAAAACATACTTGGAGGCTCTAAATAAAAATCTGCCTAAGCAGCAGAGACCTCCAAAGCAGACACCCAAGCAACCGCTACCCCAAAACAAAACACATGCAACACATAGCTCACAAAGCCAGTGTGCCGAACAGTCACAGCCCTTAAGGCTAAACAACACACCTGATACACTTGTAATAGGTGACTATCGTCAGGCACACTGACGTCCCGCTCACCAGGCTGAACAAGGAGAAGGTCACGGTGAGTTGCCTGTCGGGCGCTAGGATCCGCCACATAACACAAGCACTCAGGTCACTCCAAGGCAAGTACAAATATGACTCAGTCATTGTCCATGCTGGTGTTAATGACCTGAGACATACCTCCCTGGACTACATGAAAAGAGACATAGAGGAGCTCTCTGAGCATGTAGCCCAGGCCGGTATGACCCTGACCTTGAGTAGCATCTTACCATCACCAAGAATGATGCCACAATATGAAGACAAGATGATCAATTTCAACAACTGGATTAAGTGTTGGTGTCATTCAAAGGGGATCCAATGCCTGTCAGCCTGGGATGACATGCTCGACAAGCCACGATGCTTCGCTAGGGACGGCTTGCACCTGTCACCCCTGGGCATTCGGATATTGGCAAAGGCTCTTGCTACCCAATAGTGCCTTTTTTAGGCAAGGCTCAAAAGACAAACCCACCTCCATAGGTATCACAAGGGATAAGAAACTAAGAGTAATGCTACTCAACGCCAGAAGTCTAAACCTCAAGATGCACACACTCGAAACTCTCCTTAGCATGGAGAACATCAGTATCTGTGCAGTAACAGAAACCTGGTTCAAGGCTCCCGAGAGCACCCCAGCACTACCAGGTTATACCTTATACCATGCTTTTCGGCCCCAAAACTTGGACCGAACCACAAAGGAGGGGGAGTATCAATATTCGTCAAAGATACCCACACCTCCAGGTTGGTGGCACAGCACGAAGCATCAGAGACTATCCATGTGCAACTAACTGTGGGTAAAACTGCCTTCCAGTTTATAGCCTGCTACAGACCACCCTCCCAAACACAGGAACCCCACTTGGCCTTCCTGAGAACACTGGAAAATATGAAGGTCTCTCCAAACACCATTATAATGGGCGACTTCAACTACCCAAACATAGACTGGGAGCATTACTCTAGCTCCAACACCCTAGCCCAAAGGTTCCTAGAATTTATAAACTCAAATGCTATGGAACAACTTGTTACCTCTCCCACAAGAGGGGAAAACATACTGGACCTGATCATCACCAACATGGGGACACTATGCTCCAGAACAGAAGTGTATCCCTCACTGGTAAGATCAGACCATAAACTAATCTCACTGGATATTCACATCCCGACCCCACCCCCTGCCCAGAAAACCACAGTGAAAAACTTCTCTAAAGCAAATTTCACATGCCTCAAAACCGAGGCGAAATCCTTCAAAGCCCCCGGGCCTGTGGAAAATATGGCCCAGACCGCAGAATCCTTTATAAACGCATTCTATGAACACCTTCAAGAATGCATGGATCACGCAATCCCAAATAAAACCAAGATCCAATCCTCCAAAGGCAGGCGTCCTGTCTGGTGGACCCCAGCCATAAACAAACTATACAATAGAAGGAGGAAGCTACTACATGATAGAGCAAAATCCCAAAAGGGAAGGCATCTCTGATCAGTATTAGCAAAAAACTACGGGCACTCATAAAATCGTCTAAGGCCAGCTTTGAGAGAAAAATTGCACAGGACACTAAGGATAATCACAAGGCTTTCTTTAGTTATGTTAGGAACCTGGGTGGGAATTCCCAGATATGCTCAGAATTAGTCCAAAATGACAAAAAATACACCAAGCCCACAGACATTGCCAACATCCTAGCTGACAGGTTCAGTGCAAACTTCTCCCCCCTCTCCCCACCAAAAGGGCAAATATCTATCCCAACAGAGTGCTGCCCCCCCGACATCTCAGATGCTCAGGTAAAAGCCGACCTGTCCAAAGCAAAAAAACACAGCATCAATGGGACCAGATGGTGTCCCGGGCTGCATCCTACATGAACTCCAAGAAGAGCTAAACCCAAACATAAAACTACTGTTCAATCTTAGCCTTACTACAGGATATGTACCCAAACAGTGACATACAGCAACAGTGGTCCCTCTCCACAAAGATGGTGCCTCAACGGATCCTGGAAACTATCGCCCCATAAGCCTGACTAGCTTGGTCTGCAAAGCTATGGAAAGGATCATCATGGACCTCATAAATAAAGATAGTGGGGACCTACAAACACTGGATCCTACCCAGTTCGGCTTTGTTAAGGGCAGATCCTGCCTCTTAAACCTGGTTGATTTCTTTGAAACAGTCACCAAGGCCATTGACGAGGGGAAGGTGGTCCACACAGCCTACCTGAACCTCAAAAGCCTTGATACAATACCCCACTCGGGCATTATAGATAAGCTCACCAGCTTAAATATAAACCCCTATGTCACTAGATGGATTGCAAACTGGCTCAAGGACAGAACCCACATGGTTAGAATTGCTGGAGCCATGTCAGACTCCAAACCAGTTACAAGTGGTGTCCCACAAGGCTCAGTCCTGGGACCTCTCTTGTTCGGTATATATTTCTCGGAGGTACAGGCCAACACGGAAGGACTGTGGCTGACCAAGTTCGCAGATGACTGCAAACTGGGCGCCATAATCAACTCTCCAGCCGACGCAAGCATCCTCCAAAAGGGCCTCATAGAAACAGACAACTGGTGCCAGAGCCATGGCCTCAAGCTAAACGCCAAAAGTGTATAGTCATCCCCTTTGGCAAAAACAAAGTGCCCACAAATTACCACATAGGTGGTAATCCATTAAGTACAGAAGAAGTCATTAGGGACCTGGGGACCCAAGTTGATAGCAATCTCTCATTTGACAACCACGTGGCCAAAGTGGTTAGAAAAACATTTTATATAGCCCACCTAATCATGAAGGGATTCACATCTAGATCAGGGAGGTCATCGTGCCTCTTTACTCATCCCTCATCAGGCCCATAATTGAGTACAATGCCCTTTTGGGATGTACCTTACCAGACACCTGCAGCAACTGGAAAGACCCCAAAAGTACCTCACCAAGAGGATCAAAGGGCTCAAACAGATGCCATATGCTTCCCGGTTAAAGAAACTCCAGCTCTACTCAGTGGCATACCGCCTGCTCAGAGGCGATCTGTGCCTGGCGTATAAAGCCATGTCCAACCCGAATTAATGGACATGCTGCACCTCAGAAAATCCAAATCCCATCGAGCTATGCTCGAGACTTGAACCTCAGCACTGAAATAAATAGGACATGCTGGAGGGACAGATTCATAACCCAGAGGCTCCCTTCACTCTGGAATAAAATCCCAGTCCAGGTTAGGCAGAGTCCCACATTGACTCTCTTCAAGAGGAATCTTGACGAGTGGATGGGAGATCGTAGGTTTACCCGGCTATCACTTCTGTGTCACTGTTAGACAGAGGCAAAGTATACTAACCTCAAAAAAGGCATAGCAAAATTAATTTAAAATGGGTGGCAAGCCAAACATACTCTGGCTAGGCTTATAAATGCCCTAGGGCAGATAGCCTAGTATGAACCTATGAACCTATATATATATATATATATATATATATATATATATATATAAATATATATATATATATCTATATATATCTACATATATATATATATATATATATATATATATACACACACACACACACATATATATATATATATATATATATATATATATATATATACACACACACAATCACACACATATATATATATATATATATATATATATATATATATATATATATATATATACACACACACACACACACACTGAAATAGCAGGGGGTGTGAGGGGGTGCAGCCCCCCACATGGCGGGTGCTTGGGAGCTTGCCCCACTGCCTATACTTGGAGAAAAGTAATATAGTTTGTATTTTATTTGTTTATGTATGTACTTGTGCTGGAATACAGTAAGTGTTGGTATCCTGTGCATTTTCAGTATTATGAGATTCAGTATTTTGAGTTTTCAATATGTTGAACTTTCAAGATTTTGGGCTTTCAGGATTTAGAAGTGAGCCTATGTATATATATATATATATATATATATATATATATACATATATATATATATATATATATATATATATTCACTTTATAATGCTGAATGTCCCAAAAGATTGAATTTCATATGGCCGAGACCATAAAATCAAACTTTCGGAAACTCGACATCATAAAATAAATCTTAAGAAAGCATGTGTTCTGCATGAACTACAGAGTGAACTGGTACCTCACCTTTGTGCCCTGTTCAATCACGGCCTCACCTTAGGCTTTCTCCCTACCAAATGGCGCACTGCTACAGTCAACCCCTCTCCACAAAGGAGGAGTGAATAAAGACCCTGGGAACTACTCATAAGCCTGACAAGTCTGATATGCAAAGCTATGGAACACAACATCATGGACCAAATAAACAAAGACATAGGGAACTTCCAAACTCTGGATCCCACAGAGTTTGGTTTTGTCAAAGGTAGATCATGCCTGCTCAACCTGGTCGACTTCTTTGAGTCAGTGGCCAGAGCTGTGGATAAAGGCAAGGTGGTTCATATGGCCAACCTTGATCTGGCTAAGGCCTTTGATGCCATTCCCCACTCAGGAGTCATAGAAAAACTCACTAAGCTAGGCATCAACCCCTATATCACTAGGTGGGTTGCAAATGGGCTCACACATAGAACCCACAGTGTGAAAGTAGCTGACTCCAAGTCAGACTGTCAACCAGTTACGAGTGGAGTCCCACAGGGTTCAGTCCTGGGTCCTCTCCTGTTTGGTACCTACTTCTCTGATGTCCAGGCCAACACAAAATGACTCTGGCTGACAAAGTTCTCAGATGATTGCAAGTTGGGAGCCATAATTAACTCCTCAAGTGATGTTGACATCCTACAGAAAGGCCTCAATGACTGGTGTCAGAACCATGACCTTAAGCTCAATGCCAAAATATGTGTCATCATCCCCTTTGGGGAAAAACCTGGTTCCCATGAATTACCACATCGATGGTAGTCCACTGAACACAGAAGGCATCATAACAGATCTGGGAACACAGGTTGACAGCAACCTCTCTTTTGACCACCACATTGCCACTGTGGTCAGAAAGTCCTATGTGGCACATCTCACTACTAAGGGTTTTGCATCCAGGAAGAAAGAGGTCATTGTCTCCCCTCTGCTCTTCCCTCATTAGGCCAATCATAGAGTACTATGCCCCATTTGGCATGCACCTCACTAGATGCCTACAACAATTGGAGAGGCTGCAAAAATACCTCAAAGAGGATCTTAGGCCTTAAACACTTGTCCTATATGGACAGACTAAAAAAAACTCCAACTATTCTCTGTCTCATATTGCCTACTTAGTGGCGATCTCTACTTGACCTTCAAACCCATGTCTGACCCAGCTCTGTTAGAAATGCTACATCTAAAGAAATCCCAATCCCTCCACACTACACGCTCCACAGACCTCAACCTCATTACCACAAACAACAGAACAAGCTGGAGGGACAGGTTCAAAACCCACAGACTGCCTATGCTATGGAACAGACTTAAATAAAAAGTAGCAGGCAAATAAAACAGGAAATCCAATTGTGGGAAAGCAGACAACCGACTCCACGGCAATAATCCACACGTATTTTATTGAATAACAACAATACAAGAAAGCAGGAATAGGATTGAGCGCTTTCGTCTCCACCCTGGAGACCTCTTCAGAATCACTTCAAACAAAAAGATGCCATCTTTTATACACACACTAATCCATTGTAATTGGTCATAATTCAATTAACCACAAAATTTAGCCTCAATCAATGAAAATAAACTGTTGTGTTTCTAAAACCTATTTCTGATTTTAGCAAAATCTTTTAAATCAGACTGTCATAGTTTGAATGAATCCATCAGTACCTTTTAAATTCTTAACCAACGTGTATAATTATATGTACACACGTAAATACACTCACATAAAAATTCTTTGCATATTAAAAGCTCTTCACATGTTAAAACAGGGGTGTCCAACCTTTTCAGTTGCAAGGGCCGCATTGAGTCAACAGAAATGGTCTGGGGGCAAACGGCAAGTGAGGACCAAAAAAAAAAAAAAAAAAACGCATCATAAACTAAAGAGCAAAAGACCCCAGGTTTATGCGGACTAATACAAAGTCGGCCCACTGGCTGTATTGTAGGTGAATTTAAATGCATAATATCTGCCCTAAAATTCAATATCTTATTAAAAAAACAGTTAAATCTAACATCTTAGTTTATTTGTAAAAAAAATTAACAGGTACAAACCTTTCAATTTTTGTACACTTTGCAAGCTAACAGTAATAGTTCTTAAAGGTATAATATTGCTGTCTCTATTTGTGTTGTACCTGGCTATATGTTCTTTTCTATAACTTTAATAAATCAGCTTAGTTAACTTTTTTCATGTTTGGAGGCAAAGCAGCATAATTAGGAGAAGGTGTTTTTTTTAGTCTTTAGAAATGCAAAGCAGTCACTGTCTGGATTCACTTACTTTCGGAAAGTAAAATACTCCTGTACATCTGAAATTACTTGTAATTCACCAGTAACTACATGACATGTAGTTGGATAAGGTACACATACTAAAACTAACCCTTGTAGAAGGTCTCCAACCTGTGGTCTGTGCATAATTTTACAGAATAAACAATCTTTTTTTCCCCAGAGACCAGAAAGCTGAAGCATGTTTATTATACTGTACATACAGTTGCTGTGTCCAGCTATCATGACCACTCCCCCCCCCCCAACATCCACCCCATACCACAAAACCTGATAGGGCAAGAAATCTGGTAAAGCCTAATCTACCAGGTTAGGGTCTAACATGCAGCACTATGGGTTAACGGACACAACTGAGGGTGATTGCAGGAGAGTCATCTTTCCATAAAAAGACAAAATACTCAGAACTTCTCAAAGTTATGCAAGTGAAAAATGAAATGGAAAATCAACATTGAAAATGTTACACTACAAACTAAGCTGCTGCACTACAAAACAGAGATAAAAAGCAACACAGTCCAGTGTTATATAAACTGCTACAAAAGTAGCAAAACAAAAAGCTGTCAATAAATATAATTGCCATCACATTACAAGAACGTTAACAAAAATAAGTTCAAAATGTTGGCGTGATATTACCAAGGTACATACTACATATACTTTTTAAAATCCTGTTCACGGGATAATATCATAGCTCTCAACTCCACAGACACTAGTGTTTAGAGTCAGTAGACCATGTTTGTATGAGTGATAAAAGTGCTGTCATACAGTTCTCACTTTTGCACGCACATCAAGATGCAAGTTGTCAAAGCAGAAGCAGATTGCCTTTCATCCCTAAATTCAATACGTTGATGCTGGCTTCGCATACATGTTGTTATAGTTGTGCTGTGCACTGAGGCTAATAAGCAATCGTTATGCCCTTTCAAGATCATTCTTTTTTTAAAAGTACCAGCTTTGTAATGAAGGCACTAGTAGTCTGATTGCATTTTAAATTACTGCAGGGGCTTTGTCAACTACCTTGCCAGGTAAATTGTTCTGAACACATTTTGCTGCCTGACATTTGCTCTGAATCTGCATTTTGTAGACTAGAGTTTAAATGTGCCCCCTGGGCTTGCAAGTCCTCTTTCATTACCTTGAGTCTCATTGATTAGCTATGTGCAGTTCCCTTACAAAGTTCCTAAATACAGTTCTGATTGCATTTTACAAGACTGCAATCAGAAGAGATTTTCTTAATGTTGTACCGAACTGGCATGTCATGTATACAGGCATTGAAGGTAGAACAGTAGCATACTAGAACTCCCCATTATATATATATATATATATATATATATATATATATATATATATATATATATACACACACATACATATATAGCCACAGCGGTGCCAGGCAAATGTATTATGTTGCAGTGAATGACATTCAAAACTGTGAGTAGTATGGTGGTCTGCCTAAAAAATGACTTCTTTGAGTTCCAGAGATGTTGGAGTTACTAAGTAGTACAGGTACAGGTACATCCACTCCACAACATCAAGCATGGCACAGGGCTAGACCTTCTCTGCAAAAATGCTTTCAGATGAAGTTCTCTAATTGTTATTGTTATTTTTAGATAGGGAATCACAGATTTGTCATCATACATAAATAGTGATCACTAGTATTTCATATGTTTGTACTGGAGCCATTAACAGTATTATCTCTTTACCATTTACAACACCCCATTTCCTTTTGCATGAGATACAGATTTTTACATGTCATGCAGGTATAAAACCATTGCAATAGCCAACCAACGGAAATAAGGTCAGTCTTTCCAAAGATGATATGCTGCTTCAATCACCTACATATCAAGTCTTTATTTTGTTGGAGATTCTGTATTAAATTACTTACCTTACCTTTTGCTATGTTGTAGTGTAGTCAGTGTGTCCGAAATAAAATAAATCCTCTCTCCACGATCTCGCGCCTTCCTGCCGCTTTACCAGATATATAAAAAATGACCGAACGGTGTTTTCGCGCATGAGCATACCAGCGGAAAGACGCTGGTATGAAAAAAACGTGAAAAAAATAAAGTTGGCGCATGCGCAGAACGGCAAAAGTACGCAGACGTGTAAACACATGGAAAAAAAGTTAAATTAAAATTAAATTTAAATTTAAATTTAAGGGTCGTGGGCCGCATGGAAGAGCTATGAGGGCCGCATGCGGCCCGCAGGTTGGACACTCCTGTGTTAAAAATTCCTTACATATGAAATTTCATACATATAAAAATTTTTATTACATATTAAAATACCTTACATGTTAAAATTCTTTCTTATTTATTATTTATACAAAAGTATATTTTGTACAAAACTGTATTCATTTGACACTGTTCAGTAGGTATCTATTTTAAAACTATTTTAAATCTATTTTAAAACTATTTTAAATATTTTACATACATATTTTTTATACATTTACTATTTATATTTATATTATATATTATTTAAAAATATAACACAATATATATATTTGTACAGTATTGCATACTTCTATCAATCAGAAGGGACTTAATAAATTAATAAATAAGAAAAAATTTTAACATGTAAGGTATTTTAATATGTAATAAAAATTTTTATATGTATGAAATTTCATATGTAAGGAATTTTTAACATGTGAAGAACTTTTAATATGCAAAGAATTTTTATGGGAGTGTATTTACGTGTGTACGTATAATTATACACGTTGGTTAAGAATTTAAAAGGTACTGATGGATTAATTCAAGCTATGACAGTCTGATTTAAAAGATTTTGTTAAAATCAGAAATAGGTTTTAGAAACACAACAGTTTATTTTCATTGATTGAGGCTAAATTTTGTGGTTAATTGAATTATGACCAATTACAATGGATTAGTGTGTGTATAAAAGATGGCATCTTTTTGTTTGAAGTGATTCTGAAGAGGTCTCCAGGGTGGAGACGAAAGCGCTCAATCCTATTCCTGCTTTCTTGTACTGTTGTTATTCAATAAAATACGTGTGGATTATTGCCATGCAGTCGGTTGTCTGCTTTCCCACAATTGGATTTCCTGTTTTATCTGCCTGCTACTTTTTATTTTCGTTTGGTTGCTGAATTTTTGGTTCTATGGAACAGACTTCCCATACATGTCAAGCAGAGAGCCTCACTGGCCCTCTTCAGGAGAGATCTTGATGAGTGGATGGGAAATAGAAAATTCACCTCAGGGATCACTCCAGTGGCTCTACTTGACAGCGGCACTGGGAACTAAGGTTGGGTGGCACGATGCCAGTGTAATCCTATGGGCTAGGTCTGTAAATGCTCCAGGACCATTAGCCTAGTACACACCTATGAACCTATTGTCAGAAGAAAAAAATTCAAGCGAGTCACATCTGTCTCAGGTGATGAAAATTTCCTTTATTAACTGCTAACCAGATTACAGCAACATGTTGGCCAAGATGATCTCAATCTGATCAGCTTGGTTACTGACATCAACTTTTATATTTTCCTATTACTAGCCAAAATAGCTTTTGTTACATTTCTAACAGTTGACAGTTGGCTATGAAAAACATCTAGGATCACAATTTACCTCAGAAAAGAATGCTTTACCTCAAAACCACAGCTAGTGTAGAATGTTTACCTCAAAACCACAGTTAGTGTAGTAAGTTTACCTCAAAACCACAGTGGTAGCTGGAATCTTCCAGAGCCTGCCTCAGTAAATTAACTCTTATTCAGAAGTATAGAAAACAGGTGTTATTCAAGTTCATAAGCAAACTACATCCATCATAGACAAAGCCCATCTTTAATAAACATGGTTCAATGACCTTTTCTTACCAACACTTCAGCAAATAGCATATTCATTTTGCTAGATGGGAGAAAGAGACAAATAATAATAATAATGTGTTTTAAAACTTTTTCTCTTAACATTTCCCCCCTCAAAACACTTTTATTTGTCTTTTTTATTTCAGCAATATATGGTAAAAACTTAAGCTTTTCTTTGCATACATTACTTCATTTGCAAGACAAACTTTTAAACTTCAAAACATTTGCAAAAGTCACATTTCAATGTATTCACTTTCACCAGTCTGTTGCAACTGCTGGTACATCGTCTTCTTAACAGCAGTATCAACCAGTCTTTGTAGAAGACCTCTGATACAGGGTATACAACAGCAACCACATACCACCATGACAGCCACAGCGACTCCGACGGACACCAGGAAACTGCTGATGAGATGACTCCATTTTCCAAACCACGCTCGTAGAAAGTCTGTGAAGGGATTATTTACCCCAGAGTTCCCTGCCAATTCTTCGGATAACATCTCCAAACCTTTCAAAGCTCGAGTGATGCTGCCATCAGGGGCAGTGTTATTCGGAATATATGTACAACAGAAAGTCCCAAACATCCTGCAAACTCCTCCTTCTTTGGCCAGGAGCATATCCAACACAATTTGATTCTGCCATGCCAACTGCGAAGTGGCCTCCAGTTGTTCAGCAATACCTTTCAATGCATCTTTGGTATAGTTCACAAAACGCTGCTGGTTATAGTAAATGTAGTTGATCCAGTCCACATTCTTATTGGGTTGAATCCAGACAAAGATGGATGCAAAACCAGCCGCTATTTGGTTTATTGCTTTGTATTCATCAGGCACGCCTCTTGGTACACCAATGCTATCGATGTAGACACCGCTATTGAAGGATTCTTCGGTGCCTCTCTTTTTCTCTTATTCAACCACCTCGGTTTTATTTCAGGTTCTCTTACGAAATTGCTTGCCGGAACTGGGAAAATGTAGAATGGCAGAATTAAGTTTGCAAGTGCACAAGTTCCCTTCTAGGGAATCGTAAGCCTTGATCTGAGTTTGTTGTCTCCGCATAACCACCATACGTCTGCTAAATGTGAGTTTGGTTCTCCAGAAATGGATTTTCATTGCCATTCACAGTAACATTGCAATAATTCTGTCCCATATTGCCATAATTCTTTCCTGTGCCATCTCTGGAAATGCACATATATGAACCTGGATAAGAGATTGCTGTAGGCAGTTTCTCAACTTTGCTTATGACTGGAAAACGCTGGGTTTCGTCTTTGCATTTATCTTCGGTTTTGTTGAAGAATAACTTTAACAGACACGTCAGATTACCTTCACCTTGCATCAATGGGACTGTCGCTAGTTGGTGTTTACCTTCAGCACAAGAAACAGTTCTCACGATGTGCCTCTCGGGTACTATATCTAACCCAAGATAACCATTCATTATGGTGTACGAATCATGTCTCGAGTAACAATTGTTCTTCCTCTGTGAAGGCAAAATCTGCTTTACTTGTAGCATTTTTAAGGCTTTGTACTTTAAGTTGGAGGGTCCCCAAAGGATCAGTTCCAATTGGAAGAGACACTCCGATTCCATAAACTCCTGAATCACTTTCTTGTGGTGACAATGGTTATAGTAATTACTTCGGTACCTTGGAAATGCGCAATTTTTATTCTTTGTTGCCTGCTTTTATCTTTCTCTGGTATCACTGCACCACTTGTTTCCCATCCATTCACATATGTTGACCACCAAACATTTGACCAGGACGCACAGTCTCTATTGCACAAATATTTTGCATGAGTCAAGAAATCATTATTGTTCCATTTAGCACAGTCCAAAATTCCTTCACAAAGTTTTACCTTGAACACAGTAGTAACACCTGTTTGCGCTTGCAGCACCACCATTCCTTTTTCTCTCACAACTGTTCCTTCTCGTATGGACATATTTACTTTCGCCACCAAAATCATCATCAAGTACCAGTTGAACATGGCCATCCTTCCTTTGTAGTCAGACTTTGCGTTCAGGGGTCCGATGGAGTCTGACCAACATCAATGGCAGAAGGAAAAGTCTTAAGTTTTTTACAGTGGGTGATATGAATCCACGAAGTCCTCTCAGCGATCTTGACAGCCGTAGGTGTCGAGATAAGTACTTGGTATGGGCCTTCCCACCTGGGGGATGACCAGTTCTTTCTCTTCACAATTCGGATCCACACCCAGTCCCCGGGTGCCACGCTTAACAAGGCTTCACTTCTGGAATCTGCAAAGGAGTCATTGGTTACAAGAGACTTGACATTTAGCAGCTTCTTCATATAATCCGCCAGATCCTCACCCCCCTGACGTTCCGCTGGCAACAATCCTTGCCACTGCGGGATGTAATATGGTCTCCCAAACAAAAGTTCAAATGGTGTAAGTCCTTTGTAGGAGGGTGAGATTCGCATGTACAGGAGTGCCAATTGAAGGCACGCAGTCCAGGATCTATGCATTTCTGCCATCAGTTTGCGGAGCTTACTCTTCAAGACACCATTGTGTCTCTCCACCAGTCCAGCCGACTGCCGATGGTAAGCACAATGGTGTTTGAGATCAACTTGAAACACTTGACCCAACTTCTGCACAATCTGGTTTACAAAATGAGACCCATTATCACTGTAAATGCACCTTGGAAGGCCAAATCGGGGAATTATTTCTGTTGTCAAAAGCTTTGCTACTGTGTGTGCATCAGGATGCTTTACTGGAAAAACTTCTACCCACTTAGAAAAAGCATCAATTATGACTAGAGAAAACCTTTTTCCCTCTGAGGGTGTCAACTCAATAAAGTCCATACAGAGTGTGTGGAATGGATATGGAGGGGTGGGGAATGCCTGCTGAGATTTCTTAACTCCCCCCTGAGCATGATACTTTGCACATAATAAACAAGATAAACAGAATTGCTTTGCATAAGTTGAAAACCCGTTACACCAAACACCTTAGACACTATTTGAACCATTGTCTGTACTCCTACATGGGCAGGTCCATGGCTAACCAATGCAGCATACCTAAAAAGGTTTGAGGGTAATACCATTTTGCCATCTGATGCCCTATACAACCCATCCTGTTGAGTGATACCATATTTCACCCAACGACATTTTTCTTTCTGCGTTGTCAATGTTTGCATTACTTTTAGTGTCTCCAAGTCTAAGAGGTGTCCGCGCTCTAAATCATTGTCATGTAAAAGCAAATCATTTTCTTGAGCTGCCTTTTTTGCAGCCATATCAGACAGGATCTTTTTTGTTAGTATGTGCGGAACATTTACATATCGCTATCTGAAGTGGTAATTGCACTGCATCTAACAACTGTAAAATGAAAACTCTGTGATTTATTGGTTTGCCTGTCGCAGTAACCATTCCCCTATTCTTCCATTGTTGAGCGAAAACATGTACAGTAGAGAAAGCATATTGACTATCTGTATAAATTGTCACTTTTTACCCTCCCCTAAGGTACAAGCTCGAGTCAAAGCCACTAACTCAGCTGCTTGGGCAGAATAAATGTTTGACAATCCTTTTGCTTCCAAAACTTCAGTTTCTGTGGTGACTGCATACCCTACTAGTGTTTTTCCTACATTGTCCTTCTTTGCTGATCCGTCTACAAACAAAACAAGATCAGAATCTACCAACGGAATATCCATTAAATCTGGTCGGGGAAGTACTTTGTTATGAATGCTCTCTAAACAAACGTGTGGAGTACCTTCTTCTGGAGTCGGCAAAAGTGTCGCCGGGTTAAGAGTAGTACATCTTTCTATGGTCATATGTGGCTGTGTCAGCAGCACTGTCATACATGACAAATGTCGACTAGGAGAAAAAAAGGTTATCTTATCTTGCAAAAGTATGGTAGCTACTGAATGTGGGACTCGCAATTTTAATGGGTGAAACAAAACTAATGATGCTGAGGCTTGCACTGTCATGGCGGCTGCCACTACAGCTTGAACACAATGTGGCAATGCCCTTGCAACAGGATCTAATCTGGAGGAATAAAAAGCTATCGGTCTCTGTTTATCCCCATGTACTTGTACCAGAACCAAAGTCATATATCCTCCCTTACCAATCAACCATTTGTACAAACTGCTTAGAATAGTTCAGAAAACCCAAAACAGAGGATCCTGCTATCAATAGCTTAATTCTATTAAAGGCTTGAATTGCCTTATCTGTCCACTGTATATTACTTTTAGCTGCCATGGGAGTGTCATAGATCAGTGCGGTCAATGGCCCTATTTCTTCAGCATAATTAGGAATCCAACTTCTACAAAAATTAGTCACACCTAAAAATGACATCATCTCCTGCTTAGTCGTAGGCATAGGTGCTTCAAGAATTGCTTGTTTTCTTTTATTTTACAATTGTCTACCTTCCTGCGAGACTAAATAACCCAAGTACTTTACTTGTGCTTTCCACAATTGTAACTTTTCTTTATTTACCTTATGTCCTTGCTCAGCTAATAAGAAGGGCAAGGGTATCCTTTTTACAACTTTCCTGCGTGGGTGAGGCCAATAAAATATCATCTACATACAACAGAACCTGGCTTCCCTCTGGGGAAACAAACTGAGCTAAATTCGCAGCCATTTCTTGTGCGAATATTGTCGGACTCTCACAATAGCCTTGTGGCAATCTGGTGTACGTGTATCTTTTACCTTGGAAAGTGAATGCAAACCAAAATCTACTCTCCTTGTGTAGTGGTATGGAGAAAAAAGCATTGCTTATATCTATGACAGAAAAATATCTGTGCTGAGGTAGTAAATCATTAAGTAATGTATAGGGGTCAGGGACCACCGGTGTTCTTGGGATCACAGCTGAATTAACTGCTTGTAAATCCTGAACCAACCTCCATGACCCATCCGGTTTCTTTACAGGAAACAACGGAGTATTGTAGGGTGAATCTGGGCATTCAACAAGAATTCCTACCTGTTTTAGCTGTTCAATAACTGGCTTAATTCCCTCCTCCGCTTGCTTACTTAGTGGATATTGGTGCTTACGAGGTCTAAAACCTGACTTTGCAGTTATACAAACTTTACCTGCTGTTTTCATCAGTCCCACATCCCCTTTCCCTTTTGACCATAAATCTACAGGCAAGGCACTTAACGCACTATCTTCCTCTTGAGTTAGGAGGATTTGTCATGCCATTTCTACTTTGTCATCCCTGAAGTGCACGCTTGGTCGTGCCCACGTCACCCAATTTAATCTTTGTACCTGGATCTGTTGATCTTTCAACTGACTTTCAGACATTGTGTTACAAATCGTTACCTTTTTCACCAAATCTACCCAATGTGTCCCCACTGCTTTAGTAA
Source organism: Protopterus annectens (assembly GCF_019279795.1). Lineage (NCBI taxonomy): Eukaryota > Metazoa > Chordata > Ceratodontiformes > Protopteridae > Protopterus > Protopterus annectens. Next base: position 219,766,356 of record NC_056739.1, on the reverse strand, counting down.
CTGAGATATGTGGGTTATAACTTGCGTGATATAAAGAACTCATTTCCTTAGTCAAAGTACAGGTTACGACTGTATTACCTTGCGTATCCCAAAACATATCATTCAAAATTATCCTTGCACACTTGTGCTTAAAGAATTATTTTTCAAATTCATTATCTGGGCCAGGGGCCTTATAGAACATTGTACAATGTAAGTGTGCCGCAACCTGCGGTGACCCGCTCCTAGATTTACTTAGAGCTAGATTGATCAACTCTGTATCAACCCTCCCCGGGCCGTCTGAAATCAAGTCTTTATCCGGACCAAGGGCCTTATAGAACATAATACAATGTAAGTGCGCCGCAACCTGCGGTGACCCGCTCCTAGATTTACTTAGAGCTAGATTGATTAACTCTGTATCAACCCTCCCCGGGCCATCTGAAATGAGGTCTAGGCTATACCAGTAAAACAAGTCTTGTACTCCCTGTACTACTAAGCCATCCGCTAACCTTTTTGCCTCAATACCTTTAGGTGTGGGAATTGCCACTATTCCAAACACATGCATCAAATCTCTTCCCAGCAAATTAACTGGACAAACTTTTGATATAATTACCCTACACCTAACGGTTTGGTTTGTTTGCGGAACTGTGAACAGTAGAGGATGAGACAGTGGTTCCTTATAAATTTTTCCGTTTGCCGCTTTTACAAGGACAAACTCATCTGTTTCGCAGTTCGGAGGCAGAACTGCTGGACCCAAAAGTGTACGCGATGCACCTGAATCACATAAAAACTCCACTTTTTGTCCCTCAACCAAAACCTCTATCATGGGTTTCTGATCTAGATGCATAGCAATACCCAAATTTGCCAGGTTTATGACTTCACAGTCACAATCCCGCCCTTCCATTAGAGTGTTTCTGACATTCATCGTAGAGAGTGTCTGCCTCTTCACTATCCCCATAATGAAGATGGCGCCTTTCTTTACTATCATATAGTCATGCGGAGCCCTTGTTCGTAAGCTGTGGGGGATGTTGCCACTCTTCATAGTTGGCAGCGAAAGTGCCCACGTCTACTGCATTTAAAACATTCTCCACATCGTAGAGTGTGTCTGCCTCTTCACTATCCCCATAATGAAGATGGCGCCTTTCTTTACTATCATATAGTCATGCGGAGCCCTTGTTCGCAAGCTGTGGGGGATGTTGCCACTCTTCATAGTTGGCAGTGAAGTGCCCACGTCTACTGCATTTAAAACATTCTCCACGTTTTAACCTTTCCCTATAGGCTGAATGTCCACCCGGTTCATTTAACATGTCCCATTGCGGGCCCCCACGTTTTTTTACGCCACCACGGCGCCCTTGCCCCCTTTGGTCCTGTACTAGGAATATCACACCATCATCCCCCACTGCTAACACTTGTACTTTCTTTTTCTTTTTTAGATTAAAATGTCACTCAGCATGCTGTGCATGCCGTGCATATTCAAACAAAAGTTGCAGTCTACATGTTCTATGATCTACCATGTGCTTAGTAATAAAACTACTTATCGGAGCCTTACAACCTTTAAGGAAAGCATTTTTTAATTGCTGTTCATACGGACTATCATTAGTCTGATCCTGCGGAATTGTCATTCCACAATGGTTATTGAACACTTCTGTCAGTCTTACAATATAGTGATCTACAGATTCATTATCATTTTGAATGCACTGATTTATTACTGTCCAATCTGCTCTTGGACGCCACTTATCAGAAATTCTCTTTAACAGATCAGGGACTCGTGTGTCTAACACCCCAGAATTATGCTTTAATGTAGTGCCGTCATCTGCCTTACATGTCCAAGTACCACAAACTAAGTGCCAATCTGGACCTAAGATTTGTCGCACTACTTGTTCTACTTCTAAACCATTTAAATGATAACTTAAACGCATACCAACTATGTCCTCAGAAAACTTTTAAAAATTAACCTTGGGATGAGGAATACCATCCGTAGCTCGTTTTATATCCTCTCTAGCCCAGGGACGATAAACTAAAATAGTTGGTTCTTGTCCAACATCTCCTGCTTGTGGGTTTGCAGCTTGTATTAAGGGAAGAGCTTCTGAATGGTCAGAAAGTTTAATAGCCCAACATCCTTGCCCTGCTGGTCCTGACCTTAATTTCATAGGTTGGTCTACTTGTTGCAAAGCAACCTTAGGTACTACGGGAATTTGTGGGTAAATTGGAGGGGTCACAACATTTCCTTGAGCAGCTAATAACCCACCCTGCTTTACAGATCCCACATAAACAGACTGATATGAGGAGGTTCCCCCAGTATGGCAGCAGCAATTTCACCATACGGTGGGGGCAGTTGCTTGCCTTTGTACTGCACAAACTGTATGCTCATCTTCCTTATCTAAAAATAAAGCTACTTTTCCACTTGGCACCAGTGATCCCTTTTGATTTATTTTTTCTTTTTCCTGACACTGTTTTTCTTTTATAGCTCATTTATTTGCTTCTTCTAACCATTTTTGTGCTTGGGGAAATCCCAATTGTCTCTGCTTTTTAGTTCTAGTTCCTGCATCCTTTTTCAAATCTCTAACCAATTTTGCACAGGCATTCTTATTCAGTGTACCATCAAAATCATATTTCAACTTCCACTTCTCAAACATTTAACATTATTTTTGTTTAAACTTTTCATATACTTAGCATCAACATTTAAACAGACATCACTCTCACACTTGCAGCAACTTGAACCCATGTTTTCCTAGATTTCTTATTTTAGGACTGTATATTTTAGGACTGCATTTCTTATTTTTAGGACTGTATATTTTTGGACTGCATCAAAAGTAAATTATTTTTACAGGGCTTATTACAAAATGGGGCTATCTTAATGGGGATCCTAACAAAATAACAGGTAATCCTAACAAAATAATCTTAATAATTATTCCTACCCACCCTTAACTAAAAATAAACCCTTAACTAAAAATAAAACCCCTGTCGACAAGGTTAAATTAAATTAAAAGAAAAAAAGGTATTTTCATCCTACCTGAACCAGATGAGACTCTGTTTCCCCTTTTGGTTCGGAAACCGTCCCTCAGATAGGGATCAGAGAGCGGCCGGCCTCTTTCCAACGACAAATCAGTCGGTGGGCTTTCCGTCGAGGGAATCTTAAGATGAGAAACCCTCACCTGCGCAGGTTTTTCGGTCTCTCTGTCAGTCTGATCCGTATCTTCGTAGAGGTTTCCGGCTCGAAGGACCAAAATGTCAGAAGAAAAAATTCAAGCGAGTCACATCTGCCTCAGGTGATGAAAATTTCCTTTATTAACTGCTAACCAGATTACAGCAACATGTTGGCCAAGATGATATCAATCTGATCAGCTTGGTTACTGACATCAACTTTTATACTTTCCTGTTACTAGCCAGAATAGCTTTTGTTACATTTCTAACAGTTGACAGTTGGCTATGAAAAACATCTAGGATCACAATTTACCTCAGAAAAGAATGCTTTACCTCAAAACCACAGCTAGTGTAGAATGTTTACCTCAAAACCACAGTTGTAGCTGGAATCTTCCAGAGCCTGCCTCAGTAAATTAACTCTTATTCAGAAGTATAGAAAACAGGTGTTATTCAAGTTCATAAGCAAACTACATCTATCATAGATAAAGCCCATCTTTAATAAACATGGTTCAATGACCTTTTCTTACCAACACTTCAGCAAATAGCATATTCATTTTGCTAGATGGGAGAAAGAGACAAATAATAATAATGTGTTTTAAAACTTTTTCTCTTAACACCTATAAAAACCTTTCTCACCATTATTGCAGGGGGACAAGTCCCCTGCACCCCTTATTACTTAAATATTCCAAATCTGAGATCGCACTATAGCGAGGA
>NC_056739.1:219722522-219760022 GCF_019279795.1 Protopterus annectens | reverse complement strand
CATGACTACTGGTATCCTTGAGGAATCTATCTTGGAGCCAATTTGTCTGAGAATGCTGTCAAAGACAGGAATGGATAGAAACATTTTGGGAAAGGTTTAAAGGCTTGTTATGAAGGGGAAGGTGGGAGGGGACATCCTGTAGACTGCCATTCAGAATTGTTGAACAGTCCTTGTTTCTAGGGAGCTTCTGCTTTCTTTTTGGAGTCACCTTGCTGTGTCTGTTTATTTTGCTCTTTATAAAACGGAGAAGTACTAGTTGTAAAACCCTTGACAAATTTCCAGCAGGAAGGCAAAACAAATCTTAGGAACTCCGTGAATCAACTTCCCTCTCTCATCGCACTGTTTCTGGACCTCCACAGCAGATCATCCAAATACAACCCCTCTATCCAAAAGAGAAATCAAAATTTCAGCTTTAAAATCCTCAGACAGGTTTTGTGTATGCTGCAAAATAATCTCAACCATTCCACTAGTAGCAACTCTGGAAAAGACATCAGCTGAATCAAAAAACTTAAGAGTGTTTAGTCACGTGAGACAGAGAAGCAATAAAATTACACAGACTACTTTTCCTCAGAAGAGGGAAATGAAGCTAAAATGTTCCTCATATTCTCAAAAAAGGCAAGCATAAACTTTAATGTGTCAGTTTGATAATTAAGAATTCTAAATTGTGGCAAAAGACTAGACTATTTGCTAAATCTTTTCCACCTTTATCAGGAGGAGGAGGAATTAACATTTACCAGATGCTTAGAAGCCGCAGGATTTGCCAAAGAAGTCACTACTGCGACAGATCTGGGGATAAAACATAAAAATAAATAAAACCGAGCAACACTTGCATCTAATCTGCTTTTCTTAAGAGAAGCTGGATGGCTATCAGGAAAGTTACATGCTGTAAAAACATCATCTTCCAATACCAGAGGAACAGCAGAAAGTGGAGTAGGTTCTGAAAATTCCAGTTATAATAATTCAGATTATTTCTTTAAAGATAGTGGAATATAATAATGTCCCCAGTGAAACAACCAATTCATTCTGTATATAGTTGCAGAAAAAGAAAATCCTTCTAGGGGATTATCAGAAGAAACACTCCTCAGAGTTAGAATCAGATACCTGAACAGAGAAAACAGAAATTGTCTCCTCACAATCATTTCCCAGTCTGACATCCTGAAACGCTTCAGGCAGTGAAGAATTCCTTTTTCTCTTACCAGTAGCACAAGTAACGGTAATGGTCAAGAGCCTGAACTAAACCTTGAGCTAAGCCCAACAGCAGAGACAGGACAAAATAATTGTCTAGCTTTCTGCATTTTTTGAGAGGAATTTCTATAGCAGCAAACCAACTTCTGACAGGCAAATCATTCTTAGTGGTAGGCATCCCAGTCTGGCTAAGCAGAAATGGATTCCCTATGCCTTCCTCCAAGACCAATAAGACTGCCTCTTAGAGAGGACAGGAAAAAGACAAATGGCATAAGGAACCAGAAATGGCCACAGCAGAGTCACCCATCTGCAACTGAAGCAAACTTGAAGTGTGCTGAATGGATAAACGCTGTTTGGAAATGTTCTTCTTTGTGACTACAAAGAAAGAGCCAAGAGTCTTGTAAGCTACTCCATAGTTTTTTTTTTAATTTCTCCAAGTTTTTTGGGTTTCTAATACCATGATGGGAGTGGACTCCATTCCTAAGTCAAAGTATGACAAACATTCATGAAATTTGTATTGTTTCAATCTTTGATAGTAGCCATAAGTGCTCTTCACAGCACCCGCAATGTGCCCAGTAATGACACCTGCAATTTATATGGAGTTACATGTATTAGTAACATATCCAAGTTCGACTGTAAATTCTTTATAAGACCTGTTGTTCCTACTACTACTGGAACTGTCTGGGTATCTTTCTTCCACATTGCCCTCATTTCCGCATGCAAAAACTGTTACTGTATGACTTTGTGTCTCTCTGTACACAAGACACTGTAGTCATTGGGTGTAGCAATTTCAATGATCAATGCTATTTTTGTCTTCTTTTCATGGACCACTGTATCTGGTTTTCTCGGATTTATTTTTTGAACTTTTGGTAATGGATGACACCATATGACAATTTTCTGTGATGCTTTGTGACTCATGTTTCCAGCATTTTTCAGCTACTTCAATATTATGATGTTTGCACGAACCCCAATGCAACAGTCTTGCCACATTATTATGCCTTTCAGTATTCAGTCCTTCTGCCATTAGTATATCACAACCAGCAAAAAGATGTGCAACTGTTTCCAGTTCTGTTTTACAAAACCTACATTTGTCTGTTTCTCCCACATGTTCAATGGACTTTGTAAACCAATGTGTATGTATCCCTCTGTCTGGGGCTGCAAATATTACCCTTTCGTCTTTTAGTTTAAATTCTCCTCTCCTTAACCTTTCCTGTGTTTGATCCTGATCAATAGGAGGATGTTCCAAAAGTTTTCTATACTTAACAATAATATTTATGCATTTTCCACATTTCTTGCTTTCCCATCTGATCCTTCACCTTATATTCTTTCTTTTGATTTTTTGGCACATTCAGTTGCTGCCTGATTTTTATCTACTTCTGGTTTTGTTTCCGTTCCCACTTGACACTGATCTTCTTCTGCCAAATTATGGAGGGAAGTCATCTTAGACGTATTCTCCTCATGTTTCTAAACCTTCACTACATTTGGGTCTTGTATGGTCAGCAGATATGTATGCAGTCCCTCAACTGTAAATCTATACATGTAATCAGTTTCGAGGAGGCTCATACTTTCTTCAGAATTGGAAATATATAATCTTGGTATGCATTGATTTTTATTTATACATCATTTTATGAGCATGAAGCATCCTTCTTGTTTTCCTGTCTACTCTATCCAATACCTTTTGGGGCCAATCAATCACTCCAAAACTGTAAGTTAGGACAGGAAGGGCAAAACTGGTTTATAACTTTTACTTTGTTCCTAGATGTCAATGCTGTTTTCAGTATTAATTTTAGTCTTCTAAAATACTCCTTATTAAGATTTATTTACATTTGTTTATGTTTTACTGTTGATCCTTCATCAATTCCCAAGTATTTATACACTCCCTCCTGCTCAAGTTTATCATATCCCTGCCCCAAACTGATGTTACTCCACAGTAAAGCTGAACATTATAGCTGAAACCCACTTAAGACTGACAGCAGTAGTCAGTGAAAAATAAGTATTAAAAATGTATTTATTATTTATTTATTTTACATTTGTTAACTGGGAAAATCCAGCTGGACCAGGTCCATTTTCAGTGAAGGCCCGGGGAGAAAAGTTCCACAATTAAGAAGATTTTTATACAATGAGAAATATACAAAACTGGTAATAGACAAACTTGTTTACAAGCAGAGTTATTCATAACTTTGTTAACAATAGTTATAACAGGCATTGTAAGACTATGATACAGTTTGAGTAATATTTACAAAGGTTCAGACCGGTATATTCAGAAATTAGTTCACAAATAACAGGTTTTGCAGGACTAAAATTACAGTTGGAAATATTTTTTACAAAGATAGTATGTACTGCTTACAGTTTTAGTAAGTATGCACAGTAAGGAGCACAAAGAACAGTTTGGTATATGATGAGTCAGTATTTCTATGTGAATAGAAATAGTGTGAATTTTAGACTGGAGTAGTTTGGTAGGAGAGAAGAGAAAGGTATAGAGATAGTCAAGTGATACATGGGCAAATCCAAGTTGTCCTGAGATGAGATTTGAGTAATTTTTTGAAGTTTGTATTTGTTGTTGTGGAGGTTATATTGGTGGGGAGAATGTTCCATTTTTTAGCTATGATGTGGGAATAAAGGGCTTTTCCTGCAGTGTTGTTAGCAGTAGTAACACTGAGGAGGGGTTTACTGGATGAGCATAGAGGGCGACTGAAAGAGTGGGAGGTTATTAGCTGACTCAGGGCTGGAGTTTTGACTGGGTGGTTTCTGATGTTAAAGACGTAGGTGAGTTGTTGGTAAGTTAGTAAGTTAGGAAATTCAAGCCATTGAATTTCTTTTAGTACTTGGCAATATAAATGGAAAAGCACTTTATACACTTGCCCCAACTCCAGAAAGTTTTAGTTAGGAAAAGCAAATAACTTAGTTTTAACAACTTTTCCCCACAAAAGTAAAAAGTCAATCATCACAGTAAATAGTGACAAAGTCATGATACAGTCTATAAAAATGTTTTTTCCTAGCTTAAAATAAGTTACTTCACAGAAAACGTTTAGTTTCTGTAGCAAAACTAAATTGTGGAAGTTTTTTCTCCAAAGCAAACTTATCTGACCAGTAACAGAAAACCTTTAGTAGACAGTCAACTCCTTGAAAACCTGCAAGAAGAGCGCTTTGATAGGCTCATAATTATTTGGCTAGCTGTCCTTGCAGGCCATTTTAAGCCTAGTCAGTTTCCATTTTTGTGTTTGAAATAACCTATCCCAATTTGGTTACAGAATGGCCTTACCCATCCCATGGTCGATAATTCATATTACTCCGAGAATAAATGAGATCATACCATAGATAATATAAGCGTACCCACACATGGGATAAAGCATTTAGGAGCTGCATCTGTCCATTAGTAAAACAATGGGTACTCCTGGGGTAAACTTTCTGTTTTCCATCCATAGATCTAAGCTGTGCTTGAAAAAGGACAGGGGTGAACTCTGTTTTATATGGACTGGGGGAGTCTGCTCCACAGCAGTGGTATCCTCTGCAAAATATACCTGTCCTTTTAAACTATTCTGCTGATGTTCCAGAAGAGGTTTAGATCCCTAGACAAGAGTATTTCTGTTGCCATATGACTTGATGATGTGCAATAAATACAAATTTTCAGTGGCAGGAAAGGTCTGAAGGACTTGGCGTCCAAACAGTTGGTTTTCTTCAGCGCTGTTCAAGCTGATAACAGTCTGGGAATGTGGAAGGGACCCTTAAACTTTAGAAGCTGGATGTCTGTTGTGTACTATGCAGGATATAACCCATACAGCTAAAGCTTCTGCAGCTGTGATCAAATTGTGATAGCCATCATTAAATTAAGCATACCACTTTCATGTCTTATATATGGTAATTTGAATCTATCCGTTTCAAATTAAGGGCACAGTGCTCAACTATACACCTTGGATGGAATGGTGGTCCCTAAGCAAGACCTGGAACTTGAGATCATATCCATCTTATAATGTCTTGCAAAATGTGCAATGAAGCTCACATCATTGCAGTACAAAAATATATCTGTTGAAGAACTTCTTAAGAAAGTTAATAATGTAGCCATTGATCTAATTAAATGGGCCTTGAGTTTACCTGGAATTTTGTTTGTTTTTATTTTCCCCCCACTTTACTTAATTATCACTTGTGACAAAATCAAATTTACATTTATATAAAAGTAAACACACTATAATTAACACAAACATTTTACTTCACATACATTGCTATATATCATATAACCTAAGCAACATTATATAAATTATTCAATTCCTGACCCTTTTTTTAAAGAAACATCTTTATTAAACCATCACTTAACTACATAGGCAATCATACACTTACACAAATTAAAACAAACCACACCGATACAATCCTAGTTGCAAGCATTTTATGTCATAAACCTCACTGGACACTCCCAGTTGCAAACATTATACATCACTTATAATCTACCCAATCTTATTCAAACATTACATAGCTTATTTAAGTCCTTGCTGCTTTCTAAACCTTACTCCTCCCTTGTATGTATTGTTCTCACAATTTTTTCCTATGAAGTTTGCTCCTACCCTTTTCTAAAAGTCTGAATTCCAGTTGTTTTATCTCTGTTACTATATTCATTATTTCTATTATAGTTGGTTTAGATTTTGATTTCCATTTTCTAGTAATTGCTTTTCTGGCAGCCACCATTGTTAGACACAGCAAGGCCTCATCATGCCTAGGCAATTCTGATTCTGTATCATTGCTCAGAAAAATCACTTCCCTCATCAGACCAATTTACCTGGGATGTTATTACTAGAGGTGCAGCAAAAGGTAACATACTTTGCCAGCCATCTGTGCAATACATCATTAGACATTGTGTCAATCTACTGGATGCAAAATAAATGAAGAGCTTGTCATCATTTCCAGAGGCTTTTGTTATGTGTACGTAGAATATATAGCTATATAAATAAACTTACTACAAATAAAAGTTATTTACTCACAATAACTATGCATCTGTATTGTATATTTTTATTCTTCCTCAACCTCAGATCCGGCTCACCTGTATTTACTTAAGACTCTTGTATCGGACTCTTGAGCGCCCCCATATCACCCAGAATGCTTTACAGCCTTGTAATACTTTAGATCAAGTTTGATGCCCCTTTTTTCCACTAACGTTCCTCCTTGGATTCTGGTGGTATGAGTCAATGCTGTTTTTTTCTTATCCCTAAATAATTGCACTTTTGTTTATCCTGAAACACAGGGACCTGCTGCCTGCAATTCTCTCGCTGCAACTTAAAACCCTGCACAGTCATCACATAAATGTCGGGGACAGCACAGCATAAGACTCCCACTGAATACTTTCAAGTCCACAAGTATTTCTCAAAAACGCCCTGCAAATCACTGTATGTGTATTTTCTTTTCCCCTCATCTCACTGATAATTGTTGTCCCTATGCTGTAACTGTACAACACAGCTGCTACCTTACCACAAGAACCAGCAGCCTACTCCCACCTCCTTCTTTATCCTTCTGTAATATTTCTCTCTGAAGTCTGCATTCTTTCACCTAATTGCTCTCCTATGTATAACCCTTTCTGCCTAAATTATCTACTCTCTCTGTTTCATGCTTCTTTCTTTACTATTGCATTTTTACTATAATTAATCCTCCCGAACTCTCTAACTGCGACACTGCTTCTTTATACACAACTCTCCTGGAGATATCTCGCCTCAAGTCTACAAACCAACGCATCTCCTAAATAACCTAGTCTCCTGAAAAGGTTACTGTTTACCTTCTGTTTCAACATTCCTGAATTACTTGCTGTACACAGAGGTTCCTACTCAATGATTGTTTTCTGTGAGAACTTGCGATCTAGGTGTAGCCTCACTACGCTCGGGCTCACTACGCTCTCCTACCTACCCCTCATTCCCACCCACTCCCCATATCATTTCCTTCACACCTAACCTTCAGTATTTCCCCTCCCTCCAGACCCTCCCCTTCCTGCTCCCTGGTACAACATGCTCCCCTCCTACACATACATAACTAGGACTCCTGCAGCTCCTCTATTGCTTCCCAATTATACCAACTCCTCCTACTTGTGGCTTTTCCCAATTTTCCTACTACTTTCCTACTTATTTTAAACTATTACCTTTCTTAAAATTCTACCACAGTCACTCCTGTCTACAACTTACTGATTTTCCTCCTAACATGGCTTTCTTGAAACAAACTTTTCTCTACTTGCCTCCCTTACTACTTCTTTACTTTCTTACCTCCGATTACACCCACCTAACACCTGTATACTTATAGCCTACAAATACTTATGCTAATGTCTTCCCACATCCACTGCAATCTTTTACTATCTGCTCATCCATTTTTCCTGTGAATACTCTCCATCCTAAAATCAAAATTCCTCCTTCCCCAACACATTTTATTAAAAGTAAAATAAAGTACCTCTTCTATTACCCTTCCATCTACAATGTCTACTCCTCACTAAAACTCTACTACTATCAGGTGATATTCATCCAAATCCAGGTCCAAACCCTTCCTCCCTTGCCAATAACGCTACTTTTCCAGACCCAGGATACTAACTCTTCCAAAAAGCATACATCATTTTACTCAGTGAATATTAGAAGTGTGTTAAACAAAGTCTGCGAATTCCATGCCTGGGTATCTAATCACTCCCCATATATTATTATCCTTACAGAACCTTGGCTAAAACCTCAAAACCCGGATAGAGATATTCTCCCTCCTGGATACAATATACTTGGACTAGATCGTCAAAAGAAAAAAGGGAGTGGAGTTGCCATTGTCTACTCTAACCATCTTACTCCTTACATGTCTAGACAAACCTATCCCATCCTTTATACAAGCTGAAATTCTGACGGCTAACTTTAAACTCATCAATTATATAACTATGACTGTAGCAGCTATTTATATTCCTCTCCAGGGGATAACATTCCCCTACAGGAAAATATTCTCTGCTACCTTTCTCAACACATTCTTAATGAAACCATCCTCCTTGAAGAGGTAAATATAAATTGTCTCTCTCTGCTCACCAAACCATACATCATGCATTAATTTACATGGCTTTACATAACTTATCTCTACACCCACTCATACCAACAAATCTAACATCTCTATCTTTCTTACTGGCTGGATATTAGTCTCGGATTCCCTCAAATATCATAATCCTGAAACCTTATCAGACTCCCTACGCGATCACTCCCCAGTAAAAGTTCTTAGATTCACTCCTCACTTCTCTAGTCCACATAGATATACAACTTGTCACACACTTTCAAACTTCTGCCCATAGACTTTTAATGCCCTCATCTCCAGAATCAACTAGAATTATCTAACCCAACTCCTCCCAGATGAAGTAGTCCACTCATTCAACTCAACCTTCCTAAATAATCTTAACTCACTTGCACCTCTCCACACAGTGCATATTAAATCAAACATCAAACATATCTCCATGGCTAACCAATGCTACCCACACCTTGATGAAAACTAGAGATAGGATGTGGAAAACATGGGTAAAAACTAAGCTTCCCATCCATTTGCATAAATATAAAGAGCAATCAGAAATCTGAGAAAAATACACACCAATAAAGACAAAAAAAGACTACTATTATAATCCTCCTACTGCGCAAAGATCAAATCCCCAAAAATTTTGGAACTCAATCAAATATTGCATCCTGGTTACCCTTCCTCTTCCAACCAAGACACCAGAAGAAACTGCTGCCATCTTCAACTTCTATTTCATTGAATCCATTTCAAAGATGATAAACTCTGACCCCTCTACTACTAACACTATAAATTCCTCTGAACTCTGTCCTACTCTAAACTCTTGCAAAACTTTTTCCCTTAATTCTGTACCTACTAGCTATACTAAATCTCTACTCTGGAAACTAAAACCCTGTTCCACATCAGCAGACAATATACCTCCCTACTTACTTCAGGTAGCAGCTGACTGACTCTCTAGCCTTCCCTGTAACTACACTGATTAATCGTTCCACCTCTGAATCAAAGGTCCCCCCCCTTTTATCTGGAAAGAATTCCATACTCTACCTAGACATAAAGAAGGTAATTCCACTGAAATCACTAATTTCACACCTATTGTTATTCTTTCATCACTCTCAAAAGTATTGGAAAAATGCATACATAAGCAAGTTATGCAACATCTACTACAGGAAAACCTACTCACACCTGCACAACACGGCTTTTGCCCAAAACATAGCACTACTATTGCCCTCATCCTTTATAAACACTATTTTCCTAGCCAGAGACAACAATAAACTATCTTGCTTATTCCTCGACATTTCAAAAGCTTCTGATACTGTCTCCCTCTTCTCCTGAGCAAAGTGACTAACATTAACCTCTCTACTACTACCGTTGCCTGTTTTTTCTAGTGATCTCACTGACCGACTACTATCAGTGTAAAGGCTCTCTTTTCTCTCCCCCTCCCCTCCCAGTTAAAATGGGTGTCCCCCAAGGATCTATTCTTGGCCCATTACTTTTCAATATCTTTACTAATCTACTCCATACTTCCTGCCCTCAGTCATCCCTTGTACAATATGCAGATGACTCTACAGTTATTACCATTACCGACACTCCCTCTGATCTTATCTCACTTACTCAGACATCCTTTAACTCAGTCGAAACCTAGCTCTCCAACAACCAGCTTATTCTGAACACTAAAAAAATGAAACTCTTACTTTTTTCTCCCCAAAAATGTTAACCACCTTAAATCCATATTCTCTACACTTTCTCTCAGTAACACTCCTCTCATTGTGGAACCTAGCAGAAAACATCTAAGTGTCATTACAGATGACCAACTTAAGTTTGACTTTCATGTAAGTAATTGCATTAAGACAACTCATCAGAAACTTGGCCTTTTATACAGAAATAAAAAGTTCCTTGCTAATAAAGCAAAAGTAACCCTCTCTCATGCTTACCTCCTACTCAGCCTATTGTACAGCTCTCATATCCTTGCAAATCTCAACTCCTCACTCCTAGCTAAATTAGAATATACATACAACAAGGTGGCCAGATTTGCAGCACATCAAACCTATAAATCTCATCATTGTCTCTCTCTAAAATACTTAAACCATCTAGAATTACCTCACCAGCTTCTCTTCTCTCATCTCCAGATTATTCACTCTATCCTATACCAGCCCAGATTATTCACTCTATCCTATACCAGCCCTCTTACTGTCCTAATCGATCTCCTCTCAGCTCTCTATATTCTCCCACTAGGTCTCTCCTTAGCTCAGACCAAGACCTATTACATATTTATACACCGAAGATCAAAACTGGATGCAACCTCTATAGCTACTATCCAACTCTTTATTGGAACAAACTGCCATTTAAATCAGTCACCAAAGAATACTTGAAAAGTCACTGGTCCTGCCCCTGTACTCACCCTTCATTAAACTACCTTCCTACTCCAAAGATAGTCCACTGCCTTACACTTTTCAGGTCTCTACTTCTGTTTATCTGTTAGTTCTCTCTAGCCTCCTTATCTAGGCGATTACTTGTCATTTCAATTTTATAAACTGTAACTTTCTTAGCTAGGTACTCAAATTGTGCATCTCACTTATTTCCTCAATCAAAACTTGTTAACAAAAAATTTTGAAATTTTTGTTCTGTTGTCAAAATTGTATTGTTATTGTTTACTGCTTCTATTATACTTTTATTGCAAAATTATGCAGTTTTTCTACTTACTGCTTCTATTATACTTTAATTATAAAATTGTGGAGCTTTTCTCCCAGGGCCTCCACTGAAAAAGGGCCATCAGTTCAGCTGGACAAACCCGGTCAACAAATGTAAAATAAGCAAACAAATAAAAAGGGCTCACTACAGCCCAAATAAAAGAAGAAAAGGGAAAGATGGTAATACTGGACCACTGTTGCAGTCTGAGCCCCTATCAGGTCAGTCCAAGATGAAGTTCAGGGGGAAGGGGGGTGGAGTTGGGGAAGAATGAAAATGGGCAACACAGATGCATAGTTATGGTGATGGTGGAGTGGTGCAGAGGTAGCATTGTTGCCTCACAGCAAGAGGATCTCTGGTTCGATTCTCACTGGGGTGCCTTCTGTGTGAAGTCTACATCTCCTACCTGCGTTTGTGTGGGTTTCTTCCGGGTGCTCCAGTTTCATCCCACATTACAAAGACATGCATCTGAATAGTTTCTCCCTGGACCTCCTCTGAAAATTGGTTTTGTTCCAAGTCAGACTTTTCCAGTAAACAAATGTTAAATAAAATGAATATAACTTCTGGACCTGATGTTGTCATTTTCATTCATTCCTCAACATATGAGCTAGAGTCCCCAGCTACGGGAACATTGGGTGGCCGTCATGAAAGGATATTCCAGAGTACCACAGAACCAAAAGCATCTCGGCTGCTGGAAATCAAATCCAACTTGTAATGAGCAATAATGGTAGGAGCATTGGACCAAGTGGCTGCAGCACAAATATCAATAGAAGCTCTGGACCAGAAGGCAGATTCAGCAGCCATGGAGCTAGTGAAGTGAGCCTCAGGAGGTTTGGGCAAACCAATGTTTCATAGTGGTGGGTACAGCCCGAGACAGAAGCAGCAGTGGAAGAAGCAGATGCAGCTAGCAACCCTTTTAACACCAATTTGTTGCTATGATTGCTTAAGGAACGAGAAATGAAGCCCACACAAATCTGACAGAGATTGCAAGGTGGGCTGCTCTGTTCCTAAACAATATATGCAACCCCTGTGGGCATCAGAATTGGGTATCTTATTCCCACAGGATGTGCACTTCTTAAAACCTGTTGGCTTTTCAACCGTGTCCAGAAGTTAAAAAGTTAAAAGAATTTTTTTTTTTAATGGGGAGAAAGAAGAATACATTAGTAATGGTATACAAGAGATACCTATACATGGGTAGGAAAAGATTTTAGGAGGATAGACGAAGAAAGGTTTACCAACTATGGTAAAGAATGTACCTGGAAGTGGTGAAGTTGAAATTCTAATGCAGAGAAACCCAATACATAGGAAAGGAAGGAAGGGTGAAAAGAAGTATACAAAGATAAAGGAAGTGTAACAATTTTCTATTTTAACTCACAAAAAATGTATAAACACCCTAAGAGCTCTAGACAGCGTGATCCACGTCTGAAATGTTGAAATGGCAAACATCTGAGGTATTACAGGGCTTGGAAGCATTATGGGTAAATGGAGAAGCTCGAGAGGTATATCCAAGAGTCTAAGCAAATACAGCCAAGCTGGAGCAAAGGTCGGATGCAAAACTTGTAAGCTGAGGAATGAATGAAAATGACATCAGATCAGAAGATGTTTGAATACATCACTGCTGCAATAGTGTTCGCTACAAGGGAAGTATTCTGCCAATTTTTGTACACCTTCTACTTGTGCCATACATCCAAGGAAGCAAGAGGGTGTGCTGCTGTAAAAGCAGATGTATGGGTGCCAAAATTCTGAGGCTTTTTGTTTTTCACAGAAAGGAGGCTTTAAGTTCAAATGTAATTAGTAATTTGATAAAAGAAAAGGGAAAGGCTTAGATGAGGGGACAGCTTGAACAAAGATTTGAAATGGAAGTAAGAAATCCAAAAATGGAGCTCAAGAGATGGAGGAAGGAGTGTGTGTGTGAGTACTGCAACAGACATCAATTCAAATATTTACTGTTATGGTAAATTTACTTTTACAACTATTAACAATTCAAAAGGTGCAAGGAAGAGAACTAAAAGAAATGGACTATTTTAATTTTTTGAAAGCACAAATAAGCAAATGGACTGGTAGCAGGTAGGGCGCATTGTGTGTATGCTCCTAACCTTGCCACGAGAAAGCAGAAAAAAAACTAATGGCAAAGATGCAATCTTAGCAAAAGAAAGAGTTGATACTGACAAAACTGTTGCAGAAGGACAAAGTACTAAAAAAGAGACAATACAGAGGGTTTGTGGAAAATGACTGTTCACTGTACACCAGGCAAAAGAGGAATACATTTATTTCAGCAATCAGGGAATGGTCAAGAAGAAGGTTGGTGATTCCGGATGCTGGATCCAGCATCTTCAGAATATTTTTCCTGGAGGGTCAGTCATTTTGTAAAGCAGAATATGCTAATGAGGAACTACAAAAGCTTGTCCAACAAAAAAGTCAGCTCTCAAACAGAAAGGTTTCTGCTTCTTATTCTTCTGATAATAAAGCTTATAGACTATGCCAGTGAAACATTTTCCAATGTTACAAAGGAAAATTCTTGAAGGAAACAGAGAGAAAAAAACACAGGAGCCGACTAGAAGAACCAGGAGTACATTGAAAATGAATGAGAGACTGAAGCTGGGACATGGAGATCAACAACAGGAAGAAAAACAGCAAATTGTAAATGAACAAATAAATATGGGATTACAAAGCAATCACATTTGTGAAATATGACAGAACAAGAAAACCTGAAGATATTGGACTTTTTTGACTCTGTCAAACTGCAAGTAGGGTATACACTTTAGAGTCCCCTACATGTCATTAATGTTTGGATGAAAATTATGGACAAGGGAAAGCGGAAAGAAACAGGTAGAAGGGGAATCTCAAAGAACACAAAGAGGTGCAACTGCTGAGTGCCAAAGAGAAAATAAGGAACTACACTGACAATATAAAAAAACGTTAAGTACTTACTATAATGTTACATCTGTGTTGGCCATTTACAATCCTCCTCAACTTATGGGTTTCAGATCCAACTCATCCACTTCTTCCAGATCCAACTCTCGAGCTCCTCCCTTTACCCATAATGTCCTGTCAATCTAACATACCTCAGACAGTGTTTTCTGCTCTCAGCAGACAATGGATAATACCTTAGGGAAACATAAAAATGTACAGATTAAAGGGATAGAAGCAGAGTTCAAATTAGGAACAACAGCTCCCAAAGTAATATCCCTTAGGTCTCTCCTGGAGCAAAGGGAAGGGAGTTAGGAAGGCAGAAAGCTCAGGAAGAATGAAAACAGACAACACACATGCAACATTATGTTTAGTATAGAACTTTATCTGCTGCTGTCATTTTCATTCTTTGCTCAACTCATGGGACAGAGTCACCAGCTAGATGAACCTTGGGTAGTCCTCATGGAAGGATGTTTTGGACTACTGCGGAGTCAAAAGCAGCTCTGTTCCCAGAAACTAAATCCAATTTGTAAGGAGCAACAAAAGTATAAGCACTGGACCAAGCGACACCTTCACAAATGTCATCTATACAAGTTATTGACCAAAAGGCTGAGGATATAGCCCTAGACCTTGAGGAATAACCTTTAAGGGGCTTAGGCAAGGACAACCCAATTTTACTGTAGACAAATTCTATGCAATCAGTTGACCATTTCGCCAGGTTAACTTTAGAAAATGACTTGCCCAATCTATTAAGTGAGAATGAAATAAATAACTGGTCAGTCTTCTTGACATTTTTGGTTGGATGGAGATAAAATTTAAACTGTCTATGTACATCCAAAAGATGGAGCCTGTACTCTCCCTTATCTGAGAAATTTGGAAAGAAAACTGGGAGGTTACTTGGTTGATATTAGACTCTGAAGCTGTCTTAGGCAAAAATGATGGGTTTCTCTGTAAGGAAACCCTGTCTTTGTGGAAAACCAGGTAAGGAAACACGGATGAGAGAGACTAGAGTTCAGATACTCATCTTGCTGATGTAATAGTGACAAGAAAATGGTTTGCCGGGACAAACACTTAAAGTTTATCCTGACTGAAGGCTCAAAGGGGCCTTGGGTCAGACCTTGAAGCAAGATAGCTAGATCCCCAAAGGAGGAATAAGATCCTTACTGGAGGCTTAAGGCAAGAAGGCTCCTTTGAGAAAAGCCTTGCATTATCTAGAAGAAACTAAGGAAGAATTATTTTCGCCAAGATGGAAGTTTGCAATTGCAAGAAAACTGCACCTTAACAGTAGAAAAAAACTAGCCCCCTTCATTAAAAATTGAAACTAAAATCTTAAGTATGGCTGATACAGGGGAAGATAAAGGGTCCAAATCTGCCTTAAGGCCTCAGAAAGCAAATTTATTCCATTTACTTCTGTAAATTTTTTTTTAGTAGAAGCCTTTTGAGAAGATAATATGATGACCAGGGAGGAAAGGCTGCGCTGTCTGGCAGTCAGTGGAACTGGATAAACCATTCGGTTAACTTGAGGCCTGTTATGTCTGGATGAGTCATCCCAGTCGGTTGAGACAGGAGGTCTGGACTAGGGTCCAGTATCCATGGCAGATGCAGGAGATGAGGCCACAGGAAGGGTCACCAAATCTGAGAAGGCCAAAAAAGTGCAAGGCGGATAACTGTGCTCTTCAACAGTTATGCTTTCTGTAGAAATGTGGATGTTAAGAGGTAATAGGGCATAAGCAAATAGTAGACTGGAGGGCCAGTCATGAACTAGAGCTTCTCTCAATGACTCTCCCACTGAGAGATGCCATTTGAGGGCAAAGAGCCTGCTGGCCTTCTTGTTGAAGGGAGAGGTGGAAAAGGTCGCAGCATGGCTGGCCCCATCAGCAAAATGAAGGAAGGAATGATCATTAACGTGGAGGGTCCCGGCCTGGTCCACATGTACCATCTCTCCACGCTCCACCACTCCTACACTCTCTGCCTCTCTCTCCGCCTACCCCAGTGGAGGTTGTTGGGACAGAGCCCAAGATTCCCGGGGGAAGGGAGAGGGGGAGCGAGAGGCAGGGTGGCATCCATCCCCCTCACCTCCAGACAGCAGGAGGCATGGGCGCTCATCTGCTAACTTAATGGGACAGCTGCGGAGGGGGGGTGCCGGGCCCAGTGGTGTGGTCCACCACTCACCCCAGAGGTGACACACTCCCCGTGTGGGAGGAACAGGGTGCAATCCTGGTGGGGGGATGCTATGTCCTCCCTCCAGCCGCACAGGGCCACCCCCGGGGGTGTACACCGGTGTCCTCTCCCTCAATGGCAGTCGCAGGTACGTGAGGAGGATGCCCCAATCATTGGTCTCCACGTTGGCATTGGGAGACCACTCGAGGCATCAGAATGGACTTGCTTAGTCTGTCTGTACTCACGCTGGTATTCACTGGTATGAGCATTGCTATGAGAAAGCACTTGGAAGAGATCGCCCATTGCCACACTCTTATAGCTTCTCGACATAGCAGATAAGATATGGTTCCTCCCTGTCGGTTGATGTACTAGGCTATAGACATATTCATCTGACTAGCACATCTGAACAGCAATCATCCTGAAAGGGAGAGTGTCCTGAAAGGCGTGCAACTCATGGTGAACTGCTCTCATTTCCAGGATACTAACATGCATCTTGGTCCCTTCTGAAGGCCACATACCTTGGACTGTCCTCCCCAAGTAGTGCCGTCCACCCAGCTGGAAGGATGGTCACAAAGGACATGGACAGGGGAACAAAAGGACGGCCTTGAGAAACTTTGTTTGAGTGAAGCCAATAAAAAAGATGCTTTTTGCAAGATTGTGTGATCTTGACTGGGGTGAATAAAGGCTGCTTTAGAATAGATTACTGTACTGATACGAGTCCACTGCAGAACTAGAGTATGAAACCTGACTAAAGGAACTAGTGTGACGGCTGCTGCCATGAATCCCAAGCCTTGTAAGATTAGTTATGCTGGAAGAGAAGGATGTGAAAACACTTTCTTGATGTGTAATCTGGGTGTCTGAATTTGTGATGGAGGAAGACAGGGTATCTGACTGCCCATGTCTAGACTGCGTAGGTGTGAAAGCTGTGATGTGCTGCAACTAACTCTGATGTCTAGGTAAAGACACAACTGGAGCAAGTAGTCTCTTGCCTGTAGAAGTAGGTGTCTGGTTGAGGCAGTTAGGAGCCAGTCATCTAGATATGGAACTACTCAATCCCAGTAGTCTCTGGCGAGCTGCTACCACTGCCATGCACCTGATTAACACCCTTGCGGCTGTGGTGAGGCCAAAGGGCAGTGCTCTGAACTGGTAATGACTGGCTCCCAGCCAGAAGTGCAGATAACTTCTGGAGCGCCTGTTCATTTTGATGTGAAATTAAGCATCCTGAAGATCCATCACACACAACCAATCATTCTTTCGCAGTAGGGGCAAAAATCAACTGAATTTTGACCATCCATAACCTTGAACAATTCATATACTGGTTTAGTTTGCGGAGATTCAGGATGGGTCTTAAGTCCCCTGTCTTGTAAGGCACTATGAAGAATCTTGAGTAGATTCCAAATCTTATCTGGTGTGTTGGAACCTGCTGGACAACTTTTTTTGAGCAGCTTATCTATTTCGAATCTCCTGCCTCCCTCTGATTGGGTGGAACATCAAGAATTTTCATTTTTGATGGGAAAATTTGGGAAAATGTTATGATATAACCTCTGGATATAATCCTCTGCACCCAGAATCTTTTGTAATGGATGCCTAGGTTTTAGGTGCAGAGACAGACACCCCCCAATGCCTCCATAGGGCAATAGTCAGGCAACCTAGCAGGAGCGCTGATAGGGTTTTGTCTGAGAAAGAATCTTGGAAACCCTGGTTCTGCAAGCCACCTCTGCTAGGAGGGTGGCGTCTTGTGTCAAAGATCCCACCTCTGCCTTTGGTACAACTATCTCCTCTTGAGTCTTGGAAAGGACACTAGGACTTGCAGAACCTCATCTTTTTACCTCCTCACTGATTTTGGGAAAAGGGCCTTTGAGTAGTAGCAAAACGGATCCCCACTGCAGCCAAGGTCAATCCCTCTTGCTCACTTCTGGAGAGCTTTTCCTTCACCTGTGGTTTAAATAAGGAAGATCCAACAAATGGAGCATTGAAGAATGAAGACTTGAAGGGCTCTGCAAAACTGCACAAGCACATCCAGGCATGTCTCCTAATGGCTATGTCAGAACCAGCCACGCATGAGGTACCCTCTGCAGTGTGGGTGCAACCTCATGGATGCATTAGCTATTTATTGACTGAAGAGTATGAAGGGACTACTGTGGTCCACCACAGACAAACTCAAAGGTTTGGAGAGCTCTTTAATCAAATCTCTTTACAATCTTGTAAAATGTATCAAGTAATTCAACGACTGCACAGCAAAGGTCGATGAAGCATAAATGAGCTTACCAAAGCTGTCCAAGGCACTAGATTCCCTGTTAGGGGATGGACAGACAAGCTCTGCAAGTTCTTTCTTAGTGGCCACAACCATGGCATCCACCAGGACCCCCTTGTTCCAGGGTGTTCTGTCCTTTGGGGGGAGGCTAAAAATGTATCTGGGTGCTTGGGAATGAGCTCCACAATACCTGGTTACTTCCATGCCAAGTGCAAGACGAAATCTGTAAGTTCATCAGGTTTTTTTTTTGGGGGGGGGGTCACCAAAGAAGTAGCTAGGCAAGACTTGAAAAACTACAGGAAAACATACTCCTCTTTGGCCGGGGTGTCGGATGACCACCAACCTTTTTACTTTAAGAGTTCAAGTGAATCTCCAAAAGAGACATCCTCAGGTGAAAATCAGGGAGACTCGTCCCCTTCATTGAAATTGGTGTCTTCAGTGAGAGATTCCTGATGGGAATCTAAATGTATCCATTTACACATTCTCTTCCAAGGAACCTCATCAGTGGGGCAGTCTGTCAAGGTATTGGAAATGAGAGGGGAGTCACGGTTTGGCCATCTCAGAGGGATAGAAGAACAAGGTTCAGAGCTAAGACCAGAAGGTAGTACAGATATGTTATCCGAGGGATGCAGGAATGTCCTTTTCTCTAGGGAAGAGAAGTCCTTCTCCACAATCTTGAAGGCAAAGTGCCTAGGGAAGATAGAAGCCGGCAGCACTGGAGCTAAAGTCTCCTGCACCTCCGACCCCTGAATCCTTCAAGGCCCTCCACCCGAGGATGTAGTCAGACTTGAGCTGTCCAGAGCTGAAGCACTGAGGGGCAAGGATAACTCTGATAACTACAGAGTCTATTCTTGTACCCCTGATCAGATGCCAGCACTTAAGCTAAGAGAGTCCTTCTGCTTCAAAAGATTTAGAGGCGGACAGCTGAAGGAAGCGGTTGGAGTCAAAGAGTGACTTGTCTTCAGATCTGAAGAGGACACGCCCAAGGATCACGGATCTGAAAGCTCTGAAACCACATGCTGGATCAGAGAAAAAACAACTAAATGAGGTTTGCTAATGGGCAACCTAACAGATCAGATAGAAGATGCAGCCAGAATTATCACCATCTGGATCTGAGCTATAAGAAATTCCTTCATCATTCTATCCACTTTGGCCTTGGACAAGCTCTTGGAGGACCTAAGTGAAGAGCTAGCAGATGGCCTGGAATGCTTACATGGAGACTCTTGTACAAAGAGAGTAGAAATGTCAGTAGGTATCCAGCAAGTAACGAAGTGACCAGATCCGAGAATATTTTGCTTTCAAGATAATAGGATCCGTGGGAGTTGAATCAGATTTCTTTGAAATTTTGGACAGTGGCTCCAAGGAAGGAGCCAAAGATGTTCATGGATCCAGAGCCCTTTTTCTGAGATCTTTGTCTTTGGAAGCCAAATTAGGATTTCCTCTGTCTGACTTCTTGGAGGGTTTTGAACCCCGGTTGAAACAGAAGAGGAGGAAGTAGTAGGTAGATTCTTCACAACTAATTTGTTTCTTCTGTCAGTTAGTGACCTAACACTGAAGCCAGCACAGATGGAACATTCAGAATCAAAGTGAGTAGTATCCATGCAATAGACATGAGGACTGTGAATTTTGTGCTCACAGGAAATGTGTATTTTAAATCTGGTAGGCTTGTCTGCCATAATCATAACAGAAGACAAAAGGTCCTAAGCCAACTAGAAATAATTAAAAGCAAGGTAAAAAAAAAAAGTTATGTACTCACCCTAACGTTCCATCTGTGCTGTCCGTTTTCATTCTTCCTCAAGCTTGTGGTTTCAGATCCGATCCTACTCGGCCGTTGCAATAGCTCAATAGCTCACAGCAACCAAAAAGTTCTCAAGCTCTTCCCTTATCCATAATGCACCCTTCTTAGTTACTTCAGATCTTGTTTACTGCTAGATACATAAAGAAATATTTCATATTTTATATATATATCTATAGGATTTAAGAACTATACACACCCCTGTTAAAATGCCAGGTTTTCATGTGATATAAAAAATGAGATCACAATAAACCATTTCAAAACTTTTCCCACCTTTAATGTGACCTATAACCTGTACAATTTAATTGAAAAACAAATCTGTTAGGGGAAAAATATAAAAAATAAAAAACATACAATGAACTGGTTGCATAAGCCTGCATGCCCTAAAACTAATACTTTGTTGAAGCACCTTTTGATTAAATTACAGCATTCAGTCTTGTGTACACACCTGCCATCAATTAGAGAGAGACTAACCCCAAATAAAGTTCAGTTGTCCTAGTAGAATTTTCCTGACATTTATTCAAGTGCCTGCTACAGCAAAAGCCAAGTTCGCAGAGGGCTTACAAAGCATCAAAGGGATGTCATTGTTGAAAGGTATCAGTCATGAGAAGGATACAAAAAATATTCCACAGCACTGGACATACCACGGAACACAGTGAAGACAGTCATCAAAAGGTGGAGAAAATATGGGATAGTGACACTGCAAAAAACTGGACGCCCCTCCAAAACTGATGAAAAGGCAAGACAAAATCTGGTCAGGGAGGCCGCCAAGATACCTACAGCAACACTGAAGGAGCTGCAGGAATTTCTGGCAAGTACTATATGTGACAACAATCTCCCATATTCTCCATATGTCTGGACTATGGGGTAGGGTTGCAAGATGGAAGCCTTTTCTTACACAGAAAAACATCCAGGCCAGACTAAAATTTGCAAAACAATACATAAAGTCTCCCAAAAGCATGTGGGAAAATGCGTTATGGTCTGATGAGACCCAAGGCTGAACTTTTTGGCCACAATTCCAGTAGATACATTTGGTGGAAAAAAACTACTTTGCATCACCAAAAGAATGCCATCCCCACGGTGAAGCATGGGGGTGGCAGTTATCATGCTTTGGGGGCGCTTTACTTCAGCTGGAAGTAGGCCTTTAGTCAAGGTGGAGGGAATTATGAACAGTTCCAAATACCAGTCACTTTTGGCCCAAAACCTTCAAGCGTCTGCTAGAAAGCTGAAGATGAAGAGGAATTTCACCTTTCAACGCAACAATGACCCCAAGCATACATCCAAATCAACAACAGAATGGCTTCAACAGAAGAAAATTAAAGTTTTGTAATGGTCCAGCCAGAGCCCAGACCTAAATCCAATAGAAAATCTGTGGGGTGACCTGAAGAGGACTGTGCACAAGAGATGCCCTCACAATCTGACAGATTTGTAGTGCTTTTGCAAGGAAGAGTGGGCAAGTATTGCCAAGTCAAGATGTGCCATGCTGACAGACTCCAACCCAAGAATGCTGATGCTGTCATTAAATCAAAAGGTGCTTCAACAAAGTATCAGTTTAAGGGTGTGCGCACTTGTGCAACCAGCTTATTGTACACTTTTTATTTTTTTATATTTTTCCCCTAACAGATTTGTTTGTTTTTCAACTGAATTGTACAGGTTATAGGTCACATTTTTTTATGTTTATTTCGGAATCTCGACATTCTGAAACATCCATCATATGAAATTCAATGTTTTGGAAATTCGAGATTCAGAAGTGAATCCATACATATATATCTGTATTGTGTGTGTGTGTGTGTATGTGTGTGTATATATATATATATATATATATATATATATATATATATATATATATATATATATATATGTGTGTGTGTGTGTGTATGTCAGTGTATGTACGCATGCATGTGTATATATATATATATATATATATATATATATATATATACACACACACACACACACACACACACACACACACACACACACACACACACACACACACACAGCACAGAGAAATGAAAATTTAGGTTTACTCACTCCTTCAGGAGTACCAAGATAAGGGGATGGAGGGTGAGTTGTTTAAGGAAGAATGAAAATGGACAACACAGATGGAATGTTATGGTGAGTACATAACTTTTTTATCTGACGTTGTCAATTTTCATTCTATCCTCAAACCTGTGGGACAAAGTCCCCAGCAACGCTATACCCTGGGTGGACTCATGGAAGGATGTTCCTCAGCACCACTGATTCAAATTAAGCTCTTTCCATGGAGACCAAATCCAATTTTTAATAAGCAATAAAGGTTTGGGGAGTAGCCCAAGTAGCGGCTGCACTTATATCATCCATGGACACTCTACAATTGAATATCCCAGTCTCACGTCTGAAAAGGAGACAAGTAGAAGTAGTTGTTCAGATTTTCTGATACTTTTTGTTCTATGAAGGTAAAAACGTAATTGCCTGTGAACATTTAATAAGTGCAAAAGATATTCACTTTTATTTAAAAAGTTTGGAAAGAACATTGGTAAATTAATGGATTGATTGGTACTGTTGTATGACACTATTTTAGGTAAAAAAAAAAAAAGGATGGGTTAGTATGTAATGAAACCCTAACTTTATGAAAGATCCAATACGGTGGTTGAGATGACCAGGCTTGAATCTCTGAAATTCTTCTTGGAGATGTTAAGGCTACCAAAAATACAGTTTTCCAAGAATGGAACTTAAGATTACATGTAGCTGCTGGTTCAAACGGGGACTGTAGAATTTGTTGCAGCACCAAATTCAGGTCCCAAGAAGGAGTAGGGGTTTTATAACAGGGTCTAAGTAAGAGTTCCATTTAGAAAAGCTTTACAGAGTTTGTCTGAAGCAACTGAAGATCCTTGATATCCAGTGTGAAAATCTAAAACTGCAGCTGTACCCTTCTTGTAGGAGAAGCCACTTCTTCGTTAAACAATTGGGCTAAGAATTCAAGGATCCTATGAATCAGTGTAGAGAATGGGTCCAGTTTATTCTGCTGTGCCCAATAAACAATCTCTTCCATTTACTGGAGTATAGTTTACGTGTAGATAGCTTATGAGAAGACAAGAGTATGTGATGGACTGGAGAAGACAGAATAGGTTGTTTGGCTATTAATAGAATGTGAGAAGCCAAGCAGGTAGCTTGAGGTTTGGAATGTCTGGGTGAATCATGCCTGTCGGGTGACACAGGAGGCCCGGAGTTGGATCCAGAATCCATGGTTGTGTCAGTAAATGAGGCCAAAGGAAGGGAAACCAAATCTGCAGAGGCCAGTTTGGTGCAATGAGGATTACTCTGCTCTTCAACCTGTTTGCTTTCAGGAGAAAATTGGGGAATAATGGGGTTGGGGAAAAGGCATAAAGGAGACTGGGGGGGCAATCGTGAAGAAGAGCACCCCTCAGGGATTCCCTCTGCAGATTATTCTTTCTGGCACTATGTGAATGAGGGACAACTCGTGAGGCATAAGGATGCATCTGCTCAATTTGTTTATCACACTGGACTTCCCTGGAATATGCATTAGAATGAGAAAACGGTTGGATAAGATTGCCCATTGCCACACCTTGAGTACTTCTCAACACAAGGGATACAATTTGGTTCCTCCTTGTTTGTTGATGTACCAGACTACAGACATGTCTGTTTGAACTGCAATTGTCCAAGGGGAGAGCATCCCGGAAGGCCTGCAACACCAGTAGAACTGCTCTCATCTGCAGGACAGTGATATGCAAGTTGGGGCCTCTTCAGGGGACCAAGTGCTTTGGAATGTATTCCCCAGAAAATGCCCCCCCCCTCCACTATAGCTGGTAAGTGTCCATGGTCACTGTGGCTATTGCCTGTGTGGGGGTAAATGGGCATCCTTCTTGAATCTGATTGGATTGAATCAACCATGACAGTTCGCTCTTGCAAATGTTGGTGATTCTTATCTGGGCAGACACTGGTTGGTGGAGAATGGACCACTATGATGCAAGAAGCCACTGAAATTCCCCTGTGAAACCTTGCCAGCATAACAAGTGTTACTGCTGCCGCCATAGACCCTGGAGCCTGAAGCAGACATGCAGAGACCTCTGTACTACCAATGATCTTTCTGACTTGTGATCGGATAGCTTTTACTCTTGTAGGTGGAAGAGAAGCTATTGTTTTGTCTTTAGATATGCCCTTGTAAATTCTAAACATTGACTGGGTTCTAGAAATTATTTCTCATAAATTATAGTTATTCTCAGGTTGGAACAAGTTTGGATAACAGTCTCTTGCCTTTAGTAGTAGATGCCCAGTTGGGGTGGATATGAGCCAGTCGTCCAAATATGGAAACATCTGGAAATCTTGCAGTTTTAAGTGAGCTACTACTACTGCCATACACTTGGTGAATACTTGGGGGGAGCTGTAGTGAGACCAAATGGCAGAACCCTGAATGGACAATGACTGGCTCCAAGCCAGAAGCATAGGTGCCTTCTGGATTATCTGTCCATCTTTGTGGTAGTACGCATCCTGAAGGTCTAATACAGCACATCCAGTCGTCCTTTTCCAAAAACGGAAGTATGGAATGAATCGTGACCATACAGAACTTGCTGCGACTAACTGATTTGTTTAATTTGCCAAGATCCAAAATCAGTCTCCAGTTCCCTGTCTTTTTTGGTGCTAAAAAGAACCTAAGTTCCAGATTCTCTCTGTTCTGCGGGGACCTCTTAGATGACTCTTTCTCTGGCAGCCTTTGAACATGAATGGCTGCCTGATCCCCCTGACTGGGTGGAACATCAGGGATTTTTTTTGCTTTGGGGAGGAGGAAGGGAAAAGCATATGACGTATCCTCTGGAAATAATCCTCTGTATCCATGTGTTGGATGTTATTAACAGCCAAGCTCTCTGGTGCATAGACAATTGACCCCCGATTGCTTCCAGAGTAGGACAATCAAGCCTCCTTTCACGAGCATTGCACGGGTCTACCAAAGAAAGCATCTCTAGACCTTTGAATCTGCGGCCCTGCTTTGCCATAAGGGTGGCGTCTTCCATTTGAGTTTCCCCTCTGCCTCAAAGAGGACTACTTCCACATGTTCTGAAAAGGTCCCTGTGATTTTTTGAAATATATCTTTCCACTACTTCTCTGATTCCTGAAGTAAGGCCTCTGAAGAGTGGAAGAATTTATGTCCACAGCAGATAGGGTATTTCCATCCTTCTCACACCTGGACAAGGTATCTCTTACTTTTGGCATGAGCAAGGAAGTGCATTAAAGGGAGTATTGATGAATGAAGACTTGACGGTCTCTGTGAAGTCACATAAGCACATCCAGGCATATCTCTTTATAGATACGCCTAAACCCGCTGCTCAATTTGTTACCTTGGCTACATGTAAAATGAGCCTCATGGAAAATTTAGATACAGATTGTAGGGTGGTCAGCTGAAAAACAACTGAGGCTTGAACTTCAAGAACAGCTCCAGAAAGGGTATTTGAAAACTCATTTATCAAACCTCTTTGTAATCTCAAAATGTGACAGATAATTCAGGGACTTTAGACCAAAGGGCGCTGAGGAATAAACATGCTTCCCAAATCTAACCATTGTCCTAGACTCCTTGTTAGGAGTATGGGTAGAAGAACTTTCATTGGGTAGTTCTTTCTTGGTGGCTGCCGCCACAACCATGGCATCTACTGGTACACCTTTAGTCCAGAATTGTTTGCCCTCTGGTGCTGTAATAATTTTATCCAGTCTCTGAAGAATAGGTTCAATGGTGTCTGGGGCATTCCATGCCCAAGAGATCAACTCAATAAAGTTCATTGGTGGGCTGAGTCACCCAGGAGGTAGATGGATGGGCACCAACAAACACCACCAGGTACACATACTCCTCAGATAAAAAGGATTGCTGCACTTCCAGCCACCTCTCAGTTTCAGGATCTCTAAGATGTCACCAAGAGAGACATCAGGAGGTGATCTTGAGGATCCTTTGCCCTCATCCAAATCCGTGTCCTCAGTAATGGATTCTTCCATGGAGTCTAGGTGTTTCCTATTACACGTCCTCTTCTTAAGGACCTCCTCCATGGGATGTTCTGGGGAGGTATCAGAAGAGGTGGGGGGAAGCCTGGGGTTGTGGTGTCCGCTGTCCCAGTGGAAGATCCAAGTGAGAAGTCATGCACATAGTTGTCAAGGGTAAAGGCTGCAGATCCAAGAGGGTAAATGCTGTCTGAGCTACCAAATTAGAGATGGCCCTCCCCAGAGCCTCAAAGGCGGATTGCTCCCAAGAAGGAAAGGACCCTGGATCCGAGACGGTATGCCTCTGGATCGTACTTCCCTCCCACTCGGAAGACAATTTTCCAGAGGTTAAAGCCAGATCTGAGCTGAGACTCAGACGTGTAGAGACAGCTACGAAAACCTCAGGGTCGAATTCATACCTCTGAGCTGGCAAGACCACTACATTTCTGAGAGGTGTCTGGCTCTGACTGGGTCAAAGATCTCAGAGAAAACATCAGATCCAAGGAAAGGGAGATCCTCGGATCTGATGGATGATGCGGGTGATTTGGGTCCGATGGGTCTGAGACTTCAAAAGAAGTCAGAGGAGGAAGAAGTGGAGGGATAGCTGATGTGCAGACCTCCTGACCTGAAGGGATTGGAGCCAAAGGAGCCCCTGACAATCTCTGCTCCCAGAGAATCTTCTTCACTAGTCTCTCCACATCTTCTTCAGTGAGACTCCTGAAAGAATGAGTTGACATGGCTGATGGAGATTTGGTGTCTCCAAGAAAGGAGTCAGAACCCTGGAAGTCCTTGGAAGGTACTTGATCTTAGTTGTACTTGGCATGGGATCCACCAGAACTGGATCTGAAGAGTCCATCTTCTTGGATTGAGGCAGATCCGAAGTAGCTGGATCCCAAATTCTAAACTTTTTTGCTTTCAGATCTGATGAAGTTGTTGGATCCGATGTCTTGGACTTTTTAATAGCCGGATCAGACAGTGAGATCAGCACCGAGAAAGGTCTTTTTCTTCCTTTGTCTGAATCTTTTCAAGATGAGGAAAAAGCAGGGCTAGACTGCCCAGATTTGTCTTTAGATGTTTGTTTAGTTGAAGCTCCAGAAATTACCTCGCTAAAGGAGGACAGCAAAAGACCTTTCAAAATAAGTTTATTCTTGCATTCAGCGAATGCTCTGTGGTTGAACACATGACAAATAGCACAGTCCTCCCGTAAGTGAAGGGGTTTGAGGCAATAAACACAAAGGGTATGCGAGCCACTAAACGGAATTTTGTAACTGCATTTCTCACATTTCTTCAAGCCAGCCAGCTTATCTTTGTCAGCTATTATATTCTAGAAAAAGATACAATAGAGCAAAAGAAATTCTATTTTTTTTACAATAGCACAAAAACAGGAGCTAGAAAAGAATACCAACAATGGTAAATAAAGATTTACACTGAAATGTGTAGGAAAGAAGATACTAGCGATATCGTAAGGGACTTTTGTACAGAGAAGAAAGGGAAAAAGGAGAAAGGATAAACTGTACTGCTTAACCTAAACTATATGGCAAGGTAAGGGAAGGAAAAAATAGGTTAAGGTAAATTATTTGAAGAAAGTTAGAAAAGGACAATAAAATATTCAAAAATACACTTACCTGCCTGAGAGCTATTGGAGAACCACATCTTTCACAAAGCAGCAAACGAGATCTGAAGTAACTCAGAAGGGTGCATTATGGGTAAGGGAAGAGTTCAAGAGCTTTTTGGTAGCCACGAGCTACTGCAATGACTGAGTTGGCTCTGAAGATCGGATATGAACACACAGGTTTGAGGACAGAATGAAAACTGACATCATCAGATAATATATTTATTATTTAAAAAAAAAAACCACAGAACATTACCAATGATGGTATCAAAAAAGTACCATGTAATGGGCAGGAAAGGAAAAGGCAAGACAAGGACAGCAGAGGTACCAACAAAGGTACTCAGAAAATACTGAAGGTTTGGGAAAGTGGGAAAAAGGAAGAACCTGACGATTAGAAAAATGGAAAAATTCTCAAATGAAGGGAGGACAAGTGAAGCTCAAGGGATAGTCCTACTGAAAATTAAAATGAGAAAACTCACTAGTTTGTAGCAAAATACACCCAATAGCTTGAGAAAAAGTAGATACGCTTCTGTAGTGACATGGTGGAAAACAAGATCTGGGGTATGTCAGGCTAATGGGACATTACAGGTAAAGGGAGGAACTCGAGATTTGGATCCAAAAATCTGGAAGAATTGGCTGAGTCGGATCCAAAACCCATTAGTTGAGGAATGAATGAAAATGACATCATCAGATACATGAGTTTAAAAAGATAACCGTTAAGCAAATGTTTTTCATAACTTCAGAGCACACAAGCTTTTAGCACAATGGGTCAGGCAGCAGAAAGTAGAAGGGGTTGTTGCCAAGCTTAGGAAGCATGTAACAAGGAAAAGAACTGCAGATCCTCTAGATGTATCAGAAATATTTCAGAAATTTTATGAGAATTTGTATAAATCAGAGAAATGTGGAAATCAAGAAAAAGCACAAATGGAGATGTTTATGGAAGAATTAAATATGCCAAGGTTAGAGGCAGATGAGGTGCAATTACTAACAGTTATGATAGGAGGGGATTAGATAAACATGATGTATAACCAATCCACAGAAAGTCTCCAGGAGTAGATGGCATTCCTGTGGAAGTCTATAAGCTAGGACAGAAGAAAGTGATTAAGATCTGGAAGGTTTTGTTTAAGTGTTTTAAAAGGAGAAGAAGCACCAACATCTTGGAAGAAAGCTGTGGTGGCTGTAATACCTGAAGATGGTGAAAACTAATCAGATCCATCTTCCTATAGATCCATTTTGATTCTAAACCATGATTATAACATGTTTATGTCTATAGCGGCTAAAAAATGGCAAAACTGATAGATATGGATCAATGTGGTTTTGTAGAGAGGAGGAAAACATATGATAACATTAACACAACAATGATGATTCAGACGGAAGCAGAAAGTAATGAAATACCTGTTGATGGGTCTTGATGCAGAGAAAGCATTCAAAAGAGTAAGCTGAGATTTTATGAGCAGGACAATGGAAGCATTTGCATTCCTTTACAAAATAAGGTCAATTAAGAGAATATATGAGGGATTGGTGGCAAAATTTTAAGTGTGTGTGTGTGTGGGGGGCTCTCTGATAAATTTTGTTTGAACAGAGGAATCATGGAGAGGTATCCTCTTTTTGTTATTTACATTATATTTAGATCCACTGGGGAAAAAAATAAGGGCCTCGGAAATTTAAGGATATAATTGGTATGGTAATCAAGAACATTTGGCAGATTATGATAGTCTGTACCTGATAAAACCAGAAAAGGACATTTCAGTGTTGTGGAACTCTCTGATTAAGTTTCAAGTCTTTTCGGGACACAAAAGTAACAAAAATAAAACAAAGGCAATAGGTGTAAACTATGCACCCCCACACACATGGGTTCAGCAATACCCATATTTATGGGACATGATAAAATTAAGTTGTTAGGAGTATGGCTTAAAGGATTCTATTACAGCAGCCAAGGATATATGGGAAGGCATTAAACAAAATATAATAAAAAATCTGAGAAACTGGAAGCTCTGTTTTATGGATATGGATAGCAAGATATAAGCAGTGAAAATGTTTTTAGTCCCTTTAGTTTTATACACAGACCAGGCAATTTTTTTTTAATTGCTATCCACAACTTCTCCTCTGGGTGATAAAGAGATGAAAGATTTTATCACCATCAACAGGACAAGAGTCAAGTAGATAAACTGATCCTTCCAACAGAATAAGCTGGTTTGGGCTTGCCTGATATGAATGGGTATGTCAGAGCTATATAGTTAAGATTCCTACACATCGCACAAGAAGGAAGCTATAACTCCAAGTGGACAGGGATCATGATCAAATGGTGGGAGCTCAAGAAATAAGACTGGGATTCTGGATGCAGATCCCTAAGGAGAACAATAACCATACAGCATATTATATTCATAAAGTAACAGAAAGTATTCTAAGAACTAATCTAACATGGGAATTGAGAAAGGAGATTCTGTCAGCAGGGCTGACTGCAATTAGCAGAACTGAGAACACACAAAAGGGGGCAAGAATTTACTGAAGAAAACAGGCAAAGGAACTAATGTATGGGAGCAAATAATTAGACAGGAAAAAGTAATAGAATGGGAAGAGACCAAGAATTCATTTGGACTATAAGCTAGAGATTGCCTTCCCTATCAATAATTGATATCCCAGTACAGGCAAAGAAAAAGGAATAGGGGGATCCTAAGCAAAAGACCATAACTGGTAGAGTTCTTAATAGAATCTAGAAGAGAAGCTACTGTTAAAAAAGGGAATAATTAGTAAGGCACATAAATCATAATCATCAACCTCCTTTTTCCCCAATTTTTTTACATGGGGTTGGGGTGTCATATCAACTGTCGCCAACTATTTCTAGGTCTATTCAGTGCTACTCTCCTGCCTTCAACACTCGTGTCTGACTGTTGTAGGTCTTCTCTCACACAATCCATCCACCTGTTTCCTGGATGCCCCTGTTTCCTTTTGCCTTCTTGTCTGTCCTAAATCTTATTCACCAGATTGTCTTCTGCTTTTATACACATATGCCTGAGACACTGTAACCTGTTCTCTCTGACCTTTTCTGAAATTGGAGCAACTTTGGCTTCTGCTCTTATCTCCTCATTTCTTTATATGTCCCACAGTATGAATCCTACTACCCATCTCAGGTACTTCATCTCCATTACCTCTAGCCTCCTCAACTGTTCTGCCTTTGCTGCCCAAACTACTGTGCCATACAGTAGTACTGATTGCACCACTGTTTTGTACACCTTTCTTTCCATCTCCTTTGGTGGTCTTCTATCATATACTACATTTGACACTTTGTGCCAGTTGGCTGCAGCCCCACTGATTCTGGCCTTGGCCTCTTCTCTTCTCCTCAACCACCCCTCCCAGATACTGTTCCACTATCTTCCCTGCTATCTCGATTCTCGGTTTCTTCTAAACTCCACCATCTGCTACCATTACAACTGTCTTAGTTGTACTCTGTTTCATCCCATGTGCCTTCAGTTTTGCATTCCATTCCCCTATCCTTTATTGAAGTTCTTGCTCAGAGTCTACCTGTACTGCCACATTGTCTTCATACAGCAACTTCATCTGTTTCCACTGACCTGTTTGCTAACGCTGTCCATTCACCAATATGTACAGCAGTGGGCTCAGAGCTGAACCCTGGTGCATGCCCACTCCCACTGGGAACCTTTCTGAGAGGCCGGAATGCATATAATATATTGCACGATAATTATAGGAAACAATCAGAGGAGGTTAGAAAGGATTGGGAAGAGAGACTGGATAAGCAATTCACAAAGAAACAATGGGAGGATATAAGTATGAGTCCCAAATATGCAACAAAGAAGATTTAGAATCTTTGCTTGGAAGTATATGCACAAGTATTTGTATTCCCCAAGCAGACTCCAAAGAATTTTTCCTCAGGTAGGTTGCAAATGTTGTAGGTGTGAAGGGGAAGAAAGATATAATTGGGAACATATTTTTTGGAAGTGTAATGAGTTGCCAAACTTTAAAAATTCCCTGCAAACTGCTCTGTCAGAAATACTGGGTGAGCAAATCAGTTTATCTAAGGAAATAATTTTTTTTGAGCTGTAATATAGAATTGGAATTGCCTAGTAGTAGTAAGACCTTGCGGAGTTTAATTCTGCAATTAGCAGTACTGAGAACAGACAAAAAAGCAATTGTTAGACGATGGAATTCAAAGTATAAACCAACTGTACTAGAAGTAGCAAATATAGTTAACAGAGAAATAAGAACTGGAAGTGAACTCTTTAGAAAAGGGTAGGAGCAAATTACATGGATACAAATGTAAGTGAGAAAACAATATACACAGACTAATGGTGTGGAGTAAGAAGGAGGTCTAAGGAAAGGCAGGAATTGAATGAGATGCATAATTTTTGTCTGTATACAAGATTATATGTGATGTATAATGTTTGCAACTGAAAATACGTCAATATGCTTTGTTTTCATTGATATAAATGCATGCTATGATTATCTATGTCATAAGTGATAATTCAATAAAGATGTTTTTGTTTAAAAAAAAGGTTGAATTACCTTAAGAGCTTTCAACTTAGATGCTCTATTAGCCAAAGTCAGAGCAGTAAGCAACACTTGCTGGTTTGAAAGGTAAAAGGTTAAGTTTTTCTAGTACAAAATAAAAATTCTGAAGGATGAACCACATGACATCTGAGTGGATGAATATGATGCACCCCTTTCAAAAACTGTTTCACCAGAGATGATAAAAAAGGATTAATTTATGGGCAAACAAGCAGAAATTTTTAAAAGATGAATCTTAATATAGGAATAGGAAAAGTCAGATTAAAGAATTCACAGATACACTGCAGAACCAAAGGCACATATGTCTTAAAAAAAAGGTTCCCAATGTTTTTGGTTATGGCAACAACCAGAAAATCTCTTCCATCTGGCTTCTAGTAGCATGTTTCTTACCCTCCTTTAAAACCTACTGCACATCCTCAGAAAGAATGTGCTTTAGTGAGATTAAAATGCTATCATCCACTCAAATGTAGTGTTTGAAGGTTTAGAAGAATCAGAGACTCCTTGTTTTGTTTGATTAAGTCCATCCAGTTGGAACATTTTTAATTTTCCTTGGCCATTTTCATGAGAAGGGAAAACCAACTGTTGGGGCTAAAAGGGAGTTTCTAAGATTATTTATGGAGTATCCTGTTGGATCTTTAAAAACTCTGGTTATCAGGGTTAAGGGGGAAGAAGGCATAAGGAACATTCTCATCCATGGGAAGGAAAATGGACCTATATTCTTGGTCTTTCTGCAAGTCCTGGTGCAGAACTTCTTCAGTTGTCCGTTGTGAATAGAAGCAAACAAAGCTATTTTGGGAATTCCCTACAGGTTGAAAATTACCTGGAAGTTCCTGTGTGGAACTTTGACTTATCGGGGTCTGCCCTGGACCTGCTCAGTTTGCTTGCCACAGTATTCTGCTGTGACAGAATAGAAGTAACCTGTAGGGATACACTGTACTGAATTGCAAGTTCCCTGCCTATCATGGCTAGCCTGTATAGGGAAATTACTTTTTCCTCCTTGTTTATGTACCACATTACAATGGTGGTGTCTGTAATTACCAAAGTAAGTCTTGGGGTCCGTAAACGATTCAGTCGCTTTTAAAACATTTATCAGTGCCAATGTTTTTTTTTATGCTTTTGTGTTTTTCCCTCGAAATGAAGGTTCTAAGAGCCGTATGTAATCCTCTTGGATACGGTCTTCCAAACAAAGTCTGAAGCATCAGTGGTTACAGATGGGTGAAAAAGGAAGACCTGAATTCAGAAACAATTTGTCTATCCACCAAAGTAGCATTCTTGAAAAAGTTCAGCACAGAGATTTGAAAAGACAGATAGTTCTAGTACTGGGTCGTCCATTCGGACTTGAGAAACCACAGATTTCTTTTCCTCCAGGTTGAGCTCCTAGCAACTAGTACTTTGTGAGATAAATCAGACCTTCAAAGCATCCAGCTAAAGCAAGTGCAGCATGTGACTGAATTGTTGTTGTATCTTTCGGCTTTTCCTTAGGGGTCGCCACAGCATGTGACTGAATATGTAGAGGGATAAATAATTCAGCAGCTCAGACACTGTGACAGGTGAAAGGAAAGGAAAAAAAAAAAAAAGAAGTGAAGGTGGGTGTCATTTCCAAAACTATGGTACAACTGCTGTAACCAAACAAAGTTGGGAGGAGAGCACTAAGGAATTCAGTGAATGACAGGAACTGGTGAAGACAGCATGGGTATGGCATAATTAGCATTTAGGAAAACATAGATAAAAAATCTTTATCCTGTGGTTCATCTCAAATTAAGTATGGAATAAGGCACTCTTCTCTTACTACAGAACATGTATTTTTGTACATTTCAAACACAATATTTACATCAAATATGCCCAGCTGAAGTTAAGCAGGGAATGACTGGTACCAAAAACTGAAAAGATAAAAACATAGTGTCATCAGTCCCATTAAATGGGGGGCACCACATATGACAAATGAGTAAATGTACTACCAAAGGGAACAGATTTTGGAAAAAAAAAATAGATAAGGGAGGGTGGTGCTGTGTGAGGACAAAAGTCAAGCAGCTGTGAAGTTTTGCTTGCAGAAGATGAAATATACACAACAGGCCATAACAAAAATGGGCTACACAACATAATAAGAATATAAAAATTCTTGAATTCACAACATAAAAAAATGGAAGGGGCAGCAAAAAAGATAACCGTGTTACAATACGAGAGGGGGGCGCTTTAAAACGGGCATACACTTTGGATCCATCCCAGTTTGGCTTTGTCAAAGGCAGATCATGCCTTCTAAACTTGGTTGACTTTTTCGAAACAGTCACCAAAGCCATTGATGAGGGAAAGGCAGTCCATACAGCCTACCTCGATCTGGCGAAGGCCTTTGATACAATACCCCACTCGGGTATCATTGAAAAACTCATCAGCTTAAATGTTAACCCATACATCACAAGATGGGTTGCAAACTGGCTGAGTGACAGAACCCACAGGGTCAGAGTTGCTGGCGCCATGTCAGACTCAAAGCCTGTCACAAGTGGTGTACCACAGGGCTCAGTCCTGGGCCCACTCTTGTTTGGCATCTACTTTTCTGAAGTACAAGCAAACACAGGAGGGTTATGGCTGACAAAGTTTGCAGATGACTGCAAACTGGGCCATAGTAGAAAACACATCTGACACACATATCCTTCAGAAGGGTCTCACAGAAGCGGATAACTGGTGCCAGAGCCATGGCCTAAAGTTAAATGCCAAAAATGCATAGTCATACCCTTCGGGAAAAACAAGGTTACCCTAGCTACCAAATAGGTGGCAATCCACTGAGTACAGAAGAAGTTATCAGGGACCTGGGGACCCAGGTTGATAGTAGTCTGTCATTCGACACCCATGTAGCTAAAGTAGTTAGGAAGACCTTCTACATTGCCCACCTTATCATGAAGGGATTCTCATCTAGATCAAGGGAGGTCATAGTCTCCCTATACTCATCACTCATCAGACCAATGATTGAGTACAATGCCCCATTCGAATGTATCTGACCCGACACTTGCAGCAGCTGGAGAGGCCACAAAGTTACTCACCAAAAGGATAAAGGGTCTCAAACATCTGTCCTATGCTGCCCGACTGAAAGAACTCCAGCTCTATTCAGTCGCACGCTTGCTCAGAGGTGACCTATGCCTAACATACAAGGCCATATCAAACCCAGATTTGATGAATATGCTTCACCTCAAAAATCTAGATCCGTCAGAGCCACAAGGGCGGAGACTTAAACCTCGACACGGCTATTAATAGGGCGTGCTGGAGGGATAGATTCATCACCCAAAGACTCCCTATGCTGTGGAATAAAATCCCGGTATATGTGAGGCAGAGCACCTCGCTGGCCTTGTTCAAGAGAAATCTTGACCAATGGATGGGAGATCGCAGATATACCCCAGGGATTACCTCAGTGTCACTGCTCAACAGAGGCACAGCAAAATAATGGGTATAGTTCCCCATACTAAAGGGGTGGCGTAAGCCACAAAACTATGGGCTAGGCTTGTAAATGCCCTCGGGCAGATAGCCTAGTATGAACCTATGAACCTATGGGAGCAGCAAGTATCAGTCAAATTAAAGATAGGAGGAAAAAGAGGTTATGACTGGTAACTCAAAAGCAAATATTTCACAAAAAGAGTTGCTAAATGCTGAACTCTAACGCCAGAGGCACTGGCAAAATACAGACCAAAAGACAAGCACAGGATTACTTGAATACCTGGAAGAAGGAATGCCACAGCTACAAAGGGACTGGGTGCAACACTCCAACCAAATCAGCAAACCATAGGTTATTCTTATACTAGCACATTTATATGTAATCCTCTCTGGTCAGAATTACAACTTCCCAAATCCAGCAGTCAAAGTAATCAACACTGTCCCCCTCTACATGGGAGCAATACTACACTGCCCCACTACATAATGGAGGTAACCCCATAGAACCATCTAACTTCCATCCCATTGCTATTCTTTATCCCCTCTGCAAAATTCTCGAAAAGTGCATCCATTCTCAACTACTCTCTGACCTTACTCAAAACAATCTTAACCACCATCCAGCATGGGTTCAGACCCAAACACAGTACTAACACTGAACTCTTATCCTTCTCATATACAGTAGCTGAGGCCAGAGATAATAAACTCGTGTCCTGCCTTTTTTTAGATCTCTCAAAGGCTTTCGATACTCTCTCTCACAACCTTCTACTTCATAAACTTTCTCAGCTGAACATTTCCATCCCCACTCTTAATTGGTTCTCAAGTTACCTGTCCAATCGCCTACAAGCAATTAAATGGCAAAATTCCTTTTCTCCCTTTCTGGCAGTTCAGACCGGTGTTCCTCAAGGCATAATTCTCGGTCCCCTCCTTTTCAATCTCTTCACCAATGACCTGCACACTGCTTGTAACCTCTCCTCTATCATACAGTACGCAGATGATTCATCTCTGATCTCCATTTCTGACTCTATCAACAACCTCCACCATTCCACCCAAACTTCATTTCATTCTGTTTAGTGGCTCACCAACAATCAGCTCATCCTGAACCCCTCTAAAACTAAGCTCTTATTATTCCTGTCTAAAACTCTAGTGCACCACAAATCCAGCTTTCTCTTATCCTCTATAAATGGCACCATCTTAAGACCAGAAACACACACTAAACTCCTGGGTGTCATCATAGATGACCAGCTCAAACTAGATCTCCATATACTTCATTCCATAAAGAAAACACACCAAAAACTGGGTCTGCTATACAGAAATAGCAAATTCCTGATCCCTCCTCTATGGCTCCCCTCTATTTTCTAATCTACAAAATAACCTGCTGGCAA
This sequence comes from Protopterus annectens, assembly GCF_019279795.1. NCBI lineage: Eukaryota > Metazoa > Chordata > Ceratodontiformes > Protopteridae > Protopterus > Protopterus annectens. The sequence continues at coordinate 219,723,147 of NC_056739.1, read as the reverse complement.
AGCTTGACCAAACTAAAACAAAATTGCTAAATTTGTCACCAACAGCTCCTATAAATCCCATCACTGCACAGCACTCAGAAAACTACACTGGCTTGAACTCCCATACCTTCTGGCCAAAAGTTAGCTAATCCAAGCTTTTAAAATTCTTAATTAAAACTCTGACTGTCCATCTCTGTCCAACCTGACCACCTGATACACCCCTCCCCGTTCCCTGCGCAGCTCCGATAAACACTTACTACAAGTCTATAGACCCAACAAGAACATAGGTTAAATACTCTATAAACACTCCATTTCCATTATCTGGAACAACCTTCCACTCCACATCAGAAGCCATACCCACTTTCTAACTTCAAACATGACCTGATACTACATCTCCATAACAACCCTACATGTACCTGCAACCACCTTACCCCTCCCTCTCCCTATACCCACTTTACCACTAAGTCTGACCTATAAGACCTTTCCTATTTCTATAACTTACTATATCTATATGTTCTCCTTTCTACACCCTCCCTCTAGATCAGTACATCCCTCCTCTACTACTTTCTTCGTCTGCACCATCTCTTCCTCGGATCTGAGGCCACTTGTACATAAACACCTTTTTTTTTTTTTTTACTCCTGCACT